>NC_089527.1:33403642-34003642 GCF_963924715.1 Thunnus thynnus
TGACAGGTATGTGTCTATATGCAAACCTCTGCAATATCCAATTATCATGAGAAAATCTACTGTCAGTATTTTCTTGGTTTTAGCTTGGCTTCTGCCTGCCTCTCAGGTTGCAGTGCCAGTTGGATTGAGTGCCAATAAAAAACTGTGTAGCTTTACTTTGAAAGCAATTTTTTGTAATAATACAGTTTACAAACTTCGATGTGTGGTCTCAAGAGCACAAATTATACACGATATGGTAATTTTGCTTAATGTTGCACTTCTCCCTGTGCTCTTCATACTTTTTACATACACAAGGATATTTATTATATCCTATCGAAGTGGTAGAGAAGTCAGGAAAAAAGCTGCACAGACCTGTTTACCCCATCTGATTGTTTTAATTAACTTCTCCTGTTTATGTGCATATGATGTCATTACAATTCAGCTGGAATCAGATTTTCCAAAAACTGTACGTTTAATAATGACATTACAAATAGTAATGTATCATCCTCTCTTTAATCCAATAATGTATGGACTAAAAATGAAAGAAATTTCTAAAGAACTCAAGAAGTTGTTCTGTCAAGCCAAAGATCTGATATATGAACACTGAAAACAAATGTACAAACAAATGACATTTCTTCTGTAATAATAATAATAATGTAGGATAGTTCAAATTTGATTATTTTTTCTAAGACAAATGCGCTCAATAGACTATAATGAACTTCAACAGTTTAATGACTGATCAATGTTCTGACATCATTAAAAAATCCAACACATTTTTGTTCTACCATGTGATCAAGTTTCCTTTTAATTTTGTCTTTAAAGGCACAACCCATAATCCTTATGTAGACAACTAAATCTAAATTATGAGTATTTTCTGACATTGTTGCTTATGGAATTGGAATTAATTGGAATTGGAAGGTGTGTCCAAACTTTTAACGGCTATATACATGCAAATATACCTAAAATAGATATGATCCAAAACACAGCTCTTAAATTAATAACAGAAAAAAGACCCTTGTAAAGATATGGTTTTATGTTATTCTTATTAACATCATATATGGATGTCATATGTGAATGTCTGGTTTATTGATTACATTTATAATAGCCATAAACTGAAGGTGAACATTTTAAATGTTGAAAATAGACTACATCTCTGGGCTAATCTTTTAGATTTTAACAGCCTTGAACAAAAGAGCACATGCCTGTGTTGCACAGATCATTCTTTATTCCATTATTGTGTTTTAGGTGCTCATTTAGAAATAGTGTATTCAAACTAGTAATGTTTTTTTACTTACAATAAACTGGTGCCCTAAGTTTGTGCCATCTGAATCAAAATTTAGTTTTAATTAATGGCAAAAAATAAAAATAATAAAATAAACCACAGCCACTGCTGTTAAATAATTATTTCATTATCATGTATGTAACTGTCAGCAGTTTATGTGCAGTGTGCAGCTGCAGTACACACACAGAGGGAACCACAGACCCTTAGCATGTAGCTCACTGGCCTGAAAGCATGCAAACAGAGGCCAAGTAAAGCATTAGCCAATAATTCATGGATTTGAGTGAATTTCCAAACTGATTTTACACTTTTAACAAATCTTTATGAGCCTAATGTGGATGCACAGTATTTATATGTTTTGGTAGGTATTGGCTATAGAGCCAGTTATTTGATGCTGAATGACAGCTGTCAAAAAATTGGGCCCACCTGTGCTCTGTTGAAAAAGTGACTGCATGGCCTCTTAAAGGAGTATAAAGTATGGAGCTACAAAATAAATAAGCTGCAACAGATTCAGTTAATGATATGATTGAGTCAGTGTATCTTTTTGGTAATATTTTGCAGGTGAACCACACTTCTAAAGTGCAGCTACCGATTGAGAGAATTGAGGTTTTTCTCTAAATCCCTTCCAAATGTTCATGCAAAAGCAGATTTGAAATAGAATCTTCTGTAGGTATTATACAAAATACTATAGTGCACTCTACAAAATAAAGGAAATCAAAGGAAAGATGTAAATTATATTTTTAACACAGAGCTATTCAGCTAATAACTAAATTGTGTTTATATATTTTTAAATACAGGCCTGTTGTGGGCCAAGTGTGCACTGCAAGTTGTATAATATACAGTAAATATATGACATTAAAAAACATCCATAAATAAAAGTCAGATAGGCTACTGAGAGTCCCTCCACCTCAGTACAGAGATGACAGGGATTGTCTGGGATGTTGAGGAGTCAAAGACTCTCCTGCCCAGACCATCAGAATCCTGATAATGTTAGAATCATACAGGGACATAAATATTCCATATTATATCCAGAATATCATAACCAATCGAATTAAACTAAAATAGCATTCAAACTTTTAACTATGAAAAGATCACCACAATGGTGAGTTGTGCCCTCATGTGCCCTCATGTCCTTGACCATGTTGTGGTCATTTTATTTATAATGAAAGGACAAATCTGCAAATGTAGATAGTAGAGAGAGGTCATTTCTTCCATCTTTTCATATCTTTTATATTTGGGGTTTTGGGGTGACGTGGGTATGGTTGAGAGAGAGTATTATTCATGCTTAAGATTTGTCACCAACCTTTCAGTTAAATTGATTTATAGGCAGAATATCAAACTGAAATTGATTTTCAGCAGCAGATTTTCTTACTGGAATATGGATTTCCTTTCCAGGATACTCTGACTTGTTTTGAGGTTCTGATGTTGCCATGCGGCACATTTGGCTTTGGGTAATTTCTTCCCTGCATAGCGGGAGTGAGGAGCCTCTGCTATGGTGGGCCATGGGATTTTCTTCTCTCGTGTTTGCACACATGTTGAATCAGGTCACTGCAGCCACTGGACGTGTGTGTGCACTCATAGGTGCCTCATGCTGCACATACATTCCTGCTAATGATGACGAGGGAGGAACCATTCAGCAGGCAATTGCTAATCTGACCTCATTGCGTGATGCTGTTGATCATGATTAAATACTACAATCATAATGAAATCAACTAACAGTAGCTATCTCTAAGTTAGTAATTAATTACTAATGATTAATAATGATTAATAATGCCTTCATCAATAATTACGACATTTTCGATTATAACATACAACATAATTGTATTAAATGGTTAAATACATTACATTTGTAGGTCACAACATTTCCATCAGAATCATCAGTCAATATCACTTCTCACGATTTTCAATATTAACGTCATAAAGAATCCTTCTTTTGTAACATTACATCACAGATCCAGAAGTAGAATTTGCTCTTGGTATCTCGCTTCCCGGTGCATGACTATAGCCACAGTCTTCTTGATCAGTGCCTTGATAATGGGAATGATGCAACAAGCAATTACAAGGATCAGAATCAGAAATGGAGTGATTGGAGCTAACAATTTGAAAAAGACAGCATACCATGGACCGGTTATGAACCAGGACCTGCCAAATTTTGAATCATGATCAACAGCATCACGCAATGAGGTCAGATAAGCAATTGCCTGCTGAATGGTTCCTCCCTCGTCATCATTAGCAGGAATGTATGTGCAGCATGCGGCACCTACGAGTGCACACACACCTCCAGTGGCTGCAGTGAGCTGATCTAACACAATGCGGTTCTGAAGGGCAACTGTCCTAAGGCCTCACAACTCCTCTCGTTCAGCCCGCCACATAGCCAGCATGGTGTTTACGAACCCAGAGAACCTGTAGTTCATAGTCTCCATCCTCGGCATCACTTTACCTACTCCAAGAGACGGAAAAAGTGACAGCATGACTTTTTCAGCCATGGACCATATTTTATGGTCTTCTGGAACATTAAAGCCCCAGACAGGATCATGCAGCTGACTTACATCTCTCCTCATACACTGCTCACCCGGGAGTTCACCAGAGTGGGGAATAGCTGAAACAATGAAGGAGTGATCAGTCGGCTCTACAGCCGCACAGCGACCCACTCAGCCAGGAGGAAGTCGAGTGTACATGGTGTATCCACAGAGAAACATTACATCAGTCTGCAGATATGTCCCAAGGACATCTGGCACTGTGAAGTAAGGTGCGCACGCACTGCCCATCACTACCTGTGAATAATTTATATTAATAATAATAATTAATAATTAATTAATAATAATTTAGATACTGTTTTACCTATATATTTTGATCAAGGTGAAAGTTTTTAGTCATGGGGCTAACTATCACAAATGGGACCGCAGATACCAGGTCAAGACGAGCTACAGTCTGCAAACTAAAGCCTAATCTCTGCAGCTGCAGAGTCCACTTGTTGGACCTGTGTAGGTAAGTTTTCCTGCTTGCTGCTCTGGGTCAGAGCCCCTGCGTGTAAGTGCCCGTGACCTCCCTGTCAGCGGTTGTTACCATCCACAACTAGTTGCTAAACCTCTATGCACTTTTAGCCCTGTACTGGCCCCCTTTCTTATTTCTGTTCCCCAGCCACCTCATCCCCCCTCCATGGATCCACTCACCTCCCCATCTGGCTGTATCAGCTGCACAAGCCTCGCCGATAAGACTGCAGAGCTGGAAGGAAGAATATCAATGCTGTGCCAGATCCAGGACGCTGAGATGCTTATGGACACCATCATCTTCAGTCGTGCACAACTGTGCCCGAGTGCCTGAGGTTGCTGCTCCCTGCCCTGCCGTTGAGGCCACTGAAATTGCCTCTCCTCCCGAGTTTGATGTCACCATTCGCTGTACTGTTGCTGATGATCCTTCTCTGGTCACTGTCCCTGATGATTCCTGGGCTAAGCCTAAAGCCCTGGTCAGCTCCACTGCATCCCATCACGAGCCCTGGTCCCTGATCAGTGCTTGCAACAGGCGAGGGAGGCGTCCCTCTCGTGCTCCTCCTCATCATAACATCCAGCTGGAGAACAGATATGACATCCTCGACCTGCATAATTTCCCTCCTCTGGCTGCCAAATCCTAGCCTCCTCCTCTTTCTCCCCTGCCTTTCCGTGGGTCCCACTGCTCTCTATCACCTCCGAACCCACCACCAGCCATACCAGAGCACTCTTATCTCACCAGGGCCCGCTGCTCCATACCTCTTTTTACACCAGTGCTACTCACAGTCTCACTGGTGTTGACTCGTCCATCCACGCTCATTATTGGTGACTCGCTTGTTAGAAATGTGAGAATCAACAGAGCTCATACTCTCTTTTTCCCTAGTGCAACCGTGCAGGACATGATAAAGTCCCAGACATGATAAAATTCTACTCTGAAGTCAATAAAATTGTATACATGTGGGTATGAATGAAATATAAAAAACAGCAGTCCGAACTGTTAAAACAGGACTTCACCCATCTTTTCAACGTCCTTAAACAGTCCTGTAGTAGTATCTACATATCAGGACCAACTCCCTCTTTCGGCTGCGGAGTGGGGCATTTCAGTAGACTGCTCAGCCTCAACACCTGGCTCTCGTCTGCATGCGACTCCAACAGTGTTCACTTCACTGACAATTTCAATCTCTTCTGGGAACATGGACATCTTTTCAGAGCAGATGGTCTCCATCAGAACAATGCTGGCATGCGTACACTTTTTGCCAACCTGGCTAACAACATCAACCATCCTCATGCTCCCATGTCCACCCACCGGTCAAGTGCTGACCATGTCAGTCATTGATATTCCCCTGGTCCTGGTCCCTACCATAATTGTTCTACCGCTTACAGCGGTACACTTTCTACTGGACTCGGACCATCAAATGACACTTTTAAAATCCCTGTCA
The DNA here is from genome assembly GCF_963924715.1 of Thunnus thynnus. NCBI lineage: Eukaryota > Metazoa > Chordata > Actinopteri > Scombriformes > Scombridae > Thunnus > Thunnus thynnus. Next base: position 33,409,327 of record NC_089527.1, read on the forward strand.
GGATTAGCAACAGGCAGTCGGAGGAAAACATTATGATTAATTGTTTCTCTTCGCCCCCATTATCTTCTCCTTTACCTCCTTCACCACCAGTCTGTGCCACTGGCTCCCCCTCCTGCCCAACTTATTTTTATAACAGCCCAGAGAGCAGTTTACCTCTTCAAACCCCAACAAGAGTTGCCCTACTGAATGTGAGGTCCCTATCAAATAAAACATTTATATGTCAAGACATTAACTCCTCTAATAAGCTGGATATGTTTTTCGTCACGGAAACGTGGCTAAATACAGATATCATTGCACTAGTAGAAGCCATGTCCCCAGGTTATGAATATCTCCATCACCCAAGACTTTCTGGTCGCGGTGGTGGTGTTGCCGTAATCTTTTGGAATATTTTAACTTGCTCTCCTGCTTCCTTCGGTGCTTTCCCTAGTTTTGAATCTCTGGGTTTTGTACTAATGGTAAATTACCTGTATTGTGTGTTATAGTCTGTAGACCACCAAATCAGAACAGAGCCTTTCTTAGTGAATTTTCTGAGCTCCTTTCTGTTGTCATGTCAAGATATGACAGGCTTTTAATTTTAGGTGATTTTAATATTCATGTCTGCTGTCCTACCAATACATTGGCTACAGATTTTTTGTATGTTATTGACTCTTCTAACCTAGTGCAATCTGTGACCTGCCCAACACATGTTAAAAATCATACTCTGGACTTAGTCCTTTTCTTTGGGCTTGCACTTAGCGATTGTGTTCTACATGACACCTGTGTGTCTGACCATAAGGTTATTTTATCTGACACTCAGCAACTCGCTCCCATATAATCAACTCTATCACATCCATCCTGTTTCTAGTGCTGATTCCACAGTTCCAGTTATTGAATCCTCCTCTACCTGTTTAAACATAAATGAACTAATAGATCTTTTCCATAAGTCTTGTCTGTCTATCCTAGACTCTATTGCCCCTTGACCCCTGGCTGAACGAATCCACGCGCTCCACTACATGTCTCCTATGAAATCTATAAAGACCTTCTCATTAAATACCAATCCTCTGTTAAAGATGCCAAAGCAAAAAACCTTTCAGATATCATCACCAAGAGCAGTCATAACTCCAGCATCCTGTTTAGCACCATGAACTCTTTCGTTAACCCCTCTGCTTGCTGCACCCAATTCCTCCCAAATCAGCTGTGAGCAGTTTAAGGACTTCTTTATAAACAAAATTGACAGCATTAGGTCAAATATTTCACACCCTATCAAAAATTTCTCACTGGCTATTGAGGACCCTTCTGTTTTTAATAATTTCCACCCTGTCTGTTTACCCCTGCTTGGTCGCATAATTGCAGGCATGAAGCCCACTAGCTGTCAGCTTGATATAATTCCAACAAAGCTCCTAAAACAGTCATTTGGAGCAGTTGGTCCTTGCAGAGTGATGATTTTTAACAGTTCTCTAGCCACAGACACAGTCCTGTCTTGTTTTAAACATGCCATAGTTCAGCCACTCCTTAAGAAGCCTGGTCTTGACCCGGCTATTCCAAACCGTTTTAGGCCAATTTCTAAGCTTCCTTTTTTTATCTAAGGTTTTAGAAAAGATTGTTTTTAATCAGATTCTGTCCTTTTTAAACCAAAACAATATTTTTGAGAAATTCCAGTCTGGGTTCCGCAAACACCACAGCACAGAGACAGCTCTACTAAGAGTGACTAATGACCTCGTCTGTGCTGTGGATGCCGGTAAATGCTCCATCTTAATTCTTCTAGATCTCAGTGCAGCCTTTGACACTGTTGACCACACAATTCTCCTGGATCACTTGCAACGCTGGGTCAGCCTCTTTGGATCTGCCTTTGATTGGTTCCACTCTTACATTTCAAACAGACAATTCACTGTTTCCATCAGCAGCTCATCCTCCACACCTGCAAATATTTCATGTGGGGTTTCGCAGGGTTCAGTTTTAGGTCTTCTTTTCTGTCTTTACATGCTCCCATTAGGAAGAATCATCCAAACTCATAACATCTCTTTTCACTGTTACGCAGATGATACTCAAATCTACCTCCTCGTCAAATCCCGAAATCAGGCTGATGTAACAAAATTACAAAACTGTCTCCAAGACATTAAAGACTGGTTGGCTCATAACTTCCTTCAATTAAATGAGGACAAGACAGAGATCATACTCTTTGGCCCCCCACATCATACCACTGCTATTACCCAGAACCTCAATCAGCTCACCACCTACATCAGACCACATGCTAAGAACCTGGGTGTTATACTTGATAGTGACCAAAATTTCAGCAAACAGGTAAATTCCATTGTCAGGTCCAGCTTATTCTAACTCAGAACCATTTCCAAAATTAGGCATTTCCTCTCACAATCTGACCTAGAAAGAATTATTCATGCACTAATATCATCCAGGCTGGACTACTGTAATTTCCTGTGCCTAGGCATCTCTCAGGCTACCATTTCTCATTTACAACTTATCCAAAATGCTGCTGCCCACTTATTAACAAGGTCCAAGAAATGAGACCACATCACCCCTATCCTTGCATCCTTACAGTGGCTCCCCGTTCATTACAGGATAAACTTCAAAATTCCGCCGGGGACAGGGCTTCTTCTGTAGTGGCTCCTTGGCTCTGGAATAGCCTGCCAGAGACCATTAGACAGGCTGAGTCTGATGCTTTTAAGATGCACCTTAAGACTCACATTATTCTCTGACTTTTAACTGTTTTTAATCTGTTTTATTTCTATAAAACTTTATAGAAAGTTTTATAGATTTTTTTTTACAGATTTTTGGGTTTTAATTTGTGCGTAAACGTGTTTCGATTTTACTCTTGCTCTATTTTTCACAACTATCTGTTATGCACATATATGTCTTTATGCTTATATGTGTATACATACGCCCGTCTTTGTGAAGCACTTTGGTGCAAAACCTGTTTGCTTTTAAAGTGTTATATAAACAAAATAAACTTGAAACTTAAACTTGAAACTATTTATCACTACTTAAAGGTTTTATGAGTAGGAATCAGAAATTCCCTCCTATTAGTGACACTTGTGGCTGTTAAATAAGCTGTATTGCAGGTGATGTCTGTTTTTTGTTCTGAAATGTGTATTGGTTGATGGAGGCAGCTAGCTGTTTCATTAGCTGGAGAGCTAATATCTGTAGGGTGTTTCTAGCACCGTTTTTGTTGTGTTGTTGTGTTGTTATGCTGGTCGTTTGTTGACGTTAGCGAGTGAGAGGCAAGGCACTCAGAAGTGTGCAAAAACGTGACTTCCATTGAATTTTTGTGGAAAATCCAGCTCGGGCCTTCACATAGAAATCAGTCCACAGGCTGTTACAAGCAACCAAGACAGTTGGGGAAGGTCTTATTTTTTACGTTACATTACTACAAATTCACTCATTGGCAATAAAAAACTATTAAAACATGGAATTGCTTCACAATTCTACATATAGAACCTTTGAAATCATTCAATATAAGTAATGTCTTTTCTTCTATTTTAATTAATTATACCATGTTGATTTTGAGATTATTGTATTAAATACATTCTGTTAAATTCAAAATGGCTGACTTCTTGGTGTACTTAGAGTATAGTTCTAAGAGAATTTTTTGTGCATCTGGACAAGACACATGTGCCTACCAAATTTCATTCATCTATGTCAAATTTAAGGGTGGGTATGTTCTTTTAGTTTCAAATTTTGTATGGGCGCCCTTGAGCCATTTTGCCACACTCATGCCCAAGACCCATAAAATATTAAATTTTTCACGACTTCTGACATATGTGCAATTATGTTGGGAGAAAAGAGAAGAAGAGGAAGAGGACTTAAAGCTGCAAGCAGCAATGATTGGGCCCTTGCACCTTTGTACACATCGGGACGCAATGCAGTCAAAGTGCTGTTATTGAGGAGCAACATGATGCAGCATTCACTAGAGGGCAGCAGATATGGATATACATTTTCCTGAATATTAGACAACTTCCTATTGCCAGTAGGTGATGCTGTGAGTATGACTCAATATTGACACATAGATGTGTTCAGGTGAGAACCCTCATCAAGCATGATAAATTTGGTGCAGATTGGATGATATACTTTCGAGTTACAACAACTTCCTGTTTCATGGCAAAACATTGAAATTTGACACATTGCCACGTCAAGGGCATTCACTGAAAACTTAAGATTTTGATAACTTTTCACCACAAAGGCCTTTAGATGACACTATTGGGCCTCATATTCCATGTGCATGAGACAAAGGCAGGCCTGCATGCAGTCTTGAAGCCTGATAACAAGGCATGGCGCCAGTGAAACAAAGGGAGTCCAAAATGGACTAGCAGTGTCTACAGTACATGTCATTGACCTGAGCTTCTTGATATACCTGACATCCTCTAGCCCATGTTGCAGCTGGTGATGCCTGTGAATCTGTACTGGGCCTGACTTTGTTTCCTCTAGTGTCTCACTGAACCATCTCTACACACACACACACACACACACAAGAACATCCACCTTGAGGCCCTCAACAAGCTTAGCAGACTCTGGATCAGGCCCTTTACACTGTCCTTGTTTTGTTTTTCTTTGTGGAGACTGTCACAACCCCTTTTGTCTCTGTTTCATCATTTGTGTCTATTTCACTTCTCAGAGGCACCTGAGTGTTCTAGGTGGCCTGACTGTTCAAATTTAGGTGGCTTGACTGATGCTTGATGGCTTGACTAGCAGCAGTGTTGGGCAAGCTACTTGGAAAGTGTTTTGAGCTAAGTGTTGGAGTATTGATACTTCATTATTGAATTACCTTGTTATTGTGGGTACCACCTCCTTTTTGGTTACGATTTGTTAGTGCCAGGACGGAGCACTAACCCTTGTTCAATTTAATCAATGAATCCATCTCATAATTGCAAATTCTTGTCCCAAACAGTGACCTCTGTTTACTGCAGCTCAAAGAAACAACCAAACACTTTTAGGACAAATGAAGACATTTATTAATAGCTAAACGTTTTGAGGATACATGATAAAGCACAAGACAATAAAGAAAATAATGAATAAAAAGAAAGTAAAATAAATAAATAAATAAATAAATAAATAAATAAGGTCTTGAAATGGTAATAAAAATAATAAAGAAATTACTCAGCAAGAATGGCTTGAGGTGTGTGACTCGAGGCTTAATGTATTGCAATGGGGAATGTTGAGGGAAAGCTAATTCAACTTCTCTAAATAAATTATCTTTTACATTATCTTTGACATTATTTGACATCAACCCTTGATCACAAAGCCATGTTATGCTCTACTGTTGGCAGGCAGGTGTTTATTGTGGTAGAGGCATCATCTTGACAAGTCCATCATTGTTTGGTGTAGCGTCACCAACGATGTTGCAGGGACAGAGCCTGGACTGTGGGCATGTCTTCGTAGGTGTGTTGTTGAAGGAGTCAAGCCATTTCAGGCAGCTCTGAGAGAGTCTTTAGGCGGACTTATCTTTGACTTTGCAGTATTGCTCTCAGTAAGCAGGTAGAGGTCCAGTTTCAAGAGTTCTTCTTCTTCTTCCAGAGTTTAAGTTGAGGATTCAAGCTTTGGTTGGTGCACATGTGCGTGTCACCAGGGGAGAAGTCCACCTAACCAGTCTCAGACTTTATTACAGCCACCCCCACAGTTGTGTAGCAAATGTGCTTCCTGCAGAGCCGGCAGAGATATATGGTTAGGCTGGGGTGCTGTCATCAGGGAGTTCAGGGAGTATAATAAGTTGTGTGACAGGGCGTGTGTAAATTTTATCCCCAACCCTCACCTCTGCTGCTCTGATCTACTCTGGGCTGGGAATCACCTTGACGACACGGCCGATAGACCAGAGAGCCCACGGCAGTTGAGGATCGGCTAGCATGACGACAGTGTTCACAGTGACGTCATCTGTTGCCGCCTGCCATTTCTGCCATGGTTGTAGACTTGGTAGGTAATACTTGTAGGTAAAACGTAGACCAGAAGTGGTTGGTCAGGGTCTGTCTCTGCCTCCAGCGCCTTCTGCTCAAGTATTCTGACTGTGGGTAGACCACGGGAGTAGTAGAAAGCTACCAGGCTGCCCAATGAGAAAGTGATTTAGTGTAATAGGATCCAGGTCAGCAATGAGGAGACGTAGCCGAAAGGCTTCAAACTCAAGATGCCTACAACCTCTATTAGGAGTGTCTGACGGACCTTCTCCATGACTATCTGAGATCCAATGATGGCCCAATGCTCCCTCGAAGTGTGGTGCAGCCAGTGGATTAAAGTGGAACTCAATCCGGTGGTGTTTAGCGAGGAGCATCTCTGGGGTGCATTTCTGCGAAGACTGTGGCCAACTCCCTTTCAGCCCCATGAAAGTTGGTGCCCTGATCTGAATAAAGTTTGGTAGGGGTACCACAGCGAGCAGTGAACCTCCGGAGAGCCATGAGGAAGGCATCAGAGTAAAGAGCAGTCAGAAGGTCCAGATACACAGCTCGGCTCATAAGACATTTGAAAAGGAGGCCCCACCGCTTCTCTGTCCGGCATCCTATTTTCATCTGAAAGGGACCGAAACAGTCCATGCCAGTAGAGTGGAATGGTGGTTTGAATAGGCAGAGACGTGTGGATGGCAAATCAGCCATGAATGGTGCTGAAGGCTTAGCTCTCCATTTTCGGCACGAAGTCAAAGTCTCTGATCAGCTGCATTGTAACTTGGTGGTGAGGGTCCAATATAACCGGATGAACTGCTGAGGGGTCGAGCTCCTCTGCCCGGTGCAGCCTGCCACCCACTCTGATAAGTCCTGAAGCTGTATCAAACTCAGGGGATAAGGTGATAAGATGACTGGAAGCAGGCACTGGCTTACCTGCTCGCAGGAGGGCGTAATTGTCTGGGAAGCTGTCGATCTGGGCTCTTTGTAGGATGAGATACGTGGCCTTCTGGTACATGGCTGCTGATGGTGGTCCATCCTGGCTGGCTGCCCCGTGAAGCCGCTACCCAGTAGCCTTAACCAAGTCCTGCCAGGTGCCCAAGATTGAATTTCCTCGGACATAGATACTTTGTAATCTACTCGATCACAAAATGGACATGCCCTCGGCACATCAAACAAACAAAACACTCGTAGAGGAGGAAAATGGCATTTTCCCAGTATACTACTGATCCTGATCTTATTATCCGGCGATGTACAATTAAACCCTGGCCCATCAACAAACCACTCACTGGAGCATGTACCAGCGGGTGGACTGACCGGAGGGCAGCTAGACACGGGCCTCACTGGAGCAGCATCCTTTGCCGGGGCGGTGGGCTTGGTTGGAGCGGCGCAACCTGGGGCTGTGCGTGGATTGCCTGGGGGGGACGGACTCACTGCTGGGCCTGCCCGAGGTGCTTGTGCCAGACGCGCTTCATGTTGCGACTGGCCAGCAAGACCTCAGTGCACCTGTCGACACGGGTTTCCAATCAGAGGGACATGAACTGTCTGGTGAGCGTGAACAGCCATACTTATACAGGCGATCCAAGGCACCAGAGCGCGTGATGCGTGCAAAAAACAGGATTCATAAACTACACTATGAAAGAGGTATTTGATCAGCATGAAAACAAAATGAATTTAGATTTTTCCAGACTGTAAATCATGCAAAGGTGATATGGGACTCTATGTCAAAACCTAAAGGTATTCTGGGTGGACACCTGAACATTCGGAGTATCATATCAAAAGGAGATCAAATTCATCATCTTCTGACAGACTCTAATCTAGACTTCCTAGCTCTGAGTGAAACCTGGCTTAACGGTAATATTGCAACCAGCATGACTGATGTTCCCAGCTATGGTTGTTACAGAAAGGATAGATCATCTGGCAGGGGAGGGGGAGTATTGTTCTATGTCAGAGACACTTTTAAATGCAATGAAATCAAACTGGACACACCTTTAGGATTTTTAGCCTTAAATGTAGTATTGTCCTCCAATATGAATTTTAACATTGTAATCCTGTACAATTCACCATCACATGACATCTCTTTTTATCATGATTTAGATTAATTGCTTAAACTGCCAAATTGTCGCTCTCAATCTCTCTTTTTGGAGATTTTAATATAAATTGGTTAGATAAATTGTTGCAAACAAAAGTTGAAAATGTTTTCCCAAAATCACAAAATTCATATGAGTCCAACGCTGCTCGCAGCTTTAATTTAGTTAGTAGTCCTCTGCCTTTTGGGCTCGGTCCCTAATGATAATAATAATTCAGTGTTGGATCTTGAAACTTGAATATAAGTTCACCACCAGTGGCAGATTTTTCTGAGTGACTTGTAATGTGGGTGACAGGTCAGAAACATGTCTTTTAAATCACTGTTGGAACAATGACATGGAAAAATGCTAACACTATCATACCGTATTGGCCTTTTGGGAACCAATGTGGACAGAAAAACATAAAACCATTAGGAGAGAAAGACCCAATAAAAGCTCATGAAATGGGCTGTTGTAACATCAATTACAGGTCTGGACTGGTATTGTCTTTTCTCCCAGTTTTCAGCCAATATTAGTTTACATTTTGGCTAATTTACACCATTAAATGTATGCTGAGTTCTCTATTAGCAGTTCCTGTTTGCATTGCATCCGTGTTGTGTGTATGTTTACATGTAGCTGCTTCCTATGAGGAAGGGTGGAGAGGTGAAGGGGTTCTGCTTGTTGTTCGGCCTCCGCTTTTCCATTTTCTCCTCTTTTTCTTTCTTCTTCTCTTCTTTTGCTCTTTGTTTCTTTTCCTCCTTCTCCCGTTTTTGTCTTGCTTTCTTATGTTTCTTGTCCTCATTTTCTTGTGGGTTCTCTTCTTTCATCCACTTGTTTCCATGTTCTTTTTGTTCCATCTTCTGGCTGTGCAGAAGTGCCTCCTCTCTCAGCTGGGCAGAAGCTAACAGTATGGCTTTTTCTGCATGACATCTGGCTGTGACCTTGATACACTCCTCCTTCCAGAAGCGTTCGATGGTGTCGGCCTGCATGCTCTTGCTTTGGACACTTTCTCTGAGGGAGGAGATGAGTGAATCTCTCTCAGAGATGTCCTCTCTACTCTTCTGGAGTGCTGAATTGTGTGCATTTTCGGGAATCACCCAAATGTGTGTTCTTAAATTAGTGTTAGATGAAGTTGAGAGCAGTTTCTTATTTGGATTGGACAGTAAGCACCTAAACACATCATTTTTCTTTGCTGTTTCGGTTAAACTCTCGTATTTGTCAAGGTACGGCCATGGGGACTTCTTCGGGATCAATTCCTCTCTTTCCTCATTGTTGCAGGTTCTCTCTGCCATGTTGCCATCAGGTAAATTCCAGCTGGTGTGTATGTATTCTTGCAGCAGAGACATCGTAGGCAACAGCCCAAGGATTGGTACATGATGTCAACGTCATACGGAAGTGCTTCCTTTGGCTACACATACACAGTTCGTCTGCGTTTGGCGGTGGTGTCACATATTGATCCTCAGCAGTTTTATTTCAGACTGCAGCAGAAAGCTCCACTGCGCTTGAGCTTCAGAAATGCTTGATTGGAAAATGTAGCTCATGTGGACATTACCACACCTCTATATCAATAAAAGAGCTTTGCTAATGATAACGCAATTTTACTCAGAAAACAGCGACACTACCACCACGCTACTGAGAAATGTAGTTAAACTAGTAGTTAAACTGCCACTAACACTAACACTGACTGGTAGCCTCACTCATCTTTTCTATCAGAACTTCATCGCTCACTCTGGGATTTCAACTGAGTGTCACAGTCTCAGTCTTCAAGCGCAGGAATTACCATCGTATGTAAGTCTGGGCTGAACTGTTCCCCTTTGTCCTCATCTCTAGACTTCCAGAGCAGTTTCTCTCCGAGCTCTATTGCCATGAACAAAAAGCAGACTCTTTGGAGTCTTGGAATATGTTCATGTGTCTGTGGAGCAGGTCAGATGATGAGTCCATTTTATATAATGTGTTTTTTGTGATCTTGGTATTGTTGAGGATGAATTTCATTTTGTATTTCATTGCCCTTTGTACAATGACTTGAGGAATAGTCTGTTTGAAAAGATAGAATTAAAAAACCCTGATTTGTTTTGGTTGTCCAATGCTGATGTGTTGAGTTGGCTTTTTAATATGGAAATGTTTATTTTGGCGAGATTTATAGGAGATGCTCGGTAGCTAAGACAGAGAACATTGTATCCATCATCATGGGACATTTCTTCCATGTAAACGGTGTTGTGAAATGCTTTATTTTTGAATTTGTTGAACTGTACATTATGATATGTCATGTGGCTATCTTGGTTATTTTTGTCTAGTGACTTGTAAGCCCATGTGGGCTGGGCACCAGAAAGGTGCAGGACACTTGAATAAATAATTCAATTCAATTCAATTCAACTCAATTCAATTCAATTCAATTCAATTCAATTATATGTTTATGTTTATATGTTAATTTTTAACTTTTTGCAAATAAGTTGACCATATCATATCAACTTAAAAGGTGATGATGTATCAGTGCAGAGTTTTCAAAGCTTGCTCCCATATGGCCAAAAATCTTAAAATGTGCCATATCACAGTTTGGTTTGATTTTCAGGATTTTGATTTTAGACTGGTGATTTGACCACCTTTCTTATTCTGTATAATGCAATATTTGTCTTCTCTTTGTGGCTATGTTTTGCTGTCTTTGAATTGAATTGCTTCTAGTGACAGCTTTCCTGTTCAAACAGCTGATCCTTTTGCTCTTTTTTTCATGTTTTTAACCTGGCTGTCCAAATTATGCAGGCATCTGCTCTCATTTAGCTAGAACCCTTGTTCAAATAATACAGTTCATTTATTTAATCTTGCCTTTACAAAAGCAGTGTGGGACAGAAGCCAACCTTTAATCATCACATCAGATTAGGTATTCAAGTACAGTCCCACAGAATCCCCAGCTCAATGCTTGGCTCCACTGATTTCAACAATAGGCCTGAAATAGGCTTTTTGTCCTCTTAATTAAAAGCGATTGAAGACACTTTAAAGCAGCGGCTCTTTCTAAACAAGTTGATACTTTAGATCCTCATTTGCCTTGAGGCCTTATGTTTCTTTTAAGCATTTCGAATGTTTAATACATGAGGTCATGTTTGCACAACACAAATTTGTAAGACTCCACAGTTGCCAGGAAGAAAATGCTTTCAGCTCTGTGATTGGTGGTCCAGCTATCATTTTATAGAGGGCTGAGTAATTTGAAATGACATTAAAATTGACCAATCAATACTTTCCTGCTGAATGGGTGGGCTTTGTTGTCGCTACTTTATGACTAGTTCAGCCCCCTGTGCACTGTGAATGGGTCCACACCATTACCACGCTGGTGTACACCTGTGGCTCACTGAGTAGGCAGTCTGTACACCACTGGACAGTTATCGTAGCCAGCAGATTATGCAACTTTTTTCCCATCTTTATCCAAGGGTGTTGTAAATCAGTTTGAGAGCATGGCCCTCACGGACTTAATTGACATCACCTGGTAAGTGCTTGAGTGTGAGAGGCTACAAGGGCTCGAAATGGTTTAAATAGGAGTGGGACAGCAGTTTGTGACATATCACGCTACCTTGATGACACCAAAACATGTTGCATATGATTGTGGGTTTGGGACTTTTTATTCAATATTTTACTGCCATATCAACATGACTGATTGGAATTTGTCTAATGAGATCACAAAAACAGAAAAAGACAAAAATAGTAAAACCACTCACTCAAAAAGCAGATTAAACAAAGTGTAAAACAGATAGTAATATCCAACCTATAAAATAATGATATGCCTGACAGTCAAGTAAGGGACCGACTGCCTGATTTGAACGTCTTCAAGGCTCTTGCCTTACAGAGTGGACAAGAGGTAATTGTCAAATAATCAATTTACTAATTTTTGTCAAAACAGTGTCATTAACCCTTTCATGAATAGTGGTCACTACAGTGGACAGCTATTCAAAAGCCATTTTCTTAGATATGCATGGGTTTTGATGGTCCACCTGAGTGGACATGTGAAAAACTCCTAAAAAAATGCAGGTTTAAAAAAAATTAAGTTCTTTTTTTTTCATGCCTAAAGGGGAATAAAAACACCAAGGAAAAAAATCCTGACTGAGGTTATCATAACTTATGCATGAAAGGGTTAAGCAAAAATTAAAAGAAATGGTTGATGAACAAACTAGATGTGTAATAAAACCTATGCTTACATTCCTCAGATTTCATGTGTTTTTATGTATCTTAAATCCTTGTTAATGTAGTGTTTCTTGTAAATGTAGGCATACCAGTGCACCCACTATGCCAGGCTGAATACCCATATGCCAGTTTGCTTACTGTATAATATGTAACTATTCTGCAATAAAATGTCCAAAAACAACCAGACCAATGTTATGTATTTTGTTGAGTTGTGTACTTACATTATCCCAAATGTTTCCAACAATTTTCAATTTTCATCAATTTTTTAATCAAGGTAACAGTCCATTGCATTTGGTCTTCTGTCAATGGTGTCAAACCCCTCTACCAAAGAGTATCCATGCACAAGATACATGCTTCAGCGTTGTGGTTGTCTGCCATAGTGGCATCTACCAAAGAGTATACACCTACAACATAATACATCGGCGTTGTGGTTGTCCTCCAGAAACTGACTTTTATTCAGTTTTAAACCGCATTTTTACAATAAACTTGGTGGTTTTTAACTATATCTTTTAACCAGATGAAGGATTTTGGTCATCAGATGTCTGGATCTTAAGTTATCAGAGAAATAAGCTGAGCAGAAACTCTGATTTTTTACGTGAAACTGCTTTATTCAGGGTTTTTACTGGTTTTAATCCCTGTGTACGTTTGTTTTGGAGAGGAGGAGACCTCTGTGGATAATTCTGCTCCTGGTAAAACCCTGCTGAATGTCTGTATCTTAACTTGTCAGAGAAACAAGCTGAGGAAACATTAGCAGCAGCTCGGCTCACAGCCCCATCATACGTCCTGTGCCTGCCGAACAGCGTCAGAGACACACATTTTTTATGTTAAACTGCTTTATTCAGTGTTTTTACCTGTTTTAATCACCAGATCTGTTTGTTCTGGAGAGGAGAGGACCTCTGTGGATAATTTGTCTCCCAGTAAAAACATCCTGAACGATAAACACTGAAGTAATCCTAACCTGGAAAAGCTGGTTGTTTAACAATAAATGTCATGGGGATGTCTTTAGGACCCTTGGGAAGGCTATATAGGGGACACAGGAAGTGAGCGCTCTCTCTCTCTTACTTGTGTGCGGAACGAGGAATTGCAGTAAGGTAGACACTGTACGAGGGACGCCAAACATTTGCTTGCTGTATGCTATATATGTAAAATACTATCCATATCATATAATATGAGAGAGCATGTAAAATGTTGCTAAAGTAAGAAATGAATATATTCCTGTAGAACTCTGAAAATAGCCCATGAGGGGAGAGTGGATAAAGAGTGGATAAAGCCGTAGATGCACGCTGAAATTAACAATAGGCCAGCTCTCCTGCGATGTTACACAAATTGAATCTCCTCAGTGGGTTGTAAAATATGCAGATAATTGATATGAGTTTTATTTTATTATAGCTTCCAATCATCTGCTAATAGACACCAGGAGTAAACCTGAAGTGGGATTATGATCCTAAATTGTGTACATGTATATTTATCAGACTGCGAATATGTGTATCAACCTATGTGACATTTAGTATTTTATTTTCCTTTTTTAGTATTAGTCATCACGACAATAAGCACACCGTGCATCTGGGTGCTATCTAGATTAATTAAAGATATGACATAGTGAGTTGGTAATTTTATGAAAAACATTCATTTTAAATATGCCTGACTGTAGCCTAATACTATGTCTATCTTTATAGGACTGTTTTTTATGGCAATTTTGACTGTCATTGTTTTTTCCCACATCAAGAGTTTGGTTAGAGTAACAGGCTTTTTGTTTTAATTATTTTTCCCTTTTGTTTTCTTTGTTTCTTTATTATTTGGTTATTATTTAAACCGGGCCTTGTGCAATATTTCTGATGGGCACTGTGCAATCCTTGAGCTGTAGCTAAAACATTCATTCATTCATTCATTCATAGTGAATAAATGCTTTATTGTTTGGGCTGTTGGCCTCTCGTCCTCTTTATTTTGGACTCTTACCTGTGTTTGTGGTGACCCATTTTGGAGATTAATACTTATATCAGACCTGTATGAAATCTCCATCACTACATAAAGACAACAACTCCCATGATCCCACGCTACTTCACAATGTCATCAAACTCCGTCTTTTGTTATTGTTGTGATTGAGAGACCCCTAGTGGCAGAAATTACATATTGTGCATAAAGGGCTCAAAATGTCTGCTGGAGCGCCCTCATGCACTTGACAGTGACAGTGACAGTTTGACAGTGGGACAGCCCTAAGCCCTGGTGGACTCGAAACCCTGCCCTCACATTCAGGTAACCTCTGCTTGCACTTAGATTTGCTCTGTTTCTGCTCAAACTGTATGCTTGCACTCAGATATATTGTTGCTTGCACAGATTTCCTCGTTCCTGTGCTTGTGAAACTTCTGCTCTCAGATTTCTCTTCTGCTCTCGGAGTTTTTTGTGCAACAACCCTGTCAAAATCCCCCAACCAATAGAAGGCCAGGTGTAGTTTTGACCAATGAAATGATCCCTGCTCCTTGTGGGCACATTCGCTTTACTTCTTAGAGTGTCCCATACCAGTACTCTTTTACCGGGCTCATCCATTCTCAACCCCTTTAACTTTTGGAATAAAAAGCTGGTTAATTTATACATGAGCGCCTGTACTTTTTACTATAATAGCTGCAAACAGTATAATAGTAGCCACATGGCACAGACAATCTGAATCATTTAATGCTTTATTAATGATTTGCGGTGGTATAGAAAGGAGGGATTTTTCACAACCTGGCAACCTGGAAAATGAGCAACATATTCCATCTGTTGAGATACAGGCAGTTCAAGGGGCAAGGGGGTGACCCAAATTCATCATTCAAAAGGACAAATTAGAGTATTCCCTTGAATGGTGGAATTTGGAATTTCCTTGTCAGGGTCTTACAGTACAATGTCAGATCAGGAGTTTGAGACTCAAGTTTCTGAAATCAAAGCTGAGATGCCCCATACTGGCTACACAAGTTGAGCGGGAAATTCAAGTTTTAAAAATTAAAAATTTGTCATCATTGGGGAAGGTTAGTTTAGGTTAGATAGCTGAATATGTTCACCGCAGCCAAACATGGATCTAAGAAAGTGGTTGATTGCCTCCAAAGCAACAAATTTACAGCCAAAGATTGACAAAGATGACACTTTTTTTGAGTCCTTGGAGTCACTGTCACCGGCTACTTCTAATGTTAGTCCTCCGAGCTTTGATGCTACATCCTGCCGGTCTGACGGTGTTGTTGAGCCTGACACAACAACTGCTGTGGATGATTTAAGAGAAAATGGGCCTAAACAGGTTAGTCTCCACACCTACCCCATGAGCCTGAGTAAGAAGAGATCTTTTCTTACTGCCTTGTACCAGAGGAGGGATTGGCTGGAGAACTCCGTGAAAGCGGATGCGCCTTCTGCTACTCCTGCCACAAGTTTAGCTGCCGAACTGCTCATCTTGGTCAGGGGAGCCGTTTTGACTCAGCCTTCACCACAAAAGGTTTCCATGACTGGAAACACGTCACAGAAACCAATAAAGGCTTCCACAGGCACGCCACATCTAAGGAACACCTGGCATGTTACACTATGTAGAGAAAGAGAGAGCCGGTCCGAAAAGGGTAAAGAAATCTTCACTCCACTAAATACAGATCAAATTAAAAGAAATCGATATTACGTTTCCTCTTTCGTTGACGTTGTGGAGTTCCTGGTTGCCAATCAGTTGCCATTGAGGGGTAAAGTTGAGACATTTGATAATATGGGGGATGGAGGAAGTGGATTATTCATGTCTTTGCTGGATTTAAACATCAGGAAGGAAACTCTCCCATCCTCTGGCTCGTCCCCGCATCTGTGTTCGCCACTGACCGTTGGCAGCTAATCCTTAAAGGAGCTACGCTACTCGTAACACATTTTAGTTTAGAAAACATCCTAGAATACATTTAAAAAATTCCCTGATGCTTAGGCCCTATGAGGGACGCCAGGTTCGCAACACACTGGCGGAAACCCTGGTTTGTGCGTCAGCGCACAGTTTGAAGCACTGTCAGTGGTGCTGAACACAGGCGGAGCTGTCTGTTCAGCACCACTGATAGCGCTTCAAACTGTAGGCTGCATTTGCTAATTGTTTGTGTGCCTATAGCGCCAGGCCTTTGCCTGCTTGTGAATTAGTAGGCTTAACTTAACAAATATTACTAAAATATTGCCCTATATCCTGTAGGTGCTTATGTAGCTCGACCAAGCAAACAAAATCCTGTAGGTAGAGGACACTGACCTTTCCACTGGAATAGCGCTTGTAAAATCAGCGACCCAGTGTGTCCGAAATCTCAGAACTGAGGAAGAATTCTGCGCATTCTGGGATAACTTCACACCTGCCGTGCCTGCTGTCCCAGCAAAACGAAGTCGACAGGCAAATAAGCTGCTGGCTGAGTATGTGGTCGAAGAAACAACTGGAGGCAACACAATGGATAAGGTCGAGTTGCGCAGGCTGTATTTCAGTGTGTTGGACCACGTCCTCAGTGAAATGGAAGTGCGCTTCAGTGAACGCAACTCCAAGTTGGCGGCTGCACTTGTCGCTCTTGATCCAGAGAGTGACACTTTCTTGGATGTGAGAGCAGTGCAACCCCTTATGGAGCTGATCAAATCCATCATTGTGGAGACAGAGTGTGTCGTTGCAAAGCAATACGTTGCTAGAGTGAAAGAGGATGATCAGAAGAAGATGACCGTGTCAAGACTCCTCTCAGAACAACATGGAGTACTTGGGACCATGCCCACTGTTTTGCTTGCCCTCAAACTTTTGCTGACATTAGGTGCCTCCACCAACATGTGTGAGAACTCGTTCTCAGTTCTCAAGAACATTTTTACCGACCACAGACGGACAATGACGAACTCTCAAGCTAGTACAGCTGGCTTTTGAACGAGACCTAACGAGGGTGCTGAGAGACAAATGGAAGGACCTTGTGCTGCGTAAGTTCAGCGCCTCCAGTCATAGACTACAGCTGTTCTAATGAGAGTGCATTTGATGCTTAATGTTTAGGCCTACACAGGCTTATGTAAAAGTTCACTTGTTATCCTGTTCATACTGGCCACTGACTGGCATAATTATTTGGTATATGCAAATCTAATATTTTCTTTTTATTCAACATTTATTTGCTGTGACCTCGTTATGTGTTATTATGTGTTATCATTTCCTTACGTGCGTTTTGAGTTAAACATTTCAGTAAAACGTGCTTGTCCATGCCTTTATTTACACCTAAGTGATTTCTCATTGTGTTTTTTGTTAGATTATTACAACAGTGAAGAGAATGCACTATTTTTGTGATTTGGTTTAACTTTCACGATGCACGACTACGTTGACACTTGCCAGTAATTTGGTGCCCCTCCGCTGTAAGCCTCTAGCCCCCCCTGGATATTTGTTCTAGCGCCCACACTGATTACATGCAAGTCATACTGATGCTCTACTGTATCAGAACTGTAATAATATACCTTTATAACTTTTAGAATAACTTTTTCACATATGTGCTAAGGTCAGTGGTGATCAAGGTGCGGAGAACGTCGACATTACTCGTTTCATGTTTACTGTGTGAGGAACAAGTTTTATTTCTGGAAAAAGAGTCCACAATCAGAGGTAAATATAATCAAATGTTTAGCAAGGTAACATTAACCTTGAGTCAGCATTGACAGTCATTAATTTTTCTGTGTATGTGTGCAGTTGTATGTCAATCAAGACCTCATTTATGATTAATTGAAATTAATTAAAAACTGCCTGTTCATTTGTGTTAAAAGTAAAGGGGTGCTTCTCACTGACACACAATCAAGAATCTCTGCTACATACACTGTGTATAGCTGTCTTCATTCTGCTACACTATCCCCTGTGGCCTAAGGACCTCAGTCTTCCCATGACTAACCTGCAGTCAGTATGGTAAATCTGAGCTTCGATTTAAGGCACAAAAGTGTCAAGCTTCTGGTCTGAAATTGTACTGTAATCATTCAAATTAAGCCCTGTGAGTCTTTTTAATTTTTAGTCCTATGAATCAACATTTTGGCATATTTTGTCCTCTAATAGTGGATGTGCAACCTGGTGTTTTCTTAGGCCTGTGACTATTATGGTACGTTTAAGTGCCCCTTTACCCTTTACACTGTCTGTAACTCAAAAAGTGACATACTGCTTGTTTTCCATTTTTCCATGACAGAATTGAATGGATTTGGCATGATGTGTGGACTGCAGCAACTAGCTTAAGATGTCCTATCTTGAAGAAGAGGGACTATTGGACATCTCAAACACACTGCACATCTTCCTGGTGTGTTCCTCCTCCGTCTCCACAGCGACCTTCACACCTTTAGTGAGGGATGGAACCATTACCCACTCCGCTCAGTAGGAAACATGACCCCTCAACAGTTGTGGCAGTTGGGCCTGCTGCAAAACAGCACAGATGAGGCTTAGGCCTAAATGCACTGGAAGTGTCTGATGCGTGTGTTTTGAAGTACGCATATTGTTTTTAATGGCCGAACACGCACTAACAGCGTTATGAGGCCCGTCAAACTGTCTTGACGCCCCAACTCTGACCTTGTTTTGATTTTGGAGCGTCAAATGAGGACCCAGTTTTCTCAAGCGCAAGCCAGCTGAGCACCAGCGAGCAAGTGAGAGAGAGAAAGACACAGCGCGGCAGTGGTCGAGTAAGGGGACTGAGCGGTAGTGAGAACCAAACCTCTGAATGAGAGAAGTAAAAGGTTATATTCTGATTTTTTTCACGGAAGTTACGTTTTAAAGCACAAATAAATAACCATCAAACAGTCAACAGATTATTTACTGTGGACACAGATGCTCTTAGTTTCAGTTTCATTTTCCTCCTCTGCATTTCTCCTTTTCATTCATTCATTACATCCAACATGTACAGCAGTTAATACAAAGAGCAAAATGAAAAACCTGTGTTGGTTCTGTGGTATTGGAATTTCAAATCTGATGCAAATCTATCACTTCCAGTGTGTTTAGGCATTTAGAATGTTGAGGTGCATCCTTTTCTGCAATTATCTCTGTTGAACGTACATTAATTCAGGCAGTACATTCTTTGAATATTACACTGTAAATTTATGCTTGATTTAAACTGCTATTTGAATCCTGGGATCTGCAAGAACTTGACCTAGACGGGGAGAGTGCCCTTTACTGTGATGAGTTCCTACCAGGATCTGGGGTTGTTGTTCCAGAATTTCCCATGCCCGAGTGAGCAAGATATGACAGACCTTCAAGCTACTGTGGACCCTACAGACCTATCCAACTCCCAAGGTTGTGGCATTAACTGTCGTTCTCTTCAAATCTTTCAGTGAGCAACTGTCATGTTGGTAAGTCTGAACACCAATTGCTGTGCCACATACATGTAGACATATGAAAAAGCCAAGTCAAAGTTTGTAGAATTTAAAAACCATCCTTTTGTTTAGAACAGCTGTGTTCTTTCCTGACAGACTGTTTTAAAATGTGTGTTTTTCATCTGTGGCAGCGTTCTTAAAATTTTCACAACTATTGGAGATACACTGAATGACAATATTGAACATTACAGTTCATTAAACTTGAACCACTGAAATTAAAATAGATCCACCAATAAACAAGTTTGTACACAAAATTTCATTAAAACCATCCATTTTAACATCCAACAAATTAATTTACTTTCACTACCAAACCTGCCACAACCTTATTCATCTACACCCTTAACAATTCTTGTCCCAGATGGAATGCCTCCACCAGAACTACTTTGAAATTTTTATATGATCTCATGTGTTGAGCAGGGTATGTGATGGTGCTACTGCAAGCTGCAACAGGTGGATAGCATATCCTATGTTCTCCAGATTGTGACTTGAGGTGATGATTGAACTTTACATTTACTTTAAAACGTCTCTTCTCTTTCTGCAAGACAGGAACATGGCCTTGCCCTGTTATGCACTGAAGAAATGCCTTTGGAGAAAATGAGGGAGGTGCAGCTTTCTCCAGCCCTGAATCAGTTTCATCTGAAATTAAAGGCAAGACAGAATGTATAGATAGAATGTAAAATTTTAAGATTGATTTTTCAAATTTAGAAAAAGAGTAGTCCATGTACTAATAATATTGGTGGAGGCAGAGACAGCTAAGAATGTGTTTCTGCTATCATACAGACAAAATGGATTGCCACTGCAGATGAAATTAAAGCTGCAAGCAGCGTTGGTCGGGACCTCGCACTCTGGCCCATTGGGATCAGATCATATTGCCTTTTAAAAATGAGTCATATTTCTTACAAGTGTGGTGTGCTTTTACTTTGAAAGTTTGATTGACACAATCAGAATTTTCTGCAGGGTGACATGTCTGTCTTGCTCACACCTGTGTCATCAAAATTAGGCAAGTTTTGGGCCCTTTCACTTCAATTTCAATTGGTAAATTGAAAACTCTTGACGAGTTTGTGTGTAAAACAAATTATTTTCCTAATTTTCATCAAGTCTATTTTTAGAAAAGGAAAGACTTTTAACCCACATGACCTGGTCAAAGTTTGATTGACATGTGTACTGTCAGGTGTGTAGAGACAATAAGTACCTGCAGCTGGACACAGAAAAATACTCATACATTTGAATGGAGAGTGTGAGCGAACCCACACCTTTTTGAACATTTACTGCTTCCACATAGTTTTAAATACAAACTTCATTTGAACTTTAAATGAGTCACATGACTTTGACCTACAAATCTTGAATTTACATGTTTTTCTATCTTTTACTGTTTTTGAGATATTAGAGTGTGAGTTTTAAAGTCTTTTCTTGCTCCTCCTGCGATTTTATAATGAGCGTGTATTGTGGAATGTTTTACAGCACTGAGGGAGTGACATCACCAGGATCAGTTGAAGAGGGGGATTTTAGAGTACACTTCTGGTGAAATATCCTCATAAATCCCATTACTTTGGCCAAATCATGTTTTTTAGTAGGAAATTTCGTTGCGAATCCATTGATACAGGTTTGAAAGTGGTCAGGCTTATAGTTTAGACGTCAGAAGCCTCTGTTTGACACAAAGTTCATGCCCATAGATTGCCTCCCCATTGTTATACATTGTAAGGTGTGATGTGGCACTGCAACTTTCAGGGCTTATAAAATCCAAACTGTTTGATCTATTACAAAGTTTTTAACAACTTTTTTTCAGCATAGTGTCATAAGTCACCCATTAAAGTTTGAAGCCAATACCATTAACACCCTCGGAGGAGATAGCGTTTGTTAGGGGGCCAAAATTGGGGCAAAGTCTTATTTTGAAAGGCTAATTGCGGACTTCTTGTTGGATTTAGGTTAAGGGTGTCAGCATATGATTTGTAGGTCTTGATGAGATGAATAATTGAGTTTTGGTTTGATCTCTCTATGACATTCCTACGGGCCATGGCGGCCATTTTAGTTACATTTGGAACTGTTGGGACAGGCATCAGGCAAGAGTGGGTAAAACAACCAGCTGAAGAACAGGGCCCATCTGGCTTGGCAGGAGTTGAGGTGCTTGGCAGTTTGGATGTACTCCAAGTTTTTGTGGTCGGTCCAGACCACAAACAGGTGCTCCGCCTCCTACAGCCAGTGCCCTCACTTCTCTATGGCCAACTTGACTGCCAGCAGCTCCCTGTTCCCTATGTTGTAATTTCTCTTGCCTGAAGAAAGCTTACAGGAGAAGAATGCACAGGGATGAGCCCTCTGGTCGTGGGCTGACCATTGAGAGACGACAGTCCCCATCCTCACATTAGAAGCTTCTACCTCGACTACAAACTGACAGCAGGTAACAGGGATGGTGTGAATGGGGGCAGACATAAACCAGTGCTTGAGGTCCGGAAAGCCTTGTCAGCCTGTTTGGACCATTCAAAACAGACCTTGGAGGAGGTTAGGGAATTCAGGGGGGCAGTGATGGTGCTATAACCACGGATGAATAGTCTGTAGAAGTTGGTGAAGCCAAGGAAATGTTGGACCTGCTTAGGGGACTCAAGAGTGGGCCAGTCGATGATAGGCTTGACTTCTAAGGGATCAATTTGGATATTGCCAGGGGAGACCATGAACCCCAGAAAGGACACTGACTCTCCAATGTACTTATCCCTGGCTTTAGTTTCAGGTGCAGACAGAGCGTACAGATGGCCCTTGGGAGGAAAGGTACCAGGGAGGTCAACTGCGCAATTGTAGGGACAATGTGGTGGTAAGAAAGTGGCCCGGGCTTTGTTTAAAACTTCCTTAAGGTCAAGGTAGTCAGATGAAACTTTAGATAGGTTACTCAGTTTCAGGAATACTGGGAGAGGTAGCAGAACAGTTCAGGCAGAAAGCATGGCAATGTTGACTCCACCCTAGAATGGCCCCGTTGGCCCAGTCCACATGGGGGTTAGGTTCACAGAGCCACTGGTAACCCAGGATAAGTGGGAGTAGAGGTGACCTTGCGGCTCAGCTGTCCTGCTGAAAGAGCTGCGTGGTGACTCCTGCGTGCAGCTCTGGCCGCTCAGTCTGTAATCCTTTTTAGATTGGTCGTTTTCTTATTGTTTGCGTGTATTTTATTTTTCTGACATAGTTACTCCCCTTACTTAGTTAGTTATTGTCTTCTTTGATTTGTGTTAAGAATGAAAACAATCTGGGTTATTTGGGTGTTTCATTATTCTGTAAATATTAATTTGGGGCCTATGTAATTGTGTCAGATTGTAGTGTCACCACCAGGGCTTTTGTATTGTTGTTGTTTGCTGTATATTAATTTTCTTTTCTTTTACTTGACAGGTGCTGGGGACCCAGGCAGCAGTCCACTCCATCGGTGGTGGGTTTCCTTCGCACCCCCGATTTTGTTTGCTGGTTTGCTGTGTCAGGGGTGGTTTTTCTTTTGTTATGAATTCCCCTGCCTTGGTTTGATCCCTGCTGCCTTGGTAAGCTCCAGCCCTGTTTCCAACCCCTTTTTTGGTTCACCTTCCTGTGCCATTAATTCTTGGGTTACGCCCTGATGGCTGACATTTTTAGCGAATTACCTTTTGTTTGTTTCTTTTGCTCATATTTTGTTTAATAAATTATTTTTAATTGAACACGTCCTCTGCCCAAGTGGAATTTATTATTGAACCTGTGTCTTGCTTATTTGCTTGTAGCTAACTCTCAATTTAATAATTTCCGGGGGTGAAATTCCCTCGGTGGCGTTGTTGAGGCAACTTATGGCACCACTCTGCCACACTAAGACAATAATTCTTTTCATTGAGTCATTATGTTCTTATTCGCTAAATTTTGGCCCTGTAATCAGTGTGCTAGTAGTCATTTTGGAAATTATTGCACTTTTAATAGGATTTGAAGATGTATAGTAGGTGTGATGTCTGCTGTGTTGGCATTGATTGACAGCTGTGATTGACAGTTGGCTCACCTGCTGCTCCCCCTGGCTCCGAGACTCACACTGAGTCGGTCTATTGTTGGAATATTTTGGTAAAATTAATGTTATTTGATAAGGATACCTACTGTGTTTGCATAATTTAGCTAGACTATCTAATGATAGCCCAAGCGTGTGTTGCTCTGTGTTTCCAACATAGCAGGGTGTGTTTCCAGACCATGAAAGGCAACACCCCACACTACTTATTTGGGAGGTCCTGGCTCCAAACAGAAAAGATTGCGCCGACCATAAGCTGGAACTCTGGCCTTCAAACCAGCTCCAATGCAAAACAATAGATGACGCCACACCCTGCTATGTCCGTCTTTATATGAAGTCTGTGGTTAGGATAGAAAGGATTGGGTAGGATTGGACAGATCATATGAACGACAGAATAAGAAATTTCATGCAACAGACATTCATGTAGACATTAGAAATACGACACTTCTCACTCAGGAATGCACTTATGTCTGAAGTGTCTGATTATTGTGTTTTACAATGAATAATTAGATGGATTTGTGTAAGAGTGTCCTCACCTTAGTATATATTTGGCTGTGGATGGCCAACGGTAACCTTTATTGGAGTATTGGGATTTCACAATAATTTGTCAGCCTCAAACTCAACAAAGTCTGATGGGGAAAGAAACATTTTACTTTTTTTTTTTAAACATTTTTTGTCATTTGGTAAATGCATTTATGAAAAGCGACTTACAAGTCAGCCAAGAATTATGAGCAGCCAGGTGAACAGGCATGTTAGAAACACAGTCTGTGTATATGTATTACAGTGCTGCTTGAAAGTTTGTGAACCCTTTAGAATTTGCTCTATTTCTGGATAAATATGACCTAAAATGTGATCAGATTTCCATTCAAGTCCTTAAACTAGATAAAGAGACATCAGTTAAACAAATGAGACATAAATCTTATTTATTGAGGAAAATGATCCAAGTTACATATTTGTGCGTGGCAAAAGTATGTGAACCTCTAGGATTATCAAGTCATTTGAAGGGGAAATTAGAGTCAGGTGTTGACAATTAAGTGAGAGTCTGGGAGGCCCTGCCTTATTTAAGAAGAGAAATCTGGGTCCTCACTATCAAAGTCTGAGCTTCACAACACAGGTTTGTGGAAGTGTATCATGGCTCAAACAAAGGATATTTCCGAGGACCTTAGAAGAAGAGTTGTTGATGCTCACCAAGCTGGAAAGGGTTACAAAACCATTTCTAAAGAGTTTGGACTCCACCAGTCGATTGTCAGGCAGATTGTGTATAAATGGAAGACATCCAACACCATTGTTACCCTCCACAGGAGTGGTCGGACATCAAAAATCACACCAAGAGGAGACATGTAATACTCCGGGAGGCCACAAGGGACCCCTGGGTAACATCTAGGAAACTAAAGGCCTCTCTTACAGTGGCTACAGTCAATTTTCATGAGTCCACCATCAGGAGAACATTGAACATCAATGATGTGCATGGCAGAGTTGCAAGGAGAAACCCACTACTCTCCAAAAAGAGGGTGAATGGAAAAATGTTCTGTGGATAGATGAGAGCACAATTGATGAGCAAACACTGCATTCCAGCAAAAGAACCCTATCCCATCTGTGAAACACGGTGGTGGTAGTATCATGGTTTGGGCTGCTTTGCTGCCTCTGAACCAGGACAGCTTGCAATCATTTAAGGAGCTATGAGTTCTGAGTTGTACCAGCAGAATCTACAGGAAAATGTCAAGGTATCCGTCTGTGAACTGAAGCTCAACAGAAAGTGGGTCATGCTGCAAGACAACGCAAGTCGTTCGTAGAACACACAAGTCGTTCTACCAAAGAATGATTAGAGCAGGAGAAAGATAATGTTTTGGAATAGCTGAGTCAAAGTCCTGACCTTAATCCTATAGAAATGCTGTGGAAGGACCTGAAGCAGGCAGTTCATGCAAAGAAGCCCACCAACATCCCTGAGTTGAGACTGTTCTGTAAGGAGGAATGGGCTAAAGCTCCAAGCTGATGTGCAGGGCTGATAAACAGTTACCGGAAAGTTATTGCTGCAAAAGGGGGTCACACCTGTTACTGAAAGCGCTGATACTTTTGCCTCACACAAATAAGTATGATTGGATAATTTTCCTCAATAAATAAATGAAAAAGATTTTTTTTTCTCATTTGTTTAATTGGATTTACTTTATCTAGTTTTAGGACTTGTGTAAATATCTGATCACGTTTTAGGTCATATTTATGCAGAAATACAGAAAATTCTAAAGGGTTCACAGACTTTCAAGCAGCACTGTATATGTGATTGTTTATACGTTTAGGTGTGAAAGTGTGTGTCTACATGTATAATGGATCTTCTCTCTCATACTCTGCATTTGTCACAATACAGGCCTCATCTGAGTTCAGCACAGCCCCTTGAGAAGCCATAACACCCACATGTGATCCAGTGGGAGTGTACCAGCAGCCTTCTTGTAGAATGGAACATGAAGAAAGTGCTGTCAAAACAACAGGTGCTCACATCCACATCACTAACTCCTCAACTCTGTTTCCAACCAGCATGCAGTCTACTCTAGATAATACAGGCCAGTAACATATCAGGTTATATGAGGGCTGTGAAGATCATAGCACATGTAGATATAGTGAGCAGGGTAGCAAGACGCTGAACCCCAACTGCTCCTGATGGTTAGGCCAGCTCCTTGCATCAATGTGTGAGTAAATGAGAGGCACATTGTAAAGCACTCTATAGTGCAGTCCATCAATAACTGCGTGAGCTTTTAGCTTTTGGGAGGTTATATTTTCTCTGCCTATAAGTAGTAGTTGTCTCTGCAGTGTTTCTGTGTTTTAGATCAATGATTATACATCATATGACAGTCACTGGGTAACTTGAAAACATTTGTAGTCACTTTAAGAATATTTATTTGAGTGCATGTCTTTGGTACAGAGCCCTGGTTCCTGTGTCTACATGTGTTACCATCCGGCTGTGTTGACACACCAACAGCCAATCAGAGATTAACATTCCACTCCAAGGTCAGAGTTCACAGTGCTAATTGCCCGCAGTGTTTCAGACAGACTTTGCTTTTTTTTAAAAAGGGATTTGATCCCTTTGAGCCTGAGCTTCAAAGAGGAGGAAACACCCAGTGAAGCCTTTAACAAATACAGGACAAAAACAGAAGAGGACTGGTTGATATCAGCTTTGCAGTGTGTCAGTCAGCCAGAGCCACGGGTCAATCTCAAGTCCCGAGTCAAGTTAAACAAGTCAGATTCGAGTCATCAACAAGAATTAAGCTCTCTCTCCATATCTAATGCTATTAATTTAATTTGATGGAGTAATATCCATAATAGTACATTTATAATAATTACAAGAATCAGATTTGGCTTGATGATGGTCAAAGGCCAACAAAACAAACAAAACAGATCTAACAAGGATCAGCACTGTTGCCATCTTGCCTCCCTATACACCTCAGCCAGTGACCTGCAGGTGTCATTGCGGTCTGGTACACACCTATTTGCATACACTCTCACTCAGGCACACATCTATCACACATCATGTCTTTACATTTTCACTGTTGGAGAGAACACATGAACAACAAAATACAACCACGGTTGTAACAGGGACACCTCTCTGACAGCTCCAACCATATGGTCATGTGGTGCATTATAGAGCCCTTTATAAGCTGTGCAACTGATTCAAAGTGTTAGGCTGTATTCAGACCAAATCAGGCAGTGCGGTGAAAACGCCACTCCTCCCATTCATTTGAATGGGGGCAGTGCGTTTTGGCTGCAGGCATTTTGGCCACAGCAGCCCTGCACTGGACTACTGGACACTGAAGCTATTTTTCATTACATTATACTGCATATTGCTGGATAGTTCAATGTATAAAATTTCTTTATATTCTATATGTTGATGATATATTTTGTATGTGATACCTAAATCTGCATTGTAACTGTAAAAACTTCAATGTTAGTTACCACGTCATGTCTTGTGCTTCAAGACTCTGCTGACTGTGTATTAAACCAAAACAATGGGACTCATGGAAAAACATTTTCATGTTCTTATCCTTAAACTTTCCAACTTTTTTCTGTGACGTTCCTGTGAGTGTTCCAAGTCAGATTCAACAAATTCTCGTAACAGGCGGAACTTGACATAAATCGCTGATTTCAGCCTGATGAATGTCATCCTATCATGAGGAGGTGCGCGTTTGTCTGATCATTAGCATAATCAATGCCCAACACAAAAATGTTACCAAAGAATAAAACAAGAATTTCACTCTGCAAATCTTCTGTCAGAAATCAGCAGACAAAACATAATAAGTTCAGGAGTGTGAGTAATAGAGGACCTGAGACAAATGACAGAAATAAAGAGGCTTTGACATGAAGTTAGATGCAAAAAAAAGTCTTTCTAAAGCAAAGCAAAGTGCTCCATGACTCATAGGAGAGGCAATCATGTGACAGTCACAGAAATGTTAGAGAAGAAGATATTATAGCCTACACTATGTGATGTTACACTGTTAGCTGCAACAAAACATGATACTGGACTGAGAGCTGCAGAGAAACAACAAGGCAGCTGTTTACAATAGGGGGCATTGACAAAGAGACAAAGGCATTTTGTAAATTATTAGAGAAAGTGTATATAGTTAGAACAGTAAAATTATGTTAAATGTTTTATACCAAAACATCATAATGAATAAATCCATGAATAGAGCTATTAGGGGCCCTTCTTGATTGGGGGCACCAGGCACTTGGCTACTTTGCCTAATGTTAAAGTCAGCCCCTGTAATCAGAGTCAGAGTGCACCAGACACTGTAGGTGGTGGTTTCCAATGTAGCCTACTGAAGTTACATTACACCTGTAATCTCCCTTCCATGGTAAAGCAGAATGTTCTCACCTATAACTGCATTTCTGTGAGAAACTGAGTGGTCAGCAAAATTAAGAGAGACGCATTTTCCTGCATTCTCGGGAGGCCCTGGGTAGCTCTGAAAATGCTGCACCCTTAACAGTATTTGGATCCAATGGGTCAACCTGCTGGCTGTGTCGATCTATTGCGCATTCGGGATCCTCAGACCTCTTTGCACATGTACATTTAAGTGTCCAAAACATATTCAACCTCCACTGCTTCATCAGCCTTCATCAGAGCAATAACAGATGTAAAAAATAGTGCAGTGAAGTTGGATTGTAATGTTCTGTGACGGTGCTGACAACTAATTAAAGACTAACAGGTTTCACCTGATCTGAACTGTTGCTGCTGACAGAGACTCTGTGAGCTGATTGTTCTCAGCTGGCCTTGATTGCGGAGGTGGCAAACTGGTAAAGGAGAGCCGAGAGAGTGGGAGGGTGTTCTGGGGAGCAGAGCTTGATAGATGTTGCGAGTAGTTTGCCCAGCCAAGCCACTGGTATTGCACTCACGTTAGGGGGTGGGTGCCATTCGTAGTTGTCTAGGGCTGCCGGCAGCGAAGACAGCTAGAACAGGGGGAGATGTTCCTGTGGTAGGGCTGAGGATAGTTAGGGACCGGGGAACACTAGGAGTGCCCTGCTGCTTCCCAGCTCTGCATGGGAGCGTTTAACACACTGGGCCATGTTGGACCAGTGCCACAAGCCTAGACCCCGGGGGAGGGTCTCGTTTCACCAGACAGTTATGTGGTCAATAAGTGTTTTTGTGTTTAGTCTTGTCTATTATTGTCCTTGTCTATTCCTGTGGTTATTTGTGTGACTTTTTATAGATCTTAAAGGCAGCAGCAGTAATATATTGGTGGGAATCAGTGCAAACTGGGGGAAAGACAGCTGATAGGTATGGGGGCATACATGACTGTCTCGGATAGTTTAATGCACACATCCCATAGTAGTGTGAAATCAAGTGTGCCTATTTAGGGTGGAATCATGTGTGGTTTTTACAGCGCTAAGCTTAGTGTGTTTTCTTAAATGCTTTTTACAACAGGACCGCTGTGTGTAGTCTGTCCATCTTTTGCGTGGATTACATTAATAAATTACTCTTCTTGGCTTTTATTGCACTTACAGTAACATAACGAGTTTAGTCGTCATCAACTCTCCACCACTGTCTGTCTCTTCTGTTGCGCTGCACACGTGGAGGGTCAGCCCCACCTGCGCTGAGAAAGAGCAGAGAAGCAGCGAGACGGCGACCACAAATGACAGCAGAACGCAGTAGAGACTGTCTTTATTTATGTTATTTACCAAATGTATTTGCACTTGTTTAATTTCAGCTCAGTGTGAGAGTCGGTGCTGCTTTTTGCTGTCATTTATGGTCAAGTTACTCTCCTCTGCTCTCTATGGTTCACCACCGGCGGGGCTGAGCCCTCGGTGTGCGTGCAGCACACACAGGAGAGACAGTGAAGCAGGTGAAGTACTTGAGTTGACGACAACTACACTTGTTATGTTACTGTAAGTGCAATTAAAGCTTCGGGAGTAAAAAGCCAAGAAGAGTAATTTAATTTAATCCGCACAAAGGATGGACAGACCATGGGGGGAGGAAGGGGTTCACAGACCAACTATTTACTTATTGAATTAAAATGTGCTGTATCCGGATAGGTATCATGATCAGGATATGAAATTACCTATATTGGGATATGAGATTTTGGTCATATCGCCCAGACCTACATTTGGTAGTACTAAAACACCCTTGATGGAGTCGGATATTCAGTTTTTACAGGTAAGTACATTTTGTTTTAATGCTTATTTTTAAGCATATTTTTTGTTGAAGTATAAGCATTATCACAGTTAACCATAGACTGTAAATGCACCGTGCTAACCAAGCTAGCAGCTAGCGTTAGGGTCAACGCCGCCCTCCCATACAAATATGGCCACTTCCAACTCCAAAAAACCCAAGATGGCAACAGTCAAAATGCAAACTCGAGGCTTCAAAACCAGAGTCCACAAGCCAATGCTTAATGTCATGGTGACAACGTCCATTATTTTTTACAGTCTATGGTCTGAAATTACTCATTAACTAAATTGAGATTTTGGACATTCACTCAACTTTCCTGAAGGGGTTAGGTGAGCTCATACTTTGGCTACTAAAAGTCATTGTAAGCAGTCATTTGCAATACTTACAATCTCATACACTAAAATGAGATTTGCAACACTAACATGAAGTAGTCTGGTTTATTGTATAAGTATTACATAATGTTATCCAATTTATGATACTTGTAATGTACAATGTCTCAGATTTTTGTGCTATGCCACTGTTTGTATGCAATATAATGTGTTAGATATGTATAATACATTACATGAGAAGCATAATCCAAGTTGCCAACAGGCAAAACTCGTTATTGTCACATCAGTTTAGAAGTAATGATTACAGATATTGTTAACTACCATAACCACAACAATGTAGAGCAATAAAACAACCCGTGTCAGTGAAAGATGTGGCTACATCAGCTGCTGCAACAAACTCTGTGTTCATATTAAATGACATGTACAGCATGTGAGATGAGCCTCAATCTGTCCTTCAATGCACATAAAGAATTTCAATGAAAATAAGTTCCATCCTGTCTGTTTTGTTGACTTTATCTGTCCAGAGGTATGTCCACTAGAAATATGTAGCAAATGTGAATCTCTCAATGTTTTGGATACAGAAGGCTTCACTTAGCCTAAACCTGCTGTGCCTGTTGAAGAGTTGACAGGGGCTGGTGGTGCTGAGGTGTCAGCCTCCTCCTCCTGGAGCCCTCTGATGGCTGCAACACTCACAAGCTGCAGGGCACAAACACACTCACACACACACAGAGCATCCCTACATGGATTCAACTGTGATTGTGGACCTTTCCCACTAAAACTACTCAAATTCTACATATCTGACAGTTATTTTATAGCAGTGTTACTGTGTTTGTTTAAGTAAAAAATAAAAAAAACTTCATATACATTTTGTAAGTTACATTTTTTAAGTCTACACCTCATTAATGACCCATCCAAAACACATTTTTTTTCTGTATTAATATATCAAAATCTCTTCTCCTGCAAAACAAATGCTTAGTTTATATTATCTTTTATTCAAAAATCAAACCCCTGGTTTGGCGTAATACATTGTGTCCAGGTGGCTGAGTATATGGCTCGCTACAATTACTGAACTTAAATTCTGGTCTGGATCATATTTGTAACATTATCAGCCTCTAACTTGGACTATTGACAGCTGACAGACATCTCAACTTCAATCAGCACTTTAAAAGTCTGTTCGGCCTTGCAGTTTACACAGAAGAAATATTTGCAGAGTCAAACCAATGCTCCCCAACATGGTTGAGCAAATCATCCATGCCTTCATTTTCTGTCAGCATTACTACTGCAATTTATTATTTACTTGCCTCAGTGGTGCAACGATTATCCTCCTCCAGTCCTGGCTGAATTACATCACTTCCTCTTTTACTTGTACAGTTTTTGAGTGTAATATTTATGTGCTTTTTCTTCTCCATTTTTGTGTCCTGACAGGAGTTGGATTGGGCAATTAGCTTAAACAAACTCTTAACAAACTACCATGCCCAAAACTCTTTGTGGTGAAGTAACAGTGCAACAGTATTGCTTGCTGACATGTTTTTAATAGTTTTGGGGCAACAACGGAGGTCTACAGCACAAAGGAATAAAAGATATCAAGCTTTGAATACACACACAATACTTGTATGTAGATCAGGTCATTGTTGGTTTGGCACTGCATGTGAGATTTGTTGACAGTAAGAAAAATATAGAAAATCACTAGCCAAATCCTTTAAGAAGGTCAGTAGCCTATACCATTAGTATGTTGTTTGTCCCATTAATCACATTGTTTGTTTGTTGTTAAGCACATTGTTTATGCTGGAATTCCCAATGGGATGAAGTTTGTCAGAGAAAGCAGCAGTCATGTCTTAACTATATTACTTCACCTGGAAATCCAGAGTCAGCCCCTCAGATAGTCCGAAGGCTTATGTGGAAGCTCATGTGTCCTGATAATGGTTGTAATGTCTAAACTGAAGACATCCTGAAAATGCACTCAGGTCAGCCTTTAAGTGAAGCTCTGGCTTGAATCTGACTGTATGACTGCAGTGTTGATGTCCACCGCCAAGTGAATGGGCCTCTGTAGAAGTCCAGTCATCCTAACTATGCCCATTGTCTCCTTTGATTGACAGGAAGGCTGCTGATAAAGGACTGAGGACCAGAGTAACCTACGCTGCTGCCCTCCCACTGCAGCTATATTACTTTACCACAGATTTAGTTTGTTCAACAAGCCACCTGCATGGGAGACATTATAAAGACTTACCAGACATCCTCACAAATAAAATGTACACATACCTTTCAATTTCATTGATCTGTGATTTTTTTTGTGTCATAGATCAATGAAAGAGAAGTCCAGTCATCCTAACTACGCCCATTTGTCTCCTTTGATTGACAGGAAGGCTGCTGATAAATGACTGAGGACCAGGGTAACCTACGCTGCTCCCCTCCCACTGCAGCTATATTACTTTACCACAGATTTAGTTTGTTCAAAAAGGCACCTGCATGGGAGACATTATAAAGACTTACCACACATCCTCATAAATAAAATGTACACATACTTTTCAATTTCATTGATCTGTGATTTTTATGTGTTACCCACTTTCTTTGAATCTGCTCTGTATTCTATACTTAAGTGGTTTCTCACATTACCCAGAATGAAGGTACTGGTTCAATCCCAGGCTCCTTCTGTCCGCATGTCAAAGTGTTCTTGAGCATGATACTAAACTCAAGATTGCTCCTGATGACAAGGCCAGGGTCTTGCACGTCAGCATCATCACCATCAGGGTGTGTGAATGGGTATGAGAGTCAAATTGGAAAGCATTGTGTAAGTAAAATCCATTTACCATCAACCCATAAGTGTGCAGCAGTGTCCTACTTCCCATCGTCATCTCCCCAGAAAAGCAACGGCTTTATCACATTCATTCCCCAGATGAGATGATTCACTCCCATACTGACTACTTCAATTGTTGTTACGCAGTGTGTGGGTGTGAAATCACATACTAACATACTGCCTACTACATACTCAATGAGTGGATACTGCATACTGCGTACTAAATGAACAATTAAATATGCCATTACTAGCAGACTGTTCACACTAAAGTATACAGCCAGATATCCCAGAATGCATTTAGCACCAATCGGCAACAATAGCAGAGATTTAAAGCAGGCTGAAAGCTGTTGTAATTTTCGCTGTAGCAATGTTAATATCACTTTATTAAGTTTTAATATTTTTCAGGCAAGAAAGTAAGCATGTAGATTAACAATGTATGGTCAGTTTATCCAAATAACGTCGTTTGTAGTAAAGCAGTGATAAATTCGCCTGACAAATCCTGAGCTCCGAACTGTCTAAAAATATTATTTCAGAAGCTAAAAGTTTAATTCTCTTTCCCCTGGCGAGTTTCCTCTGTCTTGTCAAGTTGATATCTACTATTCTTTGTTTTGCTGCTTAAACAATTTAAAAAGCAGTATAGCCTACAGGGACCGGTAGAGATGGAGTGTAATCCACAGTAAGTGACTGCGTTGTGTTCCAGTCAGGCTCCACTATCTTTAAGTGCAGGGTCTATTTTTGCCGGATCAGTACGGACACGACAGAAAAAAATTAATTATTGCAGCAACGCAAATGGGTCTATAGGTTGCCAGCCACCTGGAGGTGGGGGTGCTGCACCTTGCTGTGGGGGTGCTGCAGCACCTCCAGCCCCCTGACTTCCCACAGCTATGGTCATGTTGGTGTGCTGAGGACTTGGCAAGTTCAACTCAGGAGTACAAACTTCCAAATACCGGAGGATGCTTAATAAAATGAAACAAAATTGAATATAGACTGATGTGTTCATTTTATTATATTTATATTTATTGAAATGTTGTGATATCTGTGAATACAGAGCACTGTTGTTCTGTCCAGTAGAAACATGAAGTTTCACTTTACATTCAGACAAACTAATGTGGCAGCTACAATTGTAGGATTTCATCTGTGAGACCAACATTTATCTTCCAAAAGGAATTAGAGCCCAGAGCCTGTTGTCTCTGTTGCCTTTAGTCCTGTGGTTTATGTCTGTATGTTGCAGGTCCTTGGATGGGTGGAGCAGACTGTCACTTGAGTACTAACTGGGAACACCTGGCGAGTGCCCCAGAATGTATTTAAGCTCGCCTGCCCTGATTCCAGTCCCTCTCTGATCCTTCCTCCACTTACCAGGCTGTGGTTGTTTTTCACTGACAACACGCACCTCACATTAGACAACACATTCATACACTTTCAAACACCACTGATACTGACTTCCACATCCCATTGCAATTATTGTTATTTACTTTAATAAATTTCAGTGTGTCATCGCTGAGTTTGGGCGTGCATCTCCCTCCTTTGTTGTGGCCTGTGAGCCGGTCATAACATGTATTATATTATATTATATTATATTATATTATATTATATTATATTATATTATTTATCAAAATGCTGGTGAGACATTAGAGCCAGCAGTAAATCACCAAAGAGCTGCACAGATCAGTTCATCGGATCATGTTCTACCTGGGATGTCGACGGACGTTGACCATCCGATCATCTCAGGAGTCAGGCTGCTAGCAGCTGAGATGACCGGCTGGTCCCAGCCAGTGGCTCCTCACATCTCCAAAAATGCTGCAGCAGATTTACAACCAGGCATTATTTGGATAAATTGACCACATATTGGGAATCTAACACTTTCTCGCCTGAAAAAATATTAAAACTTAACAAAGTGAGTGTAACAGTCCTACAGCAAAAATTACAACATTTTGAATGAGGTTTTCTTACTTATGGAACAGAACCTATAAAGTTTTGACATCACTGGTTTATGTGAATATAGCTAGCTAGTCATCTACTAGTCGCTCCAGAATTTTTTTATTATTATTATTGTGGCCAAAAATGCTTGATTTTGCAGTGGCTTTTCTCAAAATTTACAATACAATTTGTAATGTTTTATGTGCTCTTTTTGTGGCAAAGTTGCAGAAATTAGAAAAAATCTCAAGCAAAGGAAAATAATGCCATTATTTAATTTTTTTACTACTGATGGAGAGTCATATTTAATCACTTTCTTGGATAAAAATGTACTGCATATCACAGAGACAACTATATTTCAGTGCTAATTTTTAATGTATTTTCTAAACATGAGAACTATGGGCTCAAAGTTATATAAAAAAGAAAATACTGTACTTGAGTTACATTTAAAAGCCTTTATTAAATAAACTTTCAGCTCAACATTAGCACCAAATAAAATCAGTCAATAATGCCATTAAAATAAATGCATTAACATAAAAATATAGTTTCATTTCATTTTTGAAGTAGATTCTGTCCATCTTTGCTGTCTGAGCAACACATCAACTTGTATGGGAGGGCAGGGACAAAAGTATTGGTGACATGCTGTGAAGTCTACATGAGATACACCACACCATTTAGTCCGCAGCCAAAAATCAGCCCAATCCAATCAGTTGTGCCAGAGTTACAGTGGAAAAACTGATTTTTCATTTTGCTTTGCTTCGACTTTCCTTGCTGTTAATGAAAAAGAGAGGAACAGGCATGATTTGGAAATGGAGTAATGATTTGTGACAGTTTAAACATCTCAAATTCCAACCCAATGTTATTCATAAGAGAAAATGGTGATTATGCAGTTATGAGTTTGTTGCATTGGACCGGTTTCATACAATTGCAACATTTAACATGATAAACTGACTTAAGAGTAACATGGTCATTTGCTTGGAGGACTAACTGAAGCATTAGTAAGCATTATATAGTCAGGGATGATTGTGCATTTACTAACCTGGTTTTAGGGGTAATGGTAGAGTACTATATGTAGTTGTTATAGCAGGGCATCTTGACCTAGTTGATGACCCAGTAGCTTATTTGTGCGTGTGTGTGTGTGTGTGTGTGTGTGTGTGTGTGTGTGTGTGTGCGTGTGTATGCATAATTTACACAAAGAATCCCACTAATCAAGCACATATTTCTGTTGTTTTAAGTTTTTTTTTAAATTTCAGATTTATGTTTTTTAGGATTTCTGATTTATACTGAGTAAAATAAAAACATTTTTTAAAGGTCAACTAATTTAAATGTTAGGCCACCTAAAGAAGGTTTAGCTTAAAAGGCCTAAAGCCTGAAACTATCAAATAAATAAAAAATATTTGAATTTCATCAATCATTCTCACATTCAAATGTGATAAATTATGGTTTATTCTTTATTCACCTTTATTTGTATCTAAATCCAAAATGTAGTTAGCAGTTAGCAAACACACAGTAAGCCCTGTGCTTTGTCCCAGCTTTACATATCTGTGTGCAAAGTCCGTTGTTTACTGTCTTTTCTGTAAAACTGCTCCATATGGACGAGTAAAATGTTCAGTTTGAACAACTCCTGTTCTACTCATTATTTGAAGCTTTCTCTGCACAACAAATTATCATCCAAAACAACAAATAGTCTGAATGTTTTGCTCCATACTAGTTGTGCCGTTATGTTATCAGTTTGTGTACATCTAAATAACTGTAACTATTGAATGTTATCTAGTTAGGCTATCTATTACACCAACACTGGCTTTAGCTCATTAAGTCAGTTTCACATACATAAAGCAAACTTTTCCATTTATGCTATATTAATATTAAGCTCTTTTGGTAAACTTCTCATATATCAATAGATATGTATAGGCGAGAGTCTTTAAAGGTTGTAAATATAATCAAAAACAGTGTGATCAACTAGTCTATCGATTGTCAGCTTTTCAAGTTAAATTCACCTGATGACAGTTAAATTGTCTGTCTGTCTTCAAAAAGAAATGATGACTCAGACGTTGTGAATAAAAGGAGAATAGTGCATGTGTTTGTGTCTGTGAGAGGGGAAGAGAGGCTGTTTGTTGAATCAATGAGCTATAGGCTATATTTGTTTATGAATCATTCAATAAGTATTGCTATATTGACAGTTATCACCATGTGATACATTGACAGAGTAAATCAATACATTCAAGATTTAAATAATACTGCTACATTGATAGCCTTTAATTATTGAATCAGTATGTATCATTATATTGGCAGAGTCAATCACTTTACATGATATGTTGACAGATATATATCGCTACATTTAAAGAATTCATAGGATACCATAACATTACTGCATTGGCAGAATTATTTAATATATAGCCTGTCATTGACAAAAATCACATTAAACTGCAACATGTATGTGCAGTGACAGCCAATTGTTCTGTGGTCTTTTCTCCTGACAGTGGAGGTATGGTCTTGTGCATTTTGTTTTATTTTTGCAGCATTTCCTGTCCTGACAGTGAATTCACTGTCAGCCTGCACTGGAAGCGTCCCTACAGAGGGGGCCTGCATGCAGACTGTCTTGGCACTATAAGAACATGAGTTGATTTTCTATCTTTTCACAGAAATATGATAGAACCTTTTTTTCAGAGCTCACGGTAGTAGCAGAAGATGCCCAAGAGGAATTTTGGCCCAAACCACTAGGGGATGTCTTGCCCCAGATATGAATATTTTTTTAAGGTTTTAAAACCATAAAAATCACAGTTTGATATATTGTTCCAAACTAACAAATAGTTCTCTACATAACTTTCCTGACCAGATCACCAAAAGCTTTTTTTATGTCTGTCCCTGTCAAAACACACACATTAAGTTATCTCCAAAACTGTTTGTGTGCATAATTCCAAATCAAAGGCCTGTGAAATGCACGTATACGTAAGGCAGCCCTCGGGACGATGAACTTTACTGACGTTTGATGGTACAGGCTTACAGAGTTACAAGCATCTTCCCTATACATGTAGCTACAGTACCATGTTCTGTGCTTGCTCTCCTTCCTGTGTGCTCTGGCCTTTGAGTGTATGACACTCGAAATTCAAATCCAGTTCAATGAATGAAATATCTGTGCTTAAGCATTTGAATATCTGGCTTTTATTCCTCTTCTCTTCTGTTTTTTTGTTTGTTTTTTGTTTGTTTGTTTGTTTGTTTGTTTGTTTGTTTGTTTGTTTGTTTGTCTTTCTTGGCCTCCTTATTGAATTGTTGGGCTACTTTTAAAGATAATTTTAGTTACTTGTTAATTTAGTGTAATTATTGTTAATGGCTTTCAAGACTATGTGAGTTAAATAGGTTCCAAATGTGTTTAAGTCTACTAAATGTTGCTGGTAATTGTTTAATAAAGGATAAGCAGATAATACAGGATGTATTTTAAAAATAGAGCAATTTATTTAAAATATCAAATGGATTTTTATTAGGGAGAGATATACTACAAAATATTAGGCTATAATAAGTTTGTGATAAAGATTATTATTCTTGTTATTATTATTATTATTATTATTATTATTATGTTGTTGTTGTTGTTACCCTTCTAAGTATACAGACTTAAATCAGTGTCTTCTGATATGTAATGAATTGTGTCTGCACATTTCCCTCCTCCTCGTCTTCAGACCAGGAGGTGCGGCCGCCGGAGCCACCGCCCACCGGGCTGTCCCGGCCAATGAGAAGCGGCCTGTGCGGCGACCTCTGATAGGAGCGGAGCTTCACTTCATCACCGTCTTCTGCCGTCAATGGAGAAAGCCTTTCCTCCGTTCCAACAAGAGACGCCGTGTCTGAGTGTGACCAATCTGCCAATGGGACTATAATCTTGACAAGCAACACACGGGGGGAGTGGACGGCTGTTTCTTCACCGCCTCTGGATCCTGACAGAGTTTGACAGCTGGAACCTCTCTGTCCAAGTAAGT
Source organism: Thunnus thynnus (assembly GCF_963924715.1). Classification (NCBI taxonomy): domain Eukaryota; kingdom Metazoa; phylum Chordata; class Actinopteri; order Scombriformes; family Scombridae; genus Thunnus; species Thunnus thynnus. The sequence continues at coordinate 33,448,368 of NC_089527.1, forward strand.
ACTTTGATTCTAACTGCATCCACAACACGGTCCGGGATCAATACTAGGTTACAGTTTAAGAGGGAACCTGACTGTGGAGAAAACTCAAATACCAACCACTTCTAAAATCATCCGAGTGGAAAACAATTTGTGCGCAAGTACCCAGAGTGATGTTAACAGCTTGTCTAGAGGTGCGTTTGTTTCCTGATATTCCTCGAAAATGCTGCTGTGTGACCCACTTTGACCTTCTCACCAGCTCCATCAAACAGATCGAGCTCATAACAATAAGGAAATTATTCACTGGTGAGGGAAAAAATATGACAGCCAGTCCCTTTCTTCCTTTTTGGGTTCCTCAAGGAATAAAATTAAATAAAATAAAAACATTTAAAGGTTGCAGATTTGCTTGTAGGCTATTAAAAAAAGAACATATAATTTCGTTTTGACAAGGACTCATGGACAAAGAAGGTTCTGCTGTAATAAATAGCCCCACAGCTCATGAATTACTCATTTTTTTTCTCTCAATTTAGTCTTTTCGTTCATTATTTTTTAATCTTAGGAGGAACGATAGTGTTTATGTACATTCAGACTTGTCAGCTGGCCCTCTTAGCTCTTAACTTCATGTTTCAGTATGTCACGCATGCAGCTTCAATTTTTACAGCCCCACTCTCCACAGTACAAACACCACACAGTGTGTGAGAGTGAGTAGCAGGTGGATGGTTGCCTCACCCAGCACAACATGTCATGCAGCCGCAGACAAATGACTTGAGAATTGGTGCAGCTAGAAAAAAACAGGGGCAACACCCCCACGTCATGAAGGCTTTGTTCTACAGTCTCTCTGCTGCTGCAAGGGTTTGTGTTAGAGTGTGTGTGTCTGCCAGAAGTTGGGGCATGGAGACACATGTGTCTTGCTATCCTGCATGGAGATCCATGTGCACCTGCCACTTGCATCGCAGGCCTGCACTGAGGGAGCCTGTGGATTAGTATCAGTGATATCCACAGAATGTGTCTGTTGTACAGAGAGTCAAAAATTGAACTTTGGCATCAGATGTCTGGTCAGATTCATAATGTTGTTGACTTTGATCAGATAGATCCTCTACATTGGAGTATTTTTCTTGTAGAGCTGCTGAGGACAACATTCAAGATTAAAACGTTTGTTTCTTTTATTAAATGAAAAAAGGTGTTTGTACAATTTACATGTTTTTATTTGTTATTTTATTTGATCAAAAAATGGCAACCTGATTCTGATGGTCTAAGCTCTGGTCACCACGGGCTCTGTTTAGGCTGGAAGTCCTAAAAATAAAATGTATATTATGTATAATAAGGAAACAATTAATTTGTTAGTTGACTGACAGAAAAGTAACAGTTGAGATCAAAATCTAAGTATTCTTTCAAACAGAAGTGCAAAACTGGTCCCACTGGTTGCAGCACATTCAAGAAATCTTGCAAGAGCTTGCAATTTTTCAAAATTACCGCAACTATTCTGCATGAAATGGCCAAATTAACAGACCATTTGTGATTTGGATCAATTGTGGCATTTGGTGTCATGGTAACTTGGTAACCTGCACTGTACCTTTGGTTTGCATTCAGTTGTTCAGAAGAGTACAAGTTGATGGCCTTCAGACAGCAAAGATGGACATAATCTGCCTCCAACATAAAAATGGGCACTTTGGAATTGAAACTATATTTTTATGTTAATGGATTTATTTTAATTGCAGATTTTATTTGGTGCTAATGTTGAGGTGAAAGTTTATTTAATAAAGGCTTATAAATTGAACTCAAGTACAGTATTTTTATATAACTTTGAGCCCATGGTTCTCATGTTCGGAAAATACATTAAAAATTAAAGCTGCAAGCAGTGATGATTGGGCCCTTGCACCTTTGTGCATGTTGGGTTGCGCTGCAGTTGAAGGGTTTTATTGCGGGTATGTAGATGTTTTCAGGCCTGAAGTCTTATTGGACGTTGCACGAAGGAGATAAATATCACTTGCTGTGTCCACTATGTGGCACTATAGAACAAACACTAATCATACAACATCTTAATGTATATCACACATAGACCACACCATGTAAATTCCATGTTAATCGGATGATGTTTGTCATATAAGGCTGACCTCCTGTTGTTAGTAGGTGGTGCTATAGAGATGACTCAATCGATGTGTTCAGGCTGGGACTCTTATCAAACATGAAAAATTTGGTGCAGGTTGGGTGATATACATGCAAGTTACAACAACTTCCTGCTTCATGGCAAAACATCGAAGTTTGCCACATGGCCACAGCAACAACGTTCAATGAAAACTCAAGATTTTATAACTTTTCATGGCAAAGGTCTTTAGATGACACTGACCAAATTTGAAGTCGGTTGGGTCAAATCTCTAGGAGGAGTTCATTAAAATACAATGCCTGCAAATGGCAAAAACTATGCAAAAACTGCGAAGTTAATTCAAAATGGCAGACTTCCTGTTGGACTGAGGGTATAGCTCCAAAAGGCTTTTTTGTGTGTCTGGACATGATACATGTGCCTACCAAAATTTCATTCATCTACGTCAAATTTAAAGGTGGGGGCTTTGACTTTAAAATTTTCTAGGGGGTGCCCTGGAGTCATTTTTCCACACCCAATATTAGACAACTAAATACACCTCTTCTGACACATGTGCCAAGACTTGTGAGTTTTTAAGTATCCCTAGCCCCTCAAAAACAGCTTCCTGTTTCATGGTGAACAATGCATCGCCATGGCAACAGCTTTTGATGAAGACTCAAAAGCTTCTCTATTTAGCATCATCAAGGTATTAGAACTTAGCTGACCAAATTTTAGGTGGATCTGGTTGACCCGCTAAGAGTAGTTAGTAAAAGTATGGGGCCTATAACTTCCTGTTGCCAGTAGGTGGTGCTATTACTGTTTTCTGAACAAATTTGAATTGGATGTGTTCAACCTGCTGGGCAGAGGTCATAAAAGTACATCACATGTAACAGCCGGTTGACAGTATGCAAATATTATTTCCTGTGTGGAGTATGTGGTGCTGGAAGTGACGTGTTAGAAATTGTGTATGCATTTGATGAACTAAGTATCATTTAGGCCTCACTTCCTGTTTCCTGTGGAAAATACTACATAAGTGAAATAGTAATGCAGCAATACATTAACCAGAAAGCAACTGACATGGATATTCATGAATATTGGACATTGCCTGTAAGAGATAACTTATCACTTCTGTCTGTTGCTGTCTATTATGTGTAAACCACACCATGTAAATTTCATGTAAATAGGATGATTGATTTCCTGTTGTCAGTAGGTGGTGCCATCACTATGACTCAATATTGACATGTAGAAGTGTTCAGGCCTGGACTCTTATCAAACAGTAGAAATTTGGGGCAGCACTTCACATGTGATAAGTCACATGTGCTTTTTTTTATAGCACACAAAACATTGCAAATTGTATCACAATTCTAGAGAAAAGCTGCTGCAAACTCAAACATTTGACAATTTGCAGATTGGCTGAGTTTCTTTTTTTATGTAATTGTGAACTGAGTACCTTGGTGAAGTACGAAGGTGAATTGAAGACATTTGAGTCACCTTGGATGCTGGAAATAATGGATAATATTTTTCACTTTTTCATAGAATAAATTGAACAAAAACATGTTGAGCAATATGACGATATATACCATGAGATGATATTAATGTCAATGAAATACCTTCATTTGTCAGGTTTCACTTGCTAGATTATTAAATTTTCAGGGAAATGTACTCTCAGGGAAATGTACTCTATAGCAATGTGCTGTATATAATGGACTAACAGAAAATAAATATTAAATTATCGCACTGTTACATTGTTTGTGTGTGTGTGTTTGTGTGTCTGTGTGTATGCCATGCCAGAAGCAGACCTCGCTTCTGAACCCTCTGTCTGATTTGAAGAGGAGAATCACAGCAGCTTTAATTTGCTGTGAAGTCCTTCTGTTGTGTGGCTGCTGCTCATCATCACATGATGTGTTGGCCTTTGTGCTTCTGTCCCATCAGCATGACAATAGCTGCCGAAAATGACTAAATAGAGACTACAAAGAAAGAAAAGAGTTTCTGCAGGAAGTTGTGTAGGTTCTGTGGGTAGCTCTGCTGTTGCTGGATGGGAGAATCAATGGGTTTACTTTGAGGAGTTCTTTATATAAACTTGTGTGTTCCCTGTGTAGAGGAATCTATTAGTTCTGACTTGTACTGTTCTGCAGTCCCATTGGACCATGTGTTCTGAGCACCGAAACTCAGTACTGAAACTGGCAGCGAATGCTTGAGCACTTCCCCTTTTAATTAGGTGTGTCTGATTTTTAAATGTTGTATTTTATATAAACAAAAGTTCTTTCTTCTTCTCCTTGATAGACAGTGTTACTAAAACATCACAAGTGAAACATATTTTGCAGGTAATTCCCACTAAAACACCTGGCACATGTGGTTTTTGGACATTTGACTTGTGATAAATTCAAATGATAAAGGCACGTGTAATTCACAGAACATTTATATTAATTTTACTGGACATGATTTTGGTAACTCCCCAGTGCTGAAATAATTGGTAAATTGATTCTTAACCTGCAAAAAATTAATTATTGACAATTTCAATAATCAAGAAATCTTTTATGTCATTTATCCCATAAAATGATCAAACATTTACTGGTTCCAGCCTTTTCAATAGGAGGATGTACTGCTTGACTGTCATGGTAAACTGAATTACTGAGTTTGTAGACTGTGATTGAAACTAAATATGAAGTTTGAGGTCATCACTTTGGGCTCTGGGAACTGATGATGGGGCTTCAAAAATGAGAAAAAAAGTTAGGTGCAGTCTGGTTTTCCACTGTCATAGACAACAATACTTTTTCACTGTTTTATGAAGCTGGTGTTTGGTATTTTTGGTAAAAAAAGCTTTTCTTTTTTTTTTTTCAATTCGATTTATTTATATAGCACCAAATCAAAACAAAAGTTATCTCAGGGCATTGGAGTTTTCTTTAAATGTATACTTTTAATGCTGTGAGCAGAACAAATTAAATTCCATTCACCTCCATTGTATTGTGGTGGAGACAGAAAACTCCAAGGCATATAAAAATAAACCAATAAGCTTTGAGGAGACATTGACCTTTATTTTGAATTGTTTGGTTAAATGTATATTTATTTCACTATTATACTACATCCAGTGCCCTCTAGATTGTGCTTCTATATGTTGATTGTATTAGTGTGGCACTGATGGATAGGGCCTGGGTGCCACTGACCCTGCTGTGTGATGGATGATGTCTGGAGCTTTGACAGTGGCAGGGCTGAAAAATGATCCGTGGCCTGTGAAGCTTGTGAAGCTGTTTTCGACCTCTGTAGCTGTAAACACTTCCCATTATTGAGCTGTGTGATGGAGAGGGGATACACATCTGTGACTGAAGGCTGTGGGAGTGGACACTCCCAGGTGTGTGCGTCCAGGCCATTCTCCTCACCAAGTGCAAGGTCAATGTAAAGGGGCCCAAGGGGCAATTTGTTGCACAGCCAGTAGTAAATAAATACAATCAACAACACACATCAACTTACACTCAAACAAATTACACAAAAAAGACAAATATTTACATAATATATTTAAAAAAGCCAATGGTAGCAAGGACAAATGAGTTTTTAAGTCTGGTGGTTCTGCATCTAGGCAGAATATATCTGCGACCAGATGGAAGCAACTTGTACTCACTGAACAGGGGGTGACTACGATCAGCCAGGACTGACTGGGCCTTCTTTGTGGCTCTGATTCTGTACAATAGGGAGAGTTCCTCAAGATTTGTGCCAGCGATTTTACTGCACATTCTTACAATGCCTTCCAACCTATTCCTGTTTTTCAGGGTGAGTGACCCAAACCAGCAGATAAAAGAAAAGCTTAAAACACACTCAATAATACAAGAATAAAACATTTTCATAAAAGAGGTGTCAACATTAAAACTTCTGAGCTTTCGATAAAAGTACATACACTGGTGGGCCTTTCCACAGACCGCATCAATGTTAATTCGTTGTCAATTGTTGTACCCAGATACTTGTACTGTCGGGCAAATTCAACAGCCTGGCCGTGAAAAGCAGGAGGTATAGGAGGATGACACTGACACTCATAACTTTATAAAACAAATTAAAGTGGTGAGAGGACACATCCCTGAGGGAGGCCAGTAGAAGATAAAAGGACATTAGATAAGATGCCATTGACTCTCACGTTCTGAGATCTATCAGTTAAAAAGTCATATTAAGTCAATGGTCAATGTTGTGGATGCTGGTATGTTGCAAAAATGTGAGGCTGGATACAGTTAAAAGCTGAATAGAAGTCAATAAAAAGCTGCCTTACAAAATTCTTTGCAGCACGTGGGTGAAAGGATCCTGGCATGATGCTAGCGTCATTCAGGCTGACTTTCCCTCCTCATTAGCTGCTCTGTCTCAGCGTTGGGGGAGAATTGGATTTTTTCTTTGTAACAATCACTGTAGAGACTGATGTACCCACCCACTGATGTCCTTCTGTGTTTTTCTGCACAGTTAGCTTAATTTAGGGATTGTATTTAGGTATGTTTACGAAGAGCAGTTATTAACATTGAGGAATAGGTTATTTATGGAAGCTGGAGGAATAAAACTGTTGTTATATTTTGTTTGGGCTTTAACAGCAGCAAGTGATGAGCTGAGACATGCCCTCACTGTCAGATCTTTTCCACCTATCACTGCTTTTATTCCAGGCTAAAGGCCCACCTCTATATAATTGCCTTTGAGTCCCCTTAATTTTAAATCAATAATAATACTGTTTGACACACACAGTGGTCTGTTTTAGTCATGGTTGACTGGAAGTACTGTTGTTGTTGTTGTTGCTGTTGTTGTTGTTGCTGCTGCCTTAGGAAAAAAACTATTTTGTGTTCATGAAAAATAAACCTGTTATGGTTGAATAGGCTAAAGTTGTGGAATTAAAACGCAATTGAAATTCACACATTAAAATTTAATTTCTGGAAGGTTTATTAGATATAATTTCAGCACCATGCACTGTGCAACCATGGTTTTAATGTGTCTCCTCCTGTGGTGACAATATAATAGAAGTAATATATGATTGGGATTTACAAGACCTTTGTGTTTATTATGTTACCTGCAGTAGATTTGTGAAGAATTATGTAAAGGTTTTCATGCACATTATTAAAGTCAAAACTTCAGCTTGTGTTGAGGGTTAGGGTTATATTTTCTGGAGGGCCAGATTTGGCCCACGGGCGGCTATTTGCCTGCCACTGGTATATACTGTATAGCACTTTAAATGTGTGCTTTACTGTGTGCACGTTTGTCTTACCCTGTGACAGCTCTGGATGTTTTCACTCCAGAACCAACAATTGGCAGGAGCTATAGGAAGGATTGTGTCTACAGTATGTTCTCATCACTCAACGGAGCCAGTAATGGAACAATCTCTCAAAAATATTATGGATGCAGAAATGTTTGTGATGCCACCCTTGAAGTGCCCTCAGAGTTAGACACTGCCACCCTGTGTGGTGCACCAATCTGTTCTCACTCTGTAGATTTAACACTATATTGTTCAACATTTATCTTGTTAGAGTTTTTGTTTTTCAAATGAACCAATTTAGGGGTGTGAATCTTTGGGAATGTCATGATTTGATTGTCATACTTGGTTGTTCAATTTGATTCAGAATCGATTCTTGGTTGAAAACCAATTCTCGATCCAATGTATAGAAAAGGGGCACTATTTTCAGTCTCTTGCTCCAGTATACTGTTTGCCAAACTATTCACTGGTGTCCTTAGTCCACTGAAATGCAATATGAAACATAACTGGCACTTAAGATAAATGGTCCGCAGCCTTTTCATTTTAAAAAGTTACCTGTATTAATTAATGAATTAATTAATTTGAAAGCGTCTTACGGTCTCCTCCCTGTACAAGAATAACAAAATTCTTATGAGTGGGAGGGGGAGTGCTCCTCTGTGTTATTAATGTCATTTCTCCAAGCCATTGTTGTCCAAGACATAGAGCAGGTGTAGAGTTTTTGAGGATTTATTTTCTTTGCACCAAAGTTGGTTTAAGCAGTGTGTGTTGGTCAGACGGTCTCATTTGTTACTGCTGGAGTTTGCTCCTCCGCTTCATTTAGCAGAGTACATCTGTTGAGCAATAGAGGGGTAATACACGCTTCCCAATAGCTCTGACAAATTAACATTTTAAATATACAAAAACACATCTATACCCAACCCCAAAGTACTTTTGAAACGCAATTAACATAAAGAACTAAATATACGCAATTCAGAGAGAAGAATTCAATATGGGGAAGTCTAGAAACAAGAAAAGTGAACAAAGCGAACAACGCCAAGAGATGCCTGACGAGATGAATGAGGAAGAGGATCCGCCCAACAGCAGTGCCATCACAGCACTGCAGAGCGAGATGGCCCAAATCAAGAGTGACATATATGCTGTCATCGACAGCCGTATCAAGTGTGTATATACGGATTTAAGAGAAGAAATAGCTGCGGCTAAAAAAGATATGCAAACGTCCATTTAAACGCTTGAGACAACATCAACATCACATAGCAACACTATCAAGGAGATAGAGGAAGATCTGCCACTTTTCACTTGGATAGTGTCAGCACACTACAATGCCAGATGACTCGTCTCAATTCAGAAATGGAAAGTCTTGAAGGCTGTTCAAGATGGCACAACATAAGGATGAACAACACATCACTGACATCCACACTGACATCCATAAACACTGCCAGCAAAGATTCTCTGCCATCTGCAAACTCAAAGCACTTTCTGTTTCCTTCTGCTGCTGCTCTATAAAAGTATAATTCAACCTATATTTATGTATCTATCTATCTATACCTCCCTCCCCATAATACTCAACATTACTTTATAATGATTCAGAAATTAATACTAAATTTTAGCCACCCCATCACAAAAAATCCCACATTCATCCCATCCAACTAAGATAAAACCTTTTGCACTAGGAGTGACATTTTTTTACTTTAGGGCACAGCTAATGGGGATCCTAACAAATAAACAAACAAATCAGTGCAATTCTTCGTGTTCTGTCATCAATTATTTTGCTAATATTTGTCAAACACTGAAGATGAGTCTCTGCTCTCTGCTTAGTAGGACACATGAAAAAGTGATAATGCAGTTGGCTATGCAGGGTTTGGGAGCATAGACTATATTAACTGGTACTGAATTAATTAACTAGATCGTTTTAACTACAGGGTCATGGATATACAAATATCTTTTATCAAAATAGAATTTTGTGTGCCTGGGTATGTATTACACCTCTTGTACAAGATTAGCCATGCAAAAAAAGAGATGAGCAATGCGATGCCCACGCAGGTAGGTGCAGCTTCCGTGGTCAGTGTAGCAGTTTCAGTTTATGATAATGGACGTGCTCTGCTGTGATGTTGCAACAGATGTGTCGCGCCGCATCCATGCCTGGTGCATATTGGCCGTTAGGCTAAATCATAATTCATTCTCATAGGTTAGTTAGTTAAACTAATAAAACAGAACAGAAAATCAATTAATGTATAAGATGATGTGTTTGTTCATAAATAGTAAATATTAGCCTAATCTTTTCTTCATACAGTGATGCAGGTCTGCACTGCAATGGTATTTAAAGTTTGAGTTAGCTACACAGGTAAAAACAGTCTCACACAGTTAGACAAGTAATAACAGAACAGAAATGATTTGAGTTAAGTTAATGTATATATTCATGAATATGACCATGTATTTGTTCACAATTAGTGTCTGTGAATATTAACATTTTCTTCATTCACTGATGCAGGTATATACTCTGATAAGCCTGCCTTGAGTCCAAATTTATAACATAATGCAATGTGTTTCATCAGTGACATATGCAGTGGTACATATCAGACAATTGGCAAGATGTAGGCTAATTTAAAAGTTAATACTGCGTATAAATGAATTGTTTTATGTAAGTAATCTTTTCATTGTAACCTCAGAGTACACCAGATTGACACATACTGTAAAAAAGTCAGCATTTTCTAACAGAGTTCTTGTTCTATGGGAGAGAGTGGCTGCACTGGAGATGGGCTCCTGAATACATCTCAAACTTGGGCCTAAAACGTTGGACATTTTGCAAAATAACCTTCAAATAATCTTCAGAAAAGATTAAAGAAGAGGTAACAGCATTAATCAGCAAGAGCAGAAGAGGAAATATCATCTTTGGATATATTTTTTAAAATCAAAACAACTAGCTAGCTGTCAACTGCTACTTGCCACTGTTACCAACATTCCAAAGGACAAACTGAACTGAGAAAGCCAACAAAAGAGTTATTTTGTGAAGACGAGAAGAGAAATTAAGGGGTCCTTGTTGGTGGTATTCTCTCTCTCCATGAACTGGTGTAATGGCTGCGTGACCGCCGTGTCTTTGTCCATGTCTACGTCTGTGTCTGTGCCATCATGTGGAGTGCAAGGGAAATATGTCTAGGATCATCAGTTTGTTTTGGACATTTGTAACAAAGACTTTTGCTACAAGAAATACTGGCTGAGAGTGCGTTTGGTCTGCTACGCCCAGTGGACCCAGAGGAGACCACGGCCTTGCCTGGAGCTGCACCAGAGAGGAAACATCGAAAGCAGTTTGACAGGACATTCATGTTGCCTAATGTTCTCTGGACAGCAAAATGGATTAAATAACTCCTATCAGTGCTGGTCACTTGTTGACATGCAAGAGCGGTCAGCTGTGGCTCAGGAGGTAGAGCGGGTGGTCCATTATTGGGAAGATCGGCGGTTCGATTCCCGGCTCCTCCAGTCCACATGTCGATGTGTCCTTGGGCAAGACACTTAACCCTGAATTGCTCAGTGTGTGAATGTGTATGAATGATTAGATTTCCTCTGATGGGCAGGTTGGGACCTTGCATGGTAGCCCCTGTACCCATTCAGCGTATGAATGTGTGTGAATGGGTGAATGTGATTCGTAGTGTAAAAAGCGCTTTAAGTGGTTGGAAGACTAGAAAGGCGCTATACAAGTACAGTCCATTTACCATTTACATCAAACTGAGACATGTACTTTTCTCTCTAAATGCACTTTTATGCACTGTGCTGCTAACTGCTCGTTCTTTGTTTTGTTTTTTTCTCTTGGGATTTATATGGGTTTTTTTTAAATCATTTTTTCAAAGGGAATTTTTAGATATACAGTAAGTCTTCATCCTTTCTATTGTTGTTGCACTGCTATGGGCTGGGAGGAGCAGCGTTTTGTTATTTTGTGTATGCAAATACACAAAAAAATGACAAACTAAATCTTGAATCTTGTTTTTTGAAAAAAGGAGCCAGGCCTTCTGGGCTAGCAAATAGTATATTGTAAACCAATCTGTCATGTCTACCAAATTCATGTAGTTAAACATAATTCAGCACAATGTTTCAATTCAATTGTCCAATATGTGGAACCTCGCTTACTTTAAGTCAGTATGGTCCTCTGGAAAAAAATGTTGCTGACCCTTGCTGTAGTGCCACTATCAGGAAAATTGTTCCCACAATTCTTGTTCTGCATCATCGGCTAAATTTGGTGCATGTTCTATAACAGGATAATGCATTTTTGTTCACAAATAAAAAAAAATCAGAAGAGAAGATGTAATGAATTTTCCTTAACTAAACTAAAACAATCAACCTTACCGCACCATTAGGAAGTTACTAGTTATTGTGGCTTTTCTGGTTAAGTAGGCAGGAGTGAAATAATATAAGAATGGTCCATGCAGACATGTGTAGTCACATTAGCAGCAGGCTAGCAGTTGATTGGTGTTTTGGTGTTGAGGTGCGTATAAATATGAATTGACTGCTTCACAATAATATCTTTAGATTATCACATTCATTACATTTGTCTCTCCCCTCCACGCTTTGTTATACAGTTGTGATGATACATCTTTGTGTTAGTAATGCTGCTACTTTAATATATTTATGAGATTAATTGTAGATTTGTATATTTTATCAGGTGTAAACACAACTTCATGATAGTAATTTTGTGTGCATACAGTTTTATACAAAAGCTATCAGAAGCAGACATGGACTGAGCTGACTCCTGTATCTATGGCTTGGTTAGTTTTAACCCCACATGTCACATCATTCACATCTCAGCGGAACCAGGGCAGTGCCTCTTTGGCTTGTTTAATTAAGAGATGATGAAGTCAAGGCTATATTTCTGTCTGTGGTGATGTGACAAAAGGATGAGGGGCCCCCACTGCCTGACAGCCAGCTATTGCTGGCTGTGAATTATTCAGCAAAGTTTGTACAAGCTCACACGGATGAATGACTGCAGCATGAGCTTTATGTTCGGGCAATGCTCCACTCACTCTAGAAACATGTCATACACACTTCAACACTGGGAGGCATAGTTGTGTGTGTGTGTGTGTGAGTGTACGCATCTGAACATAACCACAGTGATGTTAATTTGGGGGCTGTAAGGAGAAGATTTTCTGTTGTGACCTCAGTACATTTTGCAATTATATAGTCCTTTTTGTCTGTTTTAAAGGATTGTTTTTGTTTTTTAAAACTTATTTTAGTTGTGACCATTGATTCTATCATAAATAATAACATTGTACTCACCAAGGATCTGAGGACACTGTGACATCACTACAACAAAATCTTTCTTGTGTATATATATACTGTTTATTTATTTAATTAAAAAAATCTTAAAAACAATGAAGTGATGTCTAATAAAATTATACGTTGTGAAGCTGAATGAGCAAAGAGTAGAAGAGACCAAATTATACCTGAGTTTGAGTCTTATCTAATCCTAGTTCTAATTTATATCTTTTGAAGGATGAAAGAAACTTAAACATTTGAAAATATCTCTTCTCAGCAGATTTGGGTTGTTGTTAACAGTCATTTGTCATAAATAATTCAATATTTTGTTATTCTTTTTGTTTAAGATAAAGCATATATATTCTCTGTCTTTCTATGCACAAGTTGAAAGTTAGGAAAGAATATCTGATGTTGTGAACATGTAATTGTCTAGCTGTTAGCGGAATGTGTATGCAAATTAACTGATAGACCAACATGCATAACCGTCCAAAATAATTCTCGGTGGTTAACCGAGTAACCGTTTACTGTTGACATCCCTATCCCAAATAATATAGTTTCATAACTAACACATGAACAAAGAAGCACTTGTGAAGTTAGGTTCACCTAAAATGTTAACCTAGAGCTGTTGATGATGATGCACACTGTCATTGTTTGTTTCATTCACTGGAAGGTTTGGCTGCAATTTATTTGTTAGTGCAGCTGTGTGGTTCACTTGCTCACAGAGCTGTGTATCAGTAAACAGAGCTGGACGGTGGTTGGAATCAGTATCACAATATTAGTAATAATATACAGTGCTGCTTGAAAGTTCAGAATTTCAGAATTTGCTGCAAAAATATGACCTAAAACGTGATCAGATTTCCATTCAAGTCCTAAAACTAGATAAAGAGACATCAGTTAAACAACTACACAACAAAACCCTACACTTGTTCATTTATTTATTGAGGAAAATGATCCAATGTTTCCAGCGCCATAGATTTTTTTTAAGGGTGGGGGGGGGTTTGAGGCACAACACAGCACAGCGAGTAAGGTGCTGACCCTGTGTCTGTAAAGATACAGGACCTGTCCATGGTCCTGCGCATTTGACTCCTCCTCATTACACATTGTCGCAGAGTGCAGGATTTAATAATCAAATACTACTTACAGAACCGTACTGTGAGGAAACAACAAGCTTTTCCCTTTTATAAGCAATTTATTTTTTCTAACAAAACATTTCAATACAGAGCAATAAAAATTGCGTCAACTGTGTATACATATTATATGTGTATACATAAATGTCGGAGGTGCTACACGTCCATCCACTATCCCGACCTCCACAAACTTACTTCCTTAAATCCAAGGTCTAAGGAAAGAGGATGTTGTATTGCTGTAAAGATTTTAAAGTCACTTGTCCTGCTGAAGCTGCGGGATGCATGGGGCTCTCCCCCCTGACTGGCTGGTAAAGCTGCGGGCCTGCGCTCTCCCTGTCCTGGTGCTGAAGCTGAATTTTTAACATTCCGTTAACATTTTTATTATAGCTTTTGTTTTTATTTATGAAATAGCCTATCCTGTATTTATGACACTTGTGTGGCAGTAGCCAATTCCCTGTAGGTTAGGCTATATGAAAGCCTTATAACATTATATTATTCTGAAAAAAAACTCAGCATAACATACAGGCTAACTAACTTCACACAGTAAGGCTGTTTAATAACTGTTCATCTCTCCAAAATGTTTGATAACTGTATAGTAGCTAAACACTGTCAACTATGCAGGAACCCACCTGTTAACATACTGCATCCTTCTTCACGTCTGACAGGATTTACGATTCCAAATATAGTAGTGATTTTGGGCTGCGGGGGTATACTTTACGGCCCAGAATGTTTCATATTTGTGCGTGGCAAAAGTATGTGAACCCCTAGGATTATCAATTCATTTGAAGGGGAAATTACAGTCAGTTGTTTCAATCAATGGGATGACAATCATGTGTGAGTCTGGGAGGCCCTACCTTATTTAAAGAAGAGAAATCGGTTGAACAACAAAAATCACACCAAGAGCAGGCGTGTAATAGTCCAGGAGGCCACAACGGACCCCAGGGTAACGTCTAGGAAACTAAAGGTCTCTCTTGCAGTAGCTACAGTTGATGTTAATGAGTCCACCATCAGGAGAACATTGAACATCAATGGTGTGCATGGAGTTGCAAGGAGAAACCCACTACTCTCCATAAAGAACATTTCTGCCGTTTATGGTTCGCTCAAGACCACATGGATAAGCCAGAAGGTGATTAGAACAACGGTCTGTGAATGGATGAGACCAAAATTGAACTTTTTGTCTTGAATGAGAAGCGTTATGTTTGGCAATGAGCAAACACTACATTCCAGCAAAAGAACCTTAACCCATCTGTGAAAGATGGTGGTGGTAGTATCATGGGCTGCTTTGCTGCCTCTAAACCAGGACAGCTTGCAATCATTGATGGAGCTATGAGTTCTGAATCGTACCAGCAAATTCTACAGGAAAATGTTATGGTATCTGTCTGTGAACTGAAGTTCAACAGAAAGTGTGTCATGCAGTAAGACAACAACACTAAACACACAAGTTGTTCTACCAAAGAATGGTTAAAGCAGAATATGTAGGAATGGCCGAGTCAAAGTCCTGACCTTAATCCTAAATAAATGCTGTTGACGGACCTGAAGCATGTAGTTCATGTTGAAACCAACATCCCTGAGTTGAGACTCTTCTGTAAGGAGGAAAGGGCTAAAATTCCTCCAAGCTGATGTGCAGAGCTGATAAACAGTTTCTGGACACGTTTGGTTGAAATTATTGCTGTAAAAGGGGGTCACACCAGTTACTGAAAGCAAGGGTTCACATACTTTTGCCTCCAACAAATGTGTAAGACTGGATAATTTTCCTCAATAAATAAATGAAAAAAATGACTTTTTTGTCTCATTTTTTTAATTGGGTTCCCTTTATCTAGTTTTAGGACTTGTGTAAATATCTGATCATGTTTTAGGTCACATTTATGCAGAAATACAGAAAATTCTAAAGGGTTCACAAACTTTCAAGCAGCACTGTATTTCTGGGATGGATATACATCCTGATAAAGCAAATGTATGCAAAATCACATACAACATAATAAAATACATGTTCAGAGTGATGAACTGTCTTCTGTTATGTAACTTCAAACATCAAACATAACTCTAAAAGAAAATCTTCACATGGGACAGACACAAAATGACCCATTAACCTTAATTATGATATGCTTTGAATCATACATTTGGCCAATAGAACTTGTTAAACAAGAACACAAGGCCATCATATAATCTAAATATGAACTCATCCAACTTCCAGAGAAAAGGCTCTTTGATTGAGATCGAGCATACAGTTTTTCCTGGTCAGTGGATTTCAGTATTTTCTGTTTCTGCATTTTATTTTCAGTAACATACAGATGGTTGACAAACTAAAGGAAAAACTGGTACAGGTCTGAATGCTTGACCCCTACAGTGAGGGGATCTGGTGGTTCTGTTATGCTTTGAGTGGCATTTTGCTGGCATGGTTTGGGTTCACTTGTCCCCTTAGAGGGAAGGATCACTTCAAATCAACACAAAGTTGTTCTGAGTCACCTTTATCCTATGATGAAACATTTCTATCCTGATGGGAGTGGTCTCTTCCAGGATGACAATGCCCCATCGGCAGGGCTCAAGGGGTCACCGAATGGTTTGATGAGTATGAAAATGATCTGAATCATATGCTATGGCCTTCACAGTCACCAGATATCAACCCAGTTGAACACCTAGGGGAGATTTCACCCATCAAAAAACACAAAATGAGGGAATATCTTTAGGGAAAATGGTGTTCCATTTCCCTCCAGAACAGTGGCATAGGCAGAAATTGCATTTTGGGAGGGCCGATACTAAAAGTGGGTGGGCCATCTTTTCCCAGAAAAACTGATTAGTGAAAAGTTAGAAGAGGAAAAAAGGGCAAATATAGCCAACTTAAAAATGAGCGACCAGTTTACTTTGCAATGTTCCGCATCACAAAGGCAATAACAGCAAAACACTGCCGATCCAACATGCTTGACCAACAGAGCATTGGTCTATAAAGGCTGTACACAACAATACAGACAAAAGGCAGTCTTTCATAGCCCGTCCAGTCTAAAATACAGTATATTTGCACCGGCAAGACCGTCTGCTCATCGACTCTACAGCACTCAGCACTGTTAATTAACTATTTAATTGCACCAAGTGGCAACTAAACATAAACCCAGACAGCAGAGGTGTTAACTTAGACAGAAATCACACATGTAACATCCCTAGTGCATCGTTCATTATAGCCTACAGCCATAGGTGCTTCAGTGCCAATCAGCTCACGAAAAACCAAATCTACACATTTTACACAAAACTGCGGCCTTACACTCCATTTGAACAAATTTTAAAAAAAAAACTATCCATACCACTGTGATGATTGATTTTCCATTCTTGACTGTGCAGGGAAATATATACAAATTTGGCTGTGAATGTGGTTCAGAAACGGCACAGAAATCAGTGGGTGAACCTACCGGTGGTGCCATTAAACACCCCCTCCCCAATAATCATTGCAACAACACAAATGGGCCTATAGGTTGCCAGCCACCTGGAGGGTACAGCACCCCTACTTCACACCGCTATGGGTGAACCCGCATCAGGCTGACCAGGAGAAAGCACTATACCGCCAGGGAGCAAGTGGCTGGACTGATCTTGTTGTGGGCTGATGAGTCTGGTGGACTCAGTCAGAGACAGAAGAGTTTCCTCTTCCTCAACTTTTTTCAAATAATACATTAGAAACTTTGTGTAGCCACTGATGTAGCATTAACGTTACAGTGCGTTGGCTGAATCACAGTGATCACTTGAGATCACAGCCTGTCTGACAGCCTGTGACAGGCTGCTATGATTGTGCTGGGTGTGCTAACTTGAGATTTAGATGGCACAGGCACACCTGGGCACGGCGGGCACATATACACTAGGGGTGTGCCTGAATATAAATACAGTATTTGACAAAGTACAAATAGTGGGTTTTTTAAATTTGTCTGTTGTTGTTTGTCGAATATTTGTTTCATACAAATATTTTAAAAATTATTAGTTTTCGGGAAGAACCATGTCAAATACCAGTACACAGGTCAGTTACATCAATATCTCAGTCTCTCTCTTCTGCTCCTCTGTTATGTCTATCAGCAGGTCTCAGTGAAGGGAGTCACATCCACCTACTACATGACGCACATTTCCTAATGGACATCACTCCTGGAGTTGGGGGTGTTCCCCAGAGATAAAGCTGAGCTTACTTTTGATGATCACAGCAGGAGACACCGGAGCTTGGTGTTCAGCACTGAAATTATTTCATTATAGTCCAATGATTCAGTCAGTTTTCTTTCAAAGGAGAGCAGGGCCAATGAGTTCAGTCTGTATGTAATCATTGATGCACTGATGCCAGTTTTTATCAGTTTTTATCTGTTTTATCAGTTTCTATTAACAATCTTTTAACAATACAGGTTGTTGCTCCTGAATTAGCAGCCACATACATGGTGTTACTACTTGGCACCTGTTGAGGAGAAACTGGCGCAGGGGTAGATGTCTGGGTTCAGAATAATGGCTGAACTTGAGCTGAATTCTCCTCCTTCAGCTCCTCACAATGTCTTTTTATGACTGCTTTGTTTCACCGTGTTTTTTATCTTAACCTACATTAAAAGCAGCTAGCTAGCGGACAGTAGGCTTCTGTTCCTCTGTGCAATGTGCAGGCTGTACACTGAGTGAAAGAGGAGGGGCTGCACACAATCTGGCATTTGTGAAATGCACTGCCACTCAAAAATTCTGACCTATCAACGTCATCATATTGTAAACAAGAAGTAGGAAAAACTAATTGTTTTATTTTTATTAGTCACATAGTCAGTCAGCATTGCTGGTGCGTTATATGGTCTCATTTATCCCTTTAAGTGCCATACAGTAAGGTAGCTGTTAATTTGGGAAAAGGAGAAGAAAAGGTATGGCTCCTCACTTGTCAAAATTCAACTTATGTCCCCCTACTTTTCCAGTTTCATAATGTCCTCACTAAAATCTCTAAACAATCTCCTCTTACTGTACAGCTGCCAAAATCAATATGAAGAAGGAGATAGGAGTTGATCAACACACATTAATACACTTTTCTGAATCCACTTCAGTTATTGACCTGCACTCACAGAAACAAGCTTTTCAAGCAGCGGCTAGTTATGGGACCTTTTTCCCTTTTTTGTTGCCACCTTCTCTGTGTTTGTTAGGTTGAATTTTTTTTATTGGTTTTTTTTGGTTGTGTTGTTTTGTTTTGATGAGAAAGAGCAGAGAAGCAGCGAGACGGCGACCATAAATGACAGCAAAACGCAGTAGAGACTGTCTTTATTTATGTAACTTACCAAATGTATGTGTACTCATTTAATTTCAGCTCAGTGTGAGAGTCTTTGCTGCTTTTTGCTGTCATTTATGGTCACGCTGCTCTCCTCTGCTCTCTATGGTTCACCGTGGGTGGGGCTGAGCCCTTGGTGTGCGTGCAGCACACACAGGAGAGACAGTGAAGCAGGTGAAGTACTCGAGCTGACAGCAACTACTCTTGTTATGTTACTGTAAGTGCAATAAAAGCTTCTGGAGTTAAAAGCCAAGAAGAGCAATTTAATTTAATCTGCACAAAGGATGGACAGACAGCGTGGAGAGGGAAGGGTGCACAGAGCAACTATTTATTCATTGAATTAAAATGAGCTATATCAGGTATCATTGTCAGGATATGAGATTTTGGTCATATCACCCAGCCCTACACACACACTCCTGAAACCAAACCTACACGCTTGATCATATACCAATTACTTACTTGCTGAAATGATCTGGTCTCAGTATGTGTATCTAGAAGCTAAGCATATGTAGATGTATGTGATGTGTTCATGCTGCAGGACACATGCTCCTCCATGTGATATAGTCTGGATCCTGCTGTCAGCCATCTTTTGCTTTCCTGTCCTCACATGTCAGGGTTAGACGTGTCATTTACACATCCGTGTCATTTAGTCTGTTCCTTCATTTAGTGACATTCTCTAAATATTGAACTAATGTAAACATTCCCATTTATTGTGACTTGTTCCCATGCTGAATTGTCCTTTCTGTGGAATCTACTGAAAGTAGAATTCTGCTCATCATGCAAATGTTTGAGATTGTGTTGACCTGCAAACACAATCTCAAACATTTTCAAAATCTTTGTGAGACTCTGAGAACACTTTGAAATCATAGAGAGTTTAAATTTTCATGTTTAGATGAGATCTGATAATGTAATTAATGCATTCATAAATGTTCTTTGTATGATGAAAAGTAGCAGAGTAACCAATTTTTTTCTCCCTTTACTATTTTCACAAGCTTTCTGTCTGTTGGTGAATTACTAAGTATCTGCATAAATCCTCACATGTTTTTACATGCCTACAGTGACCTATGTTAGCAGTCAGCCAAGGTCTTCAACCTGTCAGAGGGCAGAGAAGCTGATTTCTCTACAGCCTCTGGAGAGTTCTGCTTTGATGATCTCATTTGAAGTTCAGCACTTCTACAACATGAATAATTCATGCATTAGTCATAGTGGTAGTTGTGGGAGTAGAACATACTGAAGCAACATTCATATTTTTCTGTGAATAAAGGTAAAATAATTAACAATCATTTCTTTCCCTTTTTGTGCAATAATAATACAGTTGTGTAGATTTGGATCGGTTTCCGGTTTTGCTGGTCCGATACAGAGCAAAAGCTTTGGGCTTTATGCAGCGTGTCTGATTATGCCTTTTTATATTGGACCTGTGTAGTTGGTAGAAAGGCAAAGAAATGAAGGGAAATGAATTCAGGGGAGGGGGCAGTGCTTGGGTAGAGCATGCAGGAGGCAGGACATGAGGTACAAAGTATACTGTGTAATTCAGCGTTTTTAAGCTTTTCACCAGAAATAAAACCGCTATTATTTTATGAGAAATCTCAGGAAGTCGTCTCTTCCATTAGCACTAGCTTCACAGTGGAACATTCAGGCCCAGTGAAAACAATGCAGCTTAGCTGATGTGCTGCATTTATCCAGCACCAGCCACATGATAGAAACATCATCAACAGGCCTGCTCACTCACTGTGAATTTTCTGGAAAATGACCCTCTGTCAGAGTCCACGTAATGTCCGGTCCAACTTGTTCGGACATTTGCATTTACACATAGTTCCTCTAGGTAACATCTGGATAGCTTCATGGTTGTAGTTCATGTGTGAAAGGGGCTGAAGTGAGCCATTATGAAAAGATTTATGTCGTCAGTGGGTTCAGGAAGAAAGTATTGAGAGACAAAAGATGAAATGATGTCAGAGTGATTTTTGAGAATTTAGAAATCTATAACAGAAGCCTGTGTTACTAACTGGGTCGTCAGTTTGAAAGATGTGGTTGATTAGTGAGGAATGTAGGATCCAGTGTTTCTGGATCTTGAAACTTAGGGAGTAAAGGCTCTGCTTAATCTATTTCTTGTGAATCACCAAACTTTATAGAAGTGACATAGTAAATCACTGGAGAGCCCTTTAAGTCTCAAAGGATGCGTTCACAAAATTTCATATCTGTATTAAAATTAAAATAAAAAAATCAATCCCCACAGACAGTTTAATTGAACAAATTGAAGCCTCGCTGTTTCCTGATGCGTTCTTGTATTTGCAAGTTATTGTTAATACAAACTGGACATTTCCTGCTGCTGCGTATTAAAGGCTTTCTTATCTGTGAACCACAGGAAGGATTTTTTTTGGCCATAGTTTGTTTACTGCTGTTTGTGTGAAGCAAAAAGATGTCATCAACAACCCTTTTTGCTGTGTGTTCATGTTGAATGGATATAGGTTTTTACTTACAGCTTTGCTTGGTATGGTATCCCAACCATATGGAAACATGGCAGTGCTTACTTACTTTCAAACTTCCTATCTTCCAGTCTAAATTGAGGATTAAAATGATGGAGTACTTCAAAAGGAAGTGCCTGGATTAACCAACTGAGCATGTAGGTTTCCAGCCAGCCGGCCTCTTGATGCAGATCAGAACTGAATGTGTAGTGTTGTGAAACAGCAGCACAGTTAACCACATTTGAAACAACAGGAGGTGATGGATTGTTGTACATCCACACATTGTCCCGTATTGTTCCGCCACTTTTGTCTCATTGACCATGCTGGGCTTTTTGGCTGCGGTTGTAGCAAACTACTGATTGGATTTGTTAGAGGACAAAGATCCACGTTCTGTGTGAATATGTGGAGCTTTGCAATACAGCCCGAATGTTGGCCAAATAATCTTAAATGAGCTGAGTATTACAGTGGGTGTGATTGTTTACACTCTCACCCACTGTACACTGTCTGTCTACACTACACTGTATTATTCACAACTGGAAATGCCTCAATATGATTTGTCAGCCCTCCTCTCTCCCTCTTTCCATCACTGTGAATCTGGCCAGAGTACTTTATGCCCCACAGATTGGAGGAATTTTTACAGTCCACCACCACCACCCCATGCTGTCCCTGATTGGCACAATTTACCACAAACGTAATACAGTTTCTTCTCAGAGTCAAAACTCTGTCATATCTAAACACACATCATCTTGCTGCACCTTGCTGCAACCAGTGACACCACTCTTCGCAGTGGTGTCAGGATCTCTGATGTCCATCAAGGACAGACATCTATAAATCCATGTAGAAATCATATAAATAGGTGCGCTATAAACTTCATCAGATCTCTTTTCTCAAAATCATCAGATTCAGACTTCGTCTTCAGGTCAAAGTATTCAAGGTGATTGTTGACTGTACAGCAAAGCAGAATGACTTTTCATGATGCAGATGTGCCAGAATGTAAATGAATAGCCTAAACAAGGAGGTGTAGAAAGTTTTAAGTTCAATACTCAGACACTTTTCCTTGTTGTGCAGTGCAGGATAAAGCTGACGGATATTCCAGAGGTGTTATTTTTACCTGGTGATCCTCATGAGGCCTGCAGCACTGTGTTTAAACAGACATTTCACAATAGACAATGAATTTATTTTAATTTGCACCTCCTCCCATTGCATGCACAATCCCCTTTAAAAAATGCAATGGGGCCTCAAGAGCTAGTATGGCCTATAATCTGAACACAGATATTTTTGTGACATAAGCAGATACAGATAGTACATAGTAGTAGACAGTAGTAACTTTGCGCATGTGTGAACTAATACACACATTCTTTCAATCATCATGTCTTTGCCTTTGCATTTCTAAGTTTGATGTAATGTAATGTCACCTGCAACATGTTAACTGTTTGGACATAAATAGTTTTCTGTGTATAGAAATGTGTGAGAGGAGATGTCTCTGTGGCGCAGCTGAAAGAACGTCTTCTCACAATGCTGCAATACATTATTTCTCTGTGTACACACCTGCTGTTTTACATTCAGTCACATTTACTGGTACTAAACTAAATTTAAATTTACTGGTGCTCATTGGCCAGATGTCAAATATCCGTTTCTTTGACACCTGCATATGTTTGGAGTTAGTCACCGTCCTACATTCTTTCAAAGCACTGTTCTCCTCAGATTAACAGGATATCTGCCATGATGTACTATTACAGCAACGCTAACAGTTAGTTGGAAAAAAAACCAAAACAATGCATTGAACTGAAGAATAAACAATGGACAACAAAGTTGCACATAAAGTGTAGCAGTAATAATATCCATCATTTTCATCATCATAACTTAACAAATAAGAAACTTAGACAGCGATGTACCAAGCAGACAGTGCTTTACAACAGTGGTTCCCAGCCTTATTTATCCGATATACCGCCCACAGCCCTATCAAGTTTGGCTCAAATAAACCTTCATCACACCCCTTGACTACTGGCTACTCATGTGAATCCATACATGACATAGTATTCCAGGAGGAAGCAAGTCATTTTCACATGAAAACAAAGTTTTAGAAATAAGACTGTTTAGTGTATATGTAGTCTTAGTCACAACATTGGATGTCCAGGTGTTGGAACTGGCCTAGGGCAATGACAACTGAGCTGTGTCCAGTGTAGTCAGCCTATTTAGCTGAAAGAATGATGTTATTTGTGGAAATAAATATATTTAAAGGTAAGCAACAGCACAATTTGTAGTCCTATTTGTGTGTTGATTTTCCTCCTGACACTAAAACCATGATCTTTTCAGGTATGTCCTGGGTACAAGCAGGCAAAACTCCACTCAACCCCAAGTTAACAAATGAAGCAAAGCCAGTTCAGGCAGCCCAGCTCGAGTAACTGCTTCACTCACATGGCATACTCCTCTCACTGCAACATGCACCCTTTTAACCTGGCAGCATATTTAAGCCATCAGTGCTGTGTTCACATGCTATGCTGTCGCTCACTGCTACAGCTGCTGTTAATACAGAATTCCAAAAGCAACTGGGATTGCCTCCAGCCCCCCTACAACCCTCTAGAGCAGTGATTCTAGGCCTATTTTGGGTTTGGACCGTGGTAAACTCACAGATTCAGACCAAAGCAACAGCATCAGAACAGCTCTGAATAGGGAAGAATCCAGCTGGACTTTGTGGACATCAGAAACAGGAGCCTAGAACATACGGAGCCCCCAAGGGGTCACCTGAGGGAAAAAAAAGATCCATGTGTAAATCTGTACTCTCTGTTTAGAGATCTGTGCGCACGGTTTATAAACTGTGCTCTTTGATTCATAATCTGTGCCCACAGACTTTACTATGGTAGTAGTTGTTATCACTCTGACCCTGTTTACACCTGGCATTAACATGCGTCTATGGTGGTCCGATCACAAGTGGACAGCTTTAAGTACAGGTGTGAACACACCCAAGACACATTGAAGACACACTGAGATCCGATCACTCAGACCACATTCGGAGGTGGTCTGGGCCACGTGTGACCACAGTCACTTAGCAGTGTAAATGCAATGCATCCTGGACCACACTGAAGGACCACCTACTCAGCTGACGTTCTCTATTTTCCGGCAGACTAGGCACAGGAAGGGCATTGCTGCCTCCCAGTCTGTGAACCCTCCGTCCAAAGCTGTGTTCGATTTCTTTGATAACAGGATAAAGAAATGCATTATTTTGTTTTTCCATTTTTCATGTGAATTAAAAAACGTAATCCCATTTTTTCCTCTTTTCTCTCTCGTTCCCCTAACCCGTTTTCCCCCGCCAGCCAGTCAGATGTAAGATGAGTCGGGTGCTTAGACCTCGCCCTCTCTTTTCCATTTTCCATTTTAATATCCAACTTTCCACAAATAGAAAGTTAGAATAATTATACATTGATCTGACGAACAAAAAATACAATTTTAGAAAATTGAATTCGATTTTCTATTTTTCATTTTTTATGTGGAAAATTCACCTGACAAGTGTTACACAGACCTGCAGGTTCAGTAAAGCCAGATTTCTTAATTTCTGCCTGTCTCTGAATCAGTGCAGTTAACGTTCATTCAGCTGCTGAAGAAATATGAGGCAGCATGTTGAGCAGATTGACATGGTTGTTAATGTATTAATGTATTTTATATCTGAGATTATATTTTTTTTCTTGGTAAAAGCAGAGTGACAGACAGCAGGATGAAGTAGTTGCAGATGGAGCTGCAGAAACAGCATCCAGGATGAGGATAGTACACTGGGTGAGGACATAGTTTCAGTTCAGCATCATGCTTTTTCCACAGCTGATCTGTACTGATGAGCACTCACTGGGTTGTGCATATTTTCTTTACAGTCACCAGACACCCAGCCCGATCTGAACTGAAAGGTTCTCTGTGATCACAGTGAATGGTGTTTCCTTGGACTGGTCTCATCTTTCCAGTCCTTCAGTGCATCAGTGCAACATGGTGAGGAATGTAACTTTTAGTCCCAATCCCAATACACCCTTTTCCCCTACCACTTGCCCCTTTTCCTCCGTTTAACACATTCATATGTAGGGGTAAGGATGTCCTGGTTCTTGTTGAGATAGAGGGGAAGGGTGAAGTGCCAGGGCTATATGGCCCTGCAAACGGAGGTTTTTCAGAGGCACACTCCAAACTGAGCGTCATGAGAAATCTCATGAATAAATCCTAAATGAAGATTTAAAAATTATGATAACCATCGGATCATTTTGGTCTAATGTCATTTCAATGTAATATAGACCTTTTCTTCATTACAAACATAACAAAAAATCGCTAGTCGTGTGTGTGTTGTTAGTATGCTCATGTCTCTAGCTAAATAGCTAACGTTATAACATTGTTTTAAGGTTGACTTGTGCATGACAGTGCCGCATTTTGGCATATTTACATGTCGCATTTTCCCCTTTTGATGGAATATGACGCCTGAAATTTACCTTAAGTCCAGCAGCAAAGTTGCTGCGTGTTACCACTCCTCTAATATCAGTGCACACTGGCAGGGTAGGAGCACGGGTTGCTGATAATGATGACTTTCAAGGTCTTGAAGCGTTGTCCCATTTCATAGGGGAATATTTCAACCACTACCCCTTGTAACTCTGTTCCAAGGGGTGAGGGGCACTCAAAAAAGAGGGGTAAAATGAAAATAAAGAAATGGGATTGGCCCTTATTGCTGTCGGTATATAAACAGACACTTTATGGTCATTATTACACAATCAGCCATACTGACTTCTGTCCCTCCAGCATCTGTCCAGACTTTTCTGGTCATCCTCTCCTTGACCTCAGACCTCCATACATCCCTTCCCTGGTCAGACTGCAGCCTCAGCCCCCAGCTCTGGCAGGACTACAGTCACTCAGACTTTTTGTTTGCCATGTCTGTATTTACTTTGTGTATTCATCAACAAGTCAGTCATATTGGCTCTGTCATGTATGATTTGATCAAATGTATTGAATTATAAGCCCAATAAATGTCTTGAATCTGTCAATTGTCTGCCTTGATTAGTAGTGTGAATAACATCCAGTGATCTTTACACACTTTACACACTATATAATGTTTATCAAAAATGACAAAGTTAAGAAAATGCAGGTATTAAAAGAAGAGATCCTAATAATATTTAATAGTGACCATTAGTTAATAGTAATGGTCATTGTCACTCTGGGCCAGGACACTGCTGAAAAAGATTGTCAGTGTCATCTTAGTGAGGCTTTCCAGGTTAAAGAATGGTTAAGTAAAAATAAATGAATTTATAAAAACAATAATAATAATTATGTCTTTAAATGGTAAATATCATAAGTGTTTCATGGTCAGACCACCTAATTTTACTGTATGACTGTTTGAAACATTGGGAAAGATCTGAAAAAGACTAATGTGGACAAATCTGTCATTAATTTCTTTCTATTTTTTACTGTTATCAAAATTATATTTACATGGAACACATTGATAATGGTAAATTAAAATAAATCAATAACTACAGGAGTAAATTTATATATATATATATATATATACACAGTGCTGCTTGAAAGTTTGTGAACCCTTTAGAATTTGTTCTATTTCTGCATAAATATGACCTAAAATGTGATCAGATTTCCATTCAAGTCCTAAAACTAGATAAAGAGACATTAGTTAAACAAATGAGACAAAAACCTTACACTTGTTCACTTATTTATTGAGGAAAATGATCCAATGTTACATATGTGTGCATGGCAAAAGTATGTGAACCCCTAGGATTATCAGTTCATTTGAAGGGGAAATTACAGTCAGTTGTTTCAATCAATGGGATGACAATCATGTGTGAGTCTGGGAGGCCCTACCTTATTTAAAGAAGAGAAATTTGGGTCTTCACTGTCAAACTCTGAGCTTCACTACACAGGTTAGTGGAAGTGTATCATGGCTCAAACAAAGGCTATTTCTGAGGATTTTAGAAGAAGAGTTGCTGATACACACCAGGTTGGAAAGGGTTACAAAATCATTTCTAAAGGGTTTGGACTCCACCAGTCATGTACAAATGGAGGACATTCAACACCATTGTTACCCTCCCCAGGAGTGGTCGAACAACAAAGATCACAGCAAGAGTATGTGTGTAATAGTCCGGGAGGCCACAACGGACCCCAGGGTAACGTCGAGAAAACTAAAGGTCTCTCTTGTAGTGGCTACAGTCGATGTTAATGAGTCCACCATCAGGAGAACATTGAACATCAATGATGTGCATGGAGTTGCAAGGAGAAACCCACTTCTCTCCAAAAAAGAACATTTCTGCCGTTTATGGTTCGCTCAAGACCACATGGATAAGCCAGAAGGTGATTAGAACAACGGTCTGTGAATGGATGAGACCAAAACTGACAAAACTTTTTGTCTTGAATGAGAAGCGTTATGATTACAATGAGCAAACACTGCATTCCAGCAAAAGAACCTTAACCCATCTGTGAAAGATGGTGGTGGTAGTATCATGGTTTGGGCTGCTTTGCTGCCTCTGAACCAGGACAGCTTGCAATCATCGATGGAGCTATGAGTTCTGAATCGTACCAGCAAATTCTACAGGAAAATGTTATGGTATCTGTCTGTGAACTGAAGTTCAACAGAAAGTGTGTCATGCAGTAAGACAACAACACTGAACACACAAGTTGTTCTACCAAAAGAATGGTTAAAGCAGAAGAAAGATAATGTTTTGGAATGGCCGAGTCAAAGTCCTGACCTTAATCTTAAAGAAATGCTGTGGAAGGACCTGAAGCATGTAGTTCATGTTGAAAAGCCCACCAACATCCCTGAGTTGAGGCTGTTCTGTAAGGAGAAATGGGCTAAAATTCCTCCAAGCCAATGTGCAGAGCTGATAAACAGTTACTGGAAACGTTTGGTTGAAGTTATTGCTGTAAAAGGGGGTCACACCAATTACTGAAAGCAAGGGTTCACATACATTTGCCTCCCACAAATATGTAAGACTGGATAATTTTCCTCAATAAATAAATGAAAAAAATGAAAAAAACATTTTTTTTGTCTCATTTGTTTAATTGGGTTCCCTTTATCTAGTTTTAGGACTTGTGTAAATATCTGATCATGTTTTAGGTCATATCTATGCAGAAATACAGAAAACTCCAAAGGGTTCACAAACTTTCAAACAGCACTGTATATATATACATGCATCCCTGTTTAGTCACTACTCAACAACAACAGACTTTAACATGCATGTGGTCGCCAACACAACACAAACACAGCACCATCCAGGAGGCTTGTATGCACAGGGACAGCAATTTCTACCTTGAGCCTGAACCAGATCCAGCAACAGCTTCTTCCCAGCAGCAATCAGAGTAGTTGCTAAGGACATTCATACTGTTGCGAAACATCGATATGTGATAAATTACCCAATGAGAAATAGATTACCTAATGATTAACCTGGGTGATAACAAATTACTATATTTATGTAATATCATTTCACATCTGTTGCTAGGCTAAAAAAAATCTTTATCATAACGCTTCCCCACCGACTGATCACTTCTGATTATAAACACATACAGACATCAAAGCCTATGCAAATTGTATGAATCTGTAGCATAGTACATGAAGACTGTAATATCATGAATGAACTGGATTTCACAACAGTATGAATGTCCTTAGCAACTAATCTGATTGTTACTGGGAAGAAGCTGTTGCTGGATCTCGTTTGGGTTCAGGGTAGAAGTTGCTGTCTCTGTCCATACAAGCAACCTGGATGGTACTGTGTTTGTGTTGTGAAACCCACTTTCTGTCAGACACTGTCACAGGAGGTGAACCTCAGGAGGACTTCAGGTGGTGTTCAGAACAGTGGCAACATGCATGTTGAAGGCTTTTTTTGTTGAGCAGTGACTAAACAGGGATGCATGACCAAGTACAAAGACGTGGCTGAAAATACTGGTATCCTTCAACCCTTTTTTAAAAAAACTACATTTTTCTCTGTATTAAGTTGGAACTGACAGAAGTATATGATATCCATCATTCTTTATTTCACGTTGAATATAACTGAAACTTTGCTTTTGAATTTACAACTGTATATTATTTAATACAGTAAAACAAATTAAAATGGCATGACCAAAATATTGGTACCCTTAACTTAATATTTTGTAGCACAGCCTTTTGAGGCAATAACTGCAGTTAGGCGCTTTCTTTAACTCTGAATAAGGTTTCCACACTTCTCCACTGGTAGTTTGGCCCACTCTTCTTGAGCAAACTGTTCCAGTTCTTTCAGGTTTGATGGGTGCCATCTCACAACTGCAAGTTTCAGCTCTTTCCACAAATGTTCATTGGGATTTAGATCACTACTCATAGCAGGCCACTTCAGAACAGTCCAACGTTTTCTTCTCATCCAATCTTGGGTGCTTTTGGATGTATGTTTGGGGTCATTATCCCGCTGGAAGACACATGACTTGCGACTAAGACACAGCTTTCTGACACTGGGCTGTATGTTTCGCTCCAAGATGCCTTGATAGTCTTCTGATTTCATTGTGCCCTGTACAGATTCAAGGCACCCAGTGCCTTTTTTCTGTAAGTTGCTGAGATGAACCGGCTGATTCAGGAGAACTACCGTTAGCTGGCTAACGTTTCCACTCCATTTCAGATTACGAGTTTGTGATTGGCGCTAATCATCAATTAGACTTATGTTATTTACATACACACAATATAGCTAGTCCACATTTCTTAGAATAAAACCTGAGTATCACTACAAACAATCAAACCACGGACATAACGTGACAACCTTACATACAAACAGGAAGGCAGTCTTCCGGGGGAGACTGATATGCATTGTTTTAGCAGTGGCTAAAAGGAGAAGCTAAATGGCTCAGCAAATCCAATAGCTAATAGGAAAAGGACAAGCAGCAGGGAAATGGAAATGCAAATGGGAGAGGGAATTGCACATTTAAATTACTGATTAAAAGCTGTATTCTTAATTCAGTTTGTAAATTCAGTTATTTATTTCACTTTTTAAAACTGCTTTTTCAAATTGATTTTGAAATTCCATTATTTATTTAGGAATCCATTAATGTACTTTTAAATTATGTACTTATTGACTATTTTAAATTTGTTTTTGTAAATCCCTTCTTAATTTTAACAATTTATTGATGGATAATTATTTCATTTGTAAATTCTTTTAATTTTCCTCTTTTTATTGCTCATTAAAATATTAAATAACGAATTACTTTGTAATTTAATCTATTTCTATATGAATTAATTAATTGATTTTAAAGTAATTTATTAATTCCTATTTTCATTGTACAATTAGTTATTAATTAAAGAAATGCTCTATTACTATTTTTGTGAACCTTGTGGTCCTCATACATGAATGGCTGTTGGCAATGGAAAAAAAAATTAAGAAGTAATCCAAATACATGTAACTGTGCTGGACTTGTAATGTAGTATAGATGGACAAGACCCATAGATTTTATGTCAATCACATAATTCACACACTGTAATCAATTAAAGGACCATACCAGTGTTTTTGCAAGTTTTAAGCCTAACTATAAATCATGTATACTTTATACTGTTTTCCAGTGCATGATATTTTATACAATTTTAATACATGTTAATGTATTACATGTTAATACATGTAACATATTATTGTTGCATGGTTATGGATTCATTTTACACGTGTGCACTGGATCACCACACAGCAATAACGTAGTTTTCACAGAAAATGTGAAAGAATTAAACATGTCAAGCAAGTTTCAACAGGCACCTACTTGATATTTATATTGCATGACAATGAATGAAAACCAGTGTATGCTGGCAACGATATGAGATAAAGCACTGCAACATTTTTAAGGGGTTGGCCAGCTGTAGTTAATGGGCTAAAACTAGCCAAAGAACTGGTATGATCCTTTAATAATAAATGACTTAAGTCGCTGTAGAAGACAAATCTATTATGTTAAGTTCTTTTCATACATTTAAAGTGTATGAAAAGAACGAATGTGTTTTACAATACATTCAATTCAATACATGTCGTATATTTGCCCATCCCTGGTAAAAAATCAGGTTTTTAAGCTCCAAGCAGTATTTGCATAAGAAAACCTACTATAGATAGTATCCATCTGTGTCCGTAGTCCAATGTGAGGACACCTGTACCGCTGAAACCAGACCCGTGTCCATGTCAATGAGATGTCGGTGTCTTTTACCTCTCTCCTCATATAGAAACTGTTCTCCTCTGGGTTGAAAGGATGTGGCAGAGGTTAAACAGCTGCCAGAGCTGATTCTCCTCTTGTTCTCTGAAAACCGTCTTCAGCCTTCTCATTGGGATACTTATACTGTAACACTGATCTGGTTGTATTTTACCACAGCTGAACCACGAGTTGCCCCACATGATGCTGCAGAGGAGAATGGCCAGCTCTGCAAGAGGATGTTAATACTAATGCTTTGTCTTGGTGATAGGGTCATAGGTATTCTAAACAGACTACAGAAAACCCACCTTCACAAGAAAAACAGTGTCTCTTTGGATGCAGGGGTGAACAGTCTGGACTAGAATCGACAAACACTTTACAGCCCGTATAAATACAACAGACTACCAATTATAAATGTACAACCACCTTCCTCATGAGAGCCTTACTAGAATTAAGCAGGGATGAGCACAAAACCGAGACAGTTAAACAAAGATGAATCTGTGACAAAATAGTTTCAATGATCACTTACTAGCTTGCTCTAGAGCTTTCGACTTATTTCTGGCTTTTTGTGTACACAGTTTTAGTCATGAATCTACATAGTTTTATGCCCTAGGTGGGGCATTAAATCAACATGTAATTAAGTTTGATGCAACCTTTGCTGCCTCTACTGACATATAGTTATGTTAACCCTAACTGTAACCCAAAATGTAGTCATCCTTCATTTGTATGCATTGCTGCACATTTTACTTAGTATGATTTAGTATTTATTAAAAAGTTTTTAGACTGGTTAAGAGAGTGAAAATATCGGATTAAAGTTCATTTGAAATATTTCTGGGCATGACAATAGTTCTGTTGGCTAATTATGACATTGTAATTCAGCATAGTTCCCAACAGAGATAAATGTGAATACATTGTCAACCTCAGCTGTGATAAGAATCTCAAGGAGGAAACTTGATGGATTCCAGCATGGCCACAGAGTGCCTGGTCAAAAAGTAGCCCATTACAAGAGGCTGTGACTCTGCAGCCTGTGGGTTTGTTGCTGTTTTTGTGAATGACTGCTTTTCAACATGACTGGATTTCCAACTTTTTGTGATAGCTCTTCCCCACAGTGTGTCTCATTAAGAAGAGGCAGAAATTGCCTTAATAGAGTAAAAGCAAAAGAAAAGATAATCAAGCACAGGTTAGAAGGTCACAAGGCTCTTCTACTTGTTTAAAAACCTTTCTTTCCTGCTTTGTGGTTTAAAATAATTGTACACAGAGCTCATCGGGGCTTTCTTGCTTCCCAGGAAAGTCACTGCAAAATATGTCATTAGTTAACAGTTACATTAACTTTCTTAGAGCAACTCTGTGTAACTTTTGAAAGGAGAATGAACACATCGTCACTCTTGAAAATAGTTGAACCTGAATTCACAAGTAATAAATGAAACCTTGCTCAGTTCAATACTCCATTTTAGTTCTAACCCAAATCTTTGCTTGTTTTTAATTTTTCAGCTCATGGTATGTGTACTTTCCATACATGCATTTTTTGCAAGTTAGGCTATTCAGAAATGCTATCATGCATCTGGGAAGTACATTGGAAAACACTTACAGTGATCATGGTGGTGATCAATTGCTTGTATGGATCAAAAAGCTCGCACAATTGTTCCTATACAAATGCTGTTTCATTAATTCGCTTATAGTAATCAAGTAGTCCACTTACAGTTTTCATTTTTGGTATTTTCATACATGAAAAGATATGGAAAAAAATGTAAAACTACAGTAATTAATCATTTTTTTTAAACTTACTCCCATGATACACGTATGATATGCAATTATCGGCTGCTGCACCATTATCAGGTGTTGGGGTGCACCAGTGCAGGTTTCTGCGGAGGTGTGAGCGTGTTTATTTGTAACCACCATGAAACAACCAAAAAATAACGTTTTAATTCTCTCATTCACCAGCTTTCTTGCTAACAGTGCTCGCTCTCCTCATCCACTCTCTAGCTCGCACAACCACTGCTTCTCTCTCTCTCTCTCTCTCTCTCTCTCGTCTTTTATAAAATGAGTCAGGAAGCCAACAACAAAGCCTAACTTAACTTTTAATGTTATCAAACGAAGAGAAATGTCAATGTCACCCCCTCCTAGTAATGTTTTTGTACTCCCTCATGGCGGGGTTGTACAGCTCTAATCAACCTGATTACCAGCTGTGGTTGGCCACTGCAGGATTAGGGGTTGTGTTTCTCCAAAGGTTGATTCTGGTTCAACTTTCTCGCAGTGGGCCACCGTGGCCCCCAGCCCTCAGTCCCCCAGCCTAAATGCACAACCCATCTGCTTCCAGCAGGTTACCTGAGGCTGGTGCTGTGTGCACATTGAAATGACAGGAAAAAGAAAGTCTCTAAATGAAAAACGTAGTCTCCTTGAAGCTTATGACAAACTGCAAAAAATGAGTGTGATGCAGCAGCGAAACACCCAGTATTTGAAACATCTGTACTGTATTTTGAAACAGTCTATAAAATTAGGTAAATAGCAAAGCTGCCTGTTTCATTACGTTATATTCATGTAATAAATATACAAATGTCAATTAGATGGTAATCTGCATGAGAAATAAAGAAAAAGAAAAAAAAACTGTTATAATAATCATCTGCTTATAGTGGATCAATTTGACCCGGACAGACGTGATCACTATAAGCAGTTTCCACAGTATTATTGATGTTTTAGGATACTTTTTATGGAGAAAAACAAAAAAATGGAAATTGAAATGTAAGTTTTTGTTTTGATGACCAGAGGTTTTCAATACAGCACAAACGTCCATATATGAATGGCTAGAGAAGGCTGTCACAGTTCCTGGGATATAAGAACCATGTTGATGGGACATTCTGAGTCTTGGTGACGTCATAAAATGTATTGACAATGCCAAACAAAGAAAATACAAAAACACCATTTTATTTAATTATTTTATCACTCTTACTGTTTGACATATATTTTGTATCTGATTGATAACAAGTTTCAAAGTCACGTTCTTACAAGAGAAAATTTTGTTTCTTTTTCATTATAGCAACATATTGTGTTTGCTTCTCAACACTTCCAGTGTACATGCAGACATAGAGGTTGCTGTAACAACATTGACTGGGGTACTTTTACCGTAGAAAAAGTCAGAAATGTGATGGTTCTGATCCAAGATCTCAAGTTACAAAGAGCATCTTTTTTCCACGATTTCAAAGTGGATTTACTGATGCTGATCCTTAACAGGTCATAGAGAAACATTCATCTTTGTAAAGGGTAGGCTTATTTTTACAGTGTGTGTATGATGTCAGTGTGTTCTGGTTGGACAGAGATGTGATTTTATTAAGGAACAAATTTTCAGCAAATGGCATCCCTCAGCTGTCAGGCTGCAGTCAATGCTATTGCCTCTCTTGGTATGGTATGGCTAATGATTCTTTTACTGCAGTCACACTACATTTTAAAATGAACAAACATCCTGTAATTACCACTTCTGGTCACTGTAGCAGCTATTTTCTGATTCCAAGCCACACATGAATTGCCACATAGTGAACCTTGGGGCCAACTTTGCCCACTTGGTAATTCAGCTTTGCCTAGACACTGAAGTAGTAAGGATGGATTACTGGGAACAGGGGCCCAAGCATCCAGTTGGACTCTAACCAAGAACCTCTGTTTAAAGTGATTGTTATTAACCTTTTTTTTCGGTTTGGAGACAAAGGGCTCAGTCAACAGTAGGGATGCGGTGTCTCTTCATTCATGCAATGTTGTGTACTTAGCTGTGTTGTTTCTAAACCATGGTCTCTGCTGTTGTTCTGGTCTAGTCCCCTCTGCTACTTATTAGCTGCAAATCCTCAGTTTATCCAGCTCTAGAGAAGCTTTCCTCCCAACTTGGAATGAAGCCTTTGCTTCTCTTTCAGTTGGGTCTTGTATTGTCAAAGTATTTGTTCTGTCTTATGGGTCATTGAGTATGGGGCAGTAGAGGCCAATAGAGTGGGATCTTATTAGATGCTCCCATCAAGCAGTGTGTTTTAGTTGTCAACCATGTGTGAACTCGTTTTTTCAGCGCTGCATTAACTTCCTCTTCTGATTATTTTGGACAAATTGAATGCTTTAGAATCTACATTAAATCAAGGAGGCAAATGTTCATAAATTAGAATATCTACTCTATAATGGCACAGATTTAATGGAAGCCTTCCAGTCACCAAATTTAAACATCATTTTTTATGTGGGATGCGAGCCATCTATAGGTGGGTTGTGACATGATATCTGGATTTTTTTTTTCTCTCCTATAGTGTCTCTTTTACAACATATTGCTTATGTTTTGTGTTTGCCTTTTGTTGGCATTTCTGTTTTCTGTTTTCTCTCAACCCAACTGGTCAAGGCAGATGGCCGCCCACCAAGAGCCAGGTTCTGCTTGAGGTTTCTACCCATTAAAGGGAAATTTATTGCTGTCGCCTAGTGCTTACTCATGGGGGAATTGTTGGGTCTCTGTAAATTGAAGAGTATGGTCTAGACCTGCTCTTTTGTTGTGACTTGGCGCTATGTAAACAAAAATTGATTGATTGATTGATTGATTTTCTCCAGAGGTATTTTAATGCCTGTTTTTAATGGCTAGTATTTTAATGCCTAGTTTTCTCATGACTTGTCATATACTTATATCATATACTATATGTGCATGGCTGTTATGAATCGATCCATGGATTAGTACATGTGTGTCTCTTCAGAATAGTTTAACTTCAGCCCCTAATGATGTATTTACACTGCCAGGTTTGTCAAGCTTTCTGGATGCCTTAGGTTCTATTTCTGTGATTTTAAAATATCTAGCATTATGAAGCATACCCCTGTACACTGTGATATATTTGATTTGCAGGGTTCTTTCTGACTCTCACTCCTCATGTGGAGTCAGCTGGCACTGTTCCAATTCCAATTACCCAGGGAGCTTTAGAGATAAATATTTATGTATGACTGAGACACGTGGGACTCAGCTTATTTGCACAGTGTATGAACCTGTATGGAGTATTTAGATAGCTCTTTGTGAGTTACTCATTGAGTTAGCTCATTGACAATGAGCCTGTCCAGATTTCAGCAGGCCCTTCAATGCATCTGGCTGTGCAGGAGAAAACCACACAAAGGGCCAAAGTCAAGTGCATGTGACAAATGTTGCAGATGGCTCCATTTTTTCTTCCATGTCAGAGCAGTGTGTTGTCTACGGGACAAGCTCTCCTGTGTATCCTGGCTGTTGAATGAGCCAATGTTCGAAGTGGGCCAGTATGGCCTTACTTTACCTGCAGGGTGATAGATGAAACTGGTCTCAGTCACTGCTCTGTTCCTGTTTTTATTCTGGACTTTGCCTGTGAGAGACCATCCCTCTTTTCTCTGGAGTAAACAAGGATGAAGTAATCTCCCACCATGGGAATGTCTTAATTCTTTAATTAATTGTCAAATTATTATTTCAACAAATCCCAGCCGGCATTTCAATGTTAATTCATGGGTGAATCAATGTCGTGGATCATGGTTGAATGAGCATTGAATTTTGTTTCAATTTTGAAAGGTGAATCAACGTTGATATCACGACATTGTTTCAACGTCTTACTTTTCAACATGGGTTAATTAAGGTCTTGTGTCAACACTGAATCACTGTTGGAATTTTGTTTCGATTTTGAAAGGGGAATCATCGTTGAAATTGCAACTTTGTTTTGTCCTATTTTTCAACACAGAATAAACTATAGATTGTAGGGATGCACAATATTGGATTTTTTGCCAGTTGCCAATGCCGCTGCCGATACATGCACATATTTTTTCTCCAGCTGGCTGAGGAGACTATTATGCATGCAAGTACTAAGTATGATCAAGAAACACAATATATGAAGGAAGAACTGAGGAAGACTGGAGTTCAGAAGCTCAGCATTAAAACTTAAATGAACCTGCCAAGTGGGTCGAGCAGTAACAAGTTTTCTTTGAGTTTATTAGTGTAGGATTTAATCTCAGGTCCACATTCCGGAGCAGAAGGTGGCGGTAATGCACCTAATATGCTAATTGCCAACCACCATTATAAACCAAAAACAATGTTTGTTTTTTTTCAAACGGAGTGAGACATCTTGGGCTCTTTTCATTTTTCTATTTTGTGCCTCCTAGTCTCCCCTCTGTCCTCCATCCTCCTGCTTTTAAGTGCTTCACATAATAAAATATATAAAGGATATATATATTTGTGTGTGCGCGCATTCGTTAAATAAAATATAACAATGTATGACATCCATACATTCTTATCATATCATTCTTGAACACTCTTATGCTCATCTGTCAGAGATCATAAAATACAGCGGTAGGCTATAACAAAACAATGGACAGATGATGCAGCTGTACCGCATGTTATATTTATGACATGACAACTCCAGATGTCTCATTTTGTTAAATGCTTGTTGCCTCGACTTCTCTTTCCTCGTGTCTCTTCCTTGCCTACTCCGCTCGCATCTCAGGTGGGAGGGACCAAGATGTGAGGAGAGGAGGTGAGGAAAGGAATGGAGGATGTGCAAACTGAGAAATGAGAAGAGGGGCCTGTCAGCCGAGGTGTTTCCTATCTTTGCAGCCAAACATAGCAGCTCCTTCGCTGACTGTTTCACACTGACGGTTCCGGTGCTTCTTCTGCAGGCTTCACTCAAACTGCCCGTCAGACCAGCTTCTTCTTCCCACTTTAACCTCAATAACAAACCGGGGCTGGGAGCTCTGGTTGGATCCACATGGAGAGCCAGGGGTTAACGTTAGCTGGGAGGCAAGTGGAGGCTAGCTGGCTGTGCTTCCCTCTGGCCATGCTGCGGCTAACGCTCCGCTAGCCTCTCAGCTAACAGTAGCCCTGGCTCTCCATCTGGATCCAGTTTTCTATTCATGTTAAAGTGGGAAGAAGCAGAAGGTCTAACGGGCAGCTGAGTGATGTGGAGCCTGCGGAGTAAGCACCGGGACCGTCAAGATGAAACAGTCCGTGGAGGGAAGCACAGTAAGGCGGTGGAGGAGAAAGCAACAAATTGGCCTCTCATAGTCGGCAGAAATGTTAATTTCTGGCTGATGCCGATATTTCATTTATTGGCCGATACCAATGATGTGCCGATATTATCATGCATTCCTAATAGATTGTGTTTCATTTTCATTCTACTCTGTACACAATTGTGCATTCAATTATATTATAATCAGAGAAATCCGGTTTTAAAAATGTTAAACTCAGTGCTCAATCCACATGTTTGCTGTCCTCATACACAACCTGTCTTGTTGACAAGCAGGCGCATTGGTTGATTTGCACAGATTAGACTCCTGGTCCTCTACTAGTCAAGAGAACTACTCTATCCTGACTCGCTCATTAGTAACCCTGATGCTGACCTTCCTTTGATACAAGTTTATGGATATGCATTTAGTGAAGGTAAACTGAAGTAAATGAAATTGTTTTCCATAGTTTGGGGGCAGCAATTAAATCACTCAATGAAGACATGAAGAGTTTTATTAATGCAACTTTCTTTGTGACTTCACCAGAGGTATGTCATCAGAAAGACAACATAATACATTATAACACATTAAAACCTCTGATCTTCAAAAAATGTTTAACTTCACAGGTGCAACAAATTGGGCTTGTGTGGCTGCGATCAATGCAATAACAGTGGTCACAAGTTAATCTACCAGAGGTATTTCAAACCCCAAAGATAATATGTAGTTGTTTTTGCTCCAAATTGGCTATGTGTTTGAGTGTATGAGTTGTTCTCCAAGCTGCATGGCTCAGTGGTGTAGCACAGTGCACTGTACGTTTTCCTTTAGATTTAACATCTGGTGTTGAACCCCAGGTGGAGAGCTTTTAGTTTGAAGAAAATACATCAAAATATGATTAAGAATGTTTCTGATCCCACAGTTTCACTAAAGTCACTTAACTCAAGGAAGGAAGAAATCCATTAATTTCACATTGTGTTTTGATCTTGAACGTATTTTTTTGGATGTTTTGGTGAAAAAGTGGGAACTTCTACATAGCCTAAACTGAAGTATAAAAAAAGAAAACTGACAGTAATACTTTTTTACATTTTAGCAGTTTTCACTCACCCGCATTAAAAAGAAGTCTACCATACAGTAAACTACTGAGGATCAGACACATGTCATTGTAATTTGGATGATTCTTTTGAGTCAAATGCTAAAGTGTGATAATTTTAAGTGTAGGGGGTATGGAGAGACATTACTTAAGCAATATTACACGAGAGGGTGTGCTTTACCCTTATTGTTGGCACGACAGTGATGCGGTAAACATCACTGAAGTGCCAACAATAAGGTAACGCCTGGGACACACTGGATGCGTGAGCA
Organism: Thunnus thynnus; assembly: GCF_963924715.1. Taxonomy (NCBI): domain Eukaryota; kingdom Metazoa; phylum Chordata; class Actinopteri; order Scombriformes; family Scombridae; genus Thunnus; species Thunnus thynnus. The sequence continues at coordinate 33,488,161 of NC_089527.1, forward strand.
GCGCGTGTGCATCGCGGAACCTCTTGCTTTTCATTTCGGCGCCCATGCTAACAGGTTAGAGCAGACACACAGCCTGTGTGAGACATGCGTCTCACACAAGGCTGCTGCGTCGATTCATCTAGAGATTCGAGGTCTCGCCTATTTTTTCCGCGTGATGCACGCGGTTCTCAGCAGAAATAGATAGGGAAAGCGATAGAAAGGTTGGTCTGCCAGTGGCAGAAGTGCCACAGCAGACACGCTTCCAGTGTGGATGCTTCAAGCGTGAGAGACACAGCAGTTCAGCGAAGCACACGCACTGCTGAGGTTCACGCATCCACTGTGTCCCAGGTGTAAAGCACACCCTTGAGTGTAATATTGTGATTATACATTTACCAACAAATAAAAGATATAAACAAAATTTATTCATATTGTGAGGCAGTTCGCTCTAAAAATTGTTTCTTATGAACTGAATATAATTCTCTGTGATTTGCTTTATGTCAAGAATCTACTACATGAATAAGGTGATTTTATTTGCTTGTATTTGAACTGAACAGAATTTGTTTTTCCTTTTTGTTTATTACTGTATTCCTATAATATGTCATGACTCTACGTTATATGTTTGTAGCTCCCTCTGCTGGGATGGACCTATTGTGCCAGTTGTGGATGTCTATAATTAATCCCACCTATGTTGATTGTGTAAATTACCAGAACACATGCTGAAGAAGGGCGTCTTGCCCGAAACCTCCTTCTAGCAATTAAAAATAAGTAAACTAGATTTGCTGTCCTAGCCTTTTTTATTCATTTTCACTACTTTAAGGATTCAGCACCCTGCTTTCTTATTGTGAGTTGAACGTGTTGTATCATATTTTCCATAAACCATCAATAACCTAATTAAATCAGATGGATAGCCTAGTCTATGAAATTATGAGTGATATAAAATCATAATCAGGCATTTGCAAGGTCAGCTATGTTTCCTCTCTGTGGTTGGAACATCTACTGTCGCCATGAGAAACGCCTGATGTTTACACAAAGGTAACCAGTTAACGGGAAAACCAGTTGATTTGTAACACCTGTCTGAGGAGCCTCAACTAACCGAATCAGTCACTAAATGGTAGTGTAGCTAACAGTAGCTTTGCTGACATTAGCTACATTAAATTCCTAACAAAGGTATCGCAGTAAACTTTTGGTGAAATCTGCTCAACATTACAAAGGGATGCATAGCATTAACCAGCATTATATCTAGCTAACTTAGTTGCCGTGAAAGGTGGAGGCTTCTTGCTAACAAGTTAGCATTAGCCGCATGTTACTTAATGTAAGCTAATGATAGCTTCTAAGTTAATGCTGGCTATCATTTACTATTCCTCCAAACACATCACATATTCAACTTTGAAAGTGCAATGTGGTTTTGGAAGACTAACATCAACGTTACCTAACAGCGCACATTGTTTGTCTCCTGACCACATTATATAAATTAGCTAATTTAGCTGGCAAAATGTGGCATTTTATTTATAAATATATATATATATATGAAATAATGCCATGCCTTTCAAATGTTGACTTAATTTACCTTTAAAAGTTGTGGCATACAGTGTCATTTTATCTCTCTGCCATGCTCTCTCGCAGTCTTGCTGTATCTGTATCCAGATATGAAAATGGCATGATGGTGCGCAGAGATGTTACATTACAGTCTCGTGTAACCTTGTGAGATTAACTCGCCACTTGGGTCTGTGTGGTCTGGATGGAACAGAAAAATAAAAATAGGCTTGATAATGTTATATATTTTAATGTGAGATATCTATATTATATCTAAAATATAGAACACAACTTTATATATAATAACAGTAATTTATAATATATAATAATTATATATACACACACACATTATTTTATATAATAACTTTATATAGCACTTTTTAAAACACACAGTTACAAAGTGCTTCACATATAGGATAAAATACACACATACAAATGCAAGTATACATACATACACATATACATACACATACATATGCCTGATACATAGACAAGAAATAAGCACACAGCTATGATAATCAAAACTAAAGGCAAACAGAGTATTGATAAAAAGGCTAACCTATTGAAATCAGTTTTCAGCATCTGCTTAAAAAAACACAGATTCAGCAGATCTGACGGAATGGGGAAAGCTGTTCCACAGTTTAGGAGCAACAACAGTTAAAGCACGGACACCTCTGGATTTAAAATAGGAACGAGGAACAGATAAAAGGCCTTGATCAGATGATCGTAGAGGCTGACAGCTAGAATAGGGGCTCAACAACTCTGATATATATATTCAGGGGCCAGGCCATGCAAGGCCTTCTACGTAATTAGTAAAATTTTAAAGTCAATTCTATGTTTTACTGGAAACCAGTGAAGGGAGGCAAGAATTGGGGTGATATGGGACTGACGATGATGTTTCTTGTTAAAGGTTCTATATGTAGAATTGTGAAGCAATTTACATGTATTAATCGTTTTTTTCATTGCCAATGAGAGAACAGATGGTAATAGTCATATGTCATAGATGACTTGCTTTTGTTGTGATGCTCCCAAACTATCCCACAATCAATCCTGCCACCTATGTCATCAGCACATCAAAATCCAAGATGGCAGTATTTGCAAAATGGGCTATTGCCATTAAGTTTGTACCCTCTCTGAGAACTTTATTAGAAACACCTGTGCAATCTAATGCAATCCGATACAACACCTCTGCCATACTTTTACAAACCTTACACAGTAAGTAAGTGCTAAGCATGAGCAACAATAGTCAAAATGTCTGAACAGAGACAGAAAGGAGTCATAGTGCCTGCTATGCTGTTTGACAACAATGACCAGGTACACCAAAGATGGATATCAAGATTGTAAATATGCACAAGGTCTCACTTCAGAAAACTCCAATGAATTACTCTATTCGATATTTCTATACAAAGACTATATAGCATACATTCAGCCTACATTCATGCATGATTCAGCCATAACCTAAAGATTTTCTGGTTTTCATGTTTCACATCACAGGTATCTGGTTGACATTCATCGAGCAGAAAGCTGCATGTGTGAAACCATAGTAACCAGCAATGGAGCACTGGCCTACAGTGGCCTGGGTCCTGGTGCTGACCGTCATCCTGGATCTTCTGAAAGCCGTCCACACCAGAGACTTTACTGAACAAGATATCATCTACCTCCACCCCTCAAGTAAGTGTCCACTTTCCAACAGCACATAACATGTTATTAATATGTTGTGTATATAAATTTGTCTGGAGGAGTTTTCTTGTGTGGCATCTGTTTCTCTTTGCTCTACCTCACTACAGTGTTAGTTGTCAGCAGACACACAGCCTAATGATGTTTCTCCAAAATTTCACATTACATTCAGTGACATGTGAATGACATTACTGATAATATTATTGATAACACATTGAATCACATTAATAGTTGTATTTTGACAACATACATGGAAGGTGATTTGTAAATTGGTCCCCCATGATATGGGCAAATTTTTTTCCCTTATCTTGGCTTAGCCTAACCCTGCCCCATGTTATGTAAGAAGGGGCATCAAATATGAATGGCTTGTTGAATCACAGGAGTACAGAGCAAGCCAGCCCACTCCAAACCATGGATGTATAAAGAGAACTGGATACAGGAAGAGCACCAAGCTTTGAAGCAAATTTGACATAGCGGCCAAACCGTGTAATTACCACGTCACATGAGGCACACTGGCCCAAAAAGACTTTTTCCCATAGACTTACATTGTGAAAGAGAGGTCTGTTAATCAGCAGATACATTTTTTTGAGCGTCACAACCCCCACGAAATGATTTGTCTAATTATCAGAATTAAATCCATTCAGTCCGATCACATTTCAGAAGCCTAGAAGAGCCATATGATTGAATTGTTTTATCCCCATTCAAGTTAGCCGGAGGGCTAAACCGACTCAGCCAGCGAAAGTCACTAGTGCGCATGCTCTATGGGCCGCACAATGCGGAAGATCCAGGGACTTTTTTTTTGCTTCATGCACCACTGAGCAACTTTCATAGGAATGAACGGGGCCCCGCCTCCGACGCTGTATCCAGTTCTCTTTATAGATCCATGCTCCAAACTGACTGGGTGGGAGGGATGCCACGATGAGGAAATCTTCCCACCGACTAATAAACTCATGACAACACCGGTGTTACCGGTTACACTGGACATTTTACAAAGTAAGATATTCGTTAATGACGCTTGTCCGTAGAGAGCTTACTTTGATTTTTAACATGAGATTTTTAGTTTAGCTCAAAGCTAATTTGCATCCGTTGTCCCCTACAATCAAAACATACAACAACACAACAACAAACAGTACAAAGCAAAAAAACAAAAAACAAAAAGACAAAACAAAACAACAAAAAACCCCACATAGAACACACCATACAAAACACAAAATACAAAGCTTCACACAACAGCACATCACATACACCCACAGTGTCAATCAGAAACTAACAATGCAAACTAGACTCAAATATACACACACACACACACACACACACACACACACACATATATGTATATATATATATACACACACACACACACACACACACATATATATATATATATATATATGTGTGTGTGTGTGTGTGTGTGTGTGTGTGTGTATATATATATACACACACACATTATGTTCCCTCCACAGCAATATATATATATATATATATATATATATATTTATTTATTTATTTTATTTACTAACTGGTTTGCACGCTCATATATCCATCTTTTCCTAAGTTTTATTTCCCCATCTTACTGGGCCCAGGTGGCTATGGTGGCTTGGGGGTCCTGGCTGGTTCGGACAGCCTAGTGTCTAGGGCCTGTTCCCCATCAAACCCACCTTCAAAAAGAAAGTTACTCCTCAGACCCAACCCCTCCTATAGGGGTGGGGGCTGTTCTAGAGGGTATCTGACCTGCAACAGACCAGCAACCTCCTACAGGTCTGGGGGCGGCCTAAAGCAGGAGAGAGCAATAAGAGCAAAGAAGAGAGGGAAGGAGAGAACAGGAGACAGACAGACATCCAAACAAATTATAAAATGAGGTTGGTGGACAGGTGTGTAGAGGGCGAGAAGAAAAATTTTAAAAAAAAAAAATAAATAATAATAATTATAAAACTCTGTCCTAACTCATCTTGGTTCCACCCTGAAGCCCAACCAGAGACCCCCCACAACAACATTGCAGCTTTTTGTTTTTTCTTCTCCTTCCTTCCTCTCTTTCCTCCCATCTCCTCCCTTCCCTCTATATCTTACCGACTAACACACACACAGACACTCACGCGTGCACACACACACACACACATACATATATCTATTTTTAAGCCTAAATTTTATTTATCTATTTAAATTTATACATATATATATATATATATATATATATATTTTTTTTTTTTTTTTCCCTCATGTTATTGTTTTCATGGGTTACTGTCTGGTCCTTTCTGCCTCCCGTTTGTGCTGTCACTGTCATATGTGTCTTCATGTTAATCACTTATCCTACACTTAATTTGTACACATAGTGACAACATCTTTGGAAGACTATATATGTTATCTTGTAAACTGTCTTGTAGCCTTTTTGTTTTGTCCGGTTTGTATCCCTCTTGGTATTGTCTTTTTTTTTTTTTTTGGTATCGTTTTGTACATCCTCTCAATTGGTTTCGTCATTGTTAAATTGAAAGCCTTAAATAAAGTACAAAAAGAAAAAAAAAGGATTGTAGAAGTCCGAAGAAAAAAAAAAAAGAGGGAGAGCATTTGCCGGGCAGCACTTCACCAAAAAAGCATGGCGTGAGAGGCTTTTGCTTCAAGGCTGACAGCCAAAATGAAGCTGCCAGCAGACTCTTCAGCAGAGAAACATTAAAACTATAATATGTAACTATTCTGCATTAAACTGTCTAAAAACAGCTGTTATATATTTTGTTGAGTTGTGTACTTACATTATCCAAAATGTTTCCAACAATTTTCAAACCCAGAGAAATCAGTAATTTTAATCAACAGCTGTTTCATTTGGTCACCTGTCAACGGCATCATACTCCCTCTACCAAAGAGTATATGTGCACAAGATGCATGTGTCAGCATTGTGGTTGTCTGCTACAATGGCCTCTACCAAAGAGTATATGCATACAGAATAATACATTGACGTTGCGGTTGCCTGATTGAAACTGTCAACTGGATGAAGGATTTTAGTCATTGGATGACTGGATCTTAAGTTATCAAAGAAACAAGCTGAGCGAATGTTAGCAGCAGCTCGGCTCGCAGCCCCTCTCAGTCGTCCTCTGTCTGCCAAACGGCGTCGGAGAAACGAGAGAATTTTTTTTTTTTTACATGAAACTGCTTTATTCAGTGTTTTTACCTGTTTTAATCACGGGTTCTGTTTGTTTTGGAGAGGAGGGGACCACTGCGGATAATTCAGCTCCCAGTAAAAACATCCTGAACAATGAACACCGAAGTAATCCTAACCTGGAGAAGCTGGTTGTTTAAAAATTATGGAAACAACTCCCATCATCCCTTGCTACTTCACAACATCATCAAACTCTGTCTTTTGTTATTGCAGTTCATCTAACAGCCCCCACCGGACGTCCTGTGTCCACCGAATAGCGTCAGAGAAACTCTGATTTTTAACATGAAACTGCTTTATTCAGTGTTTTTACCTGTTTTAATCACTGGATCTGTTTGTTCTGGAGAGGAGGAGACCTCTGCAGATAATTCGGCTCCCAGTAAAAACAATCTGAATGATGATCACTGAAGTAATCCTATACTGGAGAAGCTGGTTGTTTAACAATGAAGACAACAACTCCCATGATCCCACGCTACCTCACACCATCATCACACTCTTTTGTGATTGTTTTGATTGAGAGACCCCTAGTGGCAGAAATTACATATTGTACATTTAACACTGAATTCCTTTGGGAAAACAACACAATTTAACATAACAATGATTGATGATGGATTGCGGATTAACTAGTCATTTAATTTACATTTTTACTGAAATAAGCCCACATTTACCTACAAAATGGGTGCCAAATCAAACAGTGGCTCCCAACATTACTTTATTTTTAAAATATCTATGTTGCTTGTCCCACACCTAAAAAAAAAAAGGCCTATTTTAAAATGTGTATTTTCATATGGGAGTTCGGCATGAGCATTGTTAAGTTTAGAAGTTCAGAGGCTGTCCAGTTGGAGCGTGCTTTCAGTGCCTTCAGCAGACACACCCCTGCATTTCAGAGCATCCCAATTGGCTATTCAGGAGGAAACGTCAAATGTAGTACTTGTAGGTGTGATTTGTACTTGTAGATTTGATTTGTAGCTGTAAACTTGGATTCACACATACAGTTGAGTTCTGTGTGAACTTTTTTTCACCCACAAACAGATAGATGTGCAACTGCAAACCTTTTTTGTAACTGCAAACCTTTGTGTAAATCTGCTTTATGCACTCACACATTAGAAATTATTTGTGCAATCTTTTTCATTTGTTCACAAATGTCATGCACAGCTACAGATCTCCTTGCAGATTCAAAAATTAAATCTATTTGTTCAGATATTTTTTACACATTAAAATATTTGAATTAATTTGATCAAAAGTTTTCACGTTTTTTTTGTTGTTTGTTTTATATTCACACATTTGAATGTGTTCATACAAAATGTTTTCACACATTCACATATGGTGATACGCAGATACAATACATATGACCCTAATTTATATTTCATACAATCACTATAGTCCCATTTGCAAAACAAAAGAAAATAGACTTGAAGTGTAAAAATATGCTTTGGGTAGAAGTTTCACACATAAAGCACGAGTGAATAGAAAGGCAATATGCAGCTTTGTAGCTGCTGTGTTGATTACAATAGGAGCGTATCTCTTCCGTCAGACAGATGGCTGAAAAACACAGCTGAAAAACTTTCTGTGTAGACAAGCTGTCAAGTTTTCTGTGCTGCTCCTCATCTTGAAACATTTCTATATGCAAATTAATTGCAAATTTAGAATATAGGCAAAAACAAAATAGTTAGCTTAATTTTACCCCCCAAAATATATATTTTGTTCTTTTCAGTGGATCCTGCATGCTAATTGAAGGTTCCTGTATTTTGCACACTGCTTATGCCCCTTGACACTCTCCTCTATCCATTAATGTGTGTTGGAAACCTGTGGAAATAGACTTATTCTGAAATTAACAAAATCACATGGTTAGCTAATACATATAATTATCAATAAAGAGTGAAAACCAAGCAAAACAGCCAAGGGATCAAAGTGGTGAATCACTGTGTGAATCTTTCACTGCTACATGCATGATCTTACTGGTGTATGTGCATGATGTGACAAGTGTTATTGCGTGGTTTCACAAGTGTGAATGCAAGAGGTTTTTCAGTTGTCTGTGAAAAGTTTCACTCATTTTTATGTTTGTTATGTTATTAGTGTGTGTGTGTACATATGAATTTGTTGGCACTGTATGTGTGTGGTATGTTTTACCATGTGTTGTGACATGACTTGCCCCTTGTAGGCAGAATCTACAACACAATAGTTTTAGTGGGGACTGGCGTGCTGCCTGTGTTAGCGCTGTCTGATCCCTGGGGGGCCATGACCCAACATTTGACCAATTCCTTCACTTTCAACCTCTGATATTAGCTGCCATTAGAGAAGCACTGTTATTATAAGACTCCTGTAATGGGCCCCATGGAGAGCTCACTCTGTCTCTGTCTCCAGTCTCTATGTCATACTCACACACTGTTTGTGATTCATAAGTTTAAGAAATTAGACATAGTCTTTGTTCAGTGGTGACTGGCAGCTAGGAGCTCTCAGGGTGTCTGTGTATGAGGCAGAATAAACTGCAGCTAGTGCAGCTTTCTGCATTCCCTGCAGTCCTAACACAAACACACACACACACACACACACACACACACACAGTCTCAGTCAGAGCCTGGGTCTATTACTTTGAAGTATGGTATGTGGAATCCTTGCATTGCATTACAGTTAATCTGACCTGTGTTTTTCTGTCTGTGGACCTGTGCCCCCTTGATGGACCCTGATGGCTCTGCAGAGAACACAGAGTTTGACATCTCTGGACATTGGACAGCAAAGTGTCATATAGGATGTTAGAGGTCCTGAGTAAAAAAAACAGGACTCTTTATTGATGTATCCCATTAAGAAGAGATAAGTGTACTCCCTCTAGCTGAAGAACATGTTTTGTTTTTTGTTTTGTTTTTACCACAGATATTTGCTTAACTATTTTATGAAACAGTTTTTCACCTTTGTTATTATTCATAGTCCAGTATTTCATTCATAGTCAGCCAGACCAGACATTTATCTTGAGTTTATTAGTTCATGTTCATGTTTATTTATTGGTTAACTGGAATGCTGGACATACATCTGTGTAAAAAAGCTGATTAATGACTGTCTTTTGGCTGTCTCTGTGATTCAGACAAAATGTTTCTTTATTTTTTTCTTTCACCCTTTTGATGTCTTTAGTCAACTCCATTCCATAGTCACCATCTAAATTACTATGAAGTCATACAGTATTACTGCTGCTAAATCATAACTGCTACTTTTACACAAAGCAAACCCCTGTATTTTTTTCGTACAAAAGAAAAGCTGAATTTATAAGTTTTGTTCATCTCCTCCACTTTAATGATGTTATTAAAGTGACAGCCTTCAGACCTGTAGCTAATTACATAAATGTAATGGAAATTTAACATGTTGGTCATGACAGCAATGTTACCAGGTCTGACCTGTATTTCTGTGATACTTTTAACATGGCAGTCTGAACTTAATGCCCTCACACTAACATAAGGCCCTATCTTCCTGCTGGCACAAAGCCAGCACTTGGGCAAATGCAGTCTTGATGCAATTTTCCGCAGTCACAGGGGGAGAGGCGCAGCTGAGGCTGTGTTTTACCTGAAAATGGCTGTAGGCTCTGTTTGTTAAGCTACTTTTAGCATCATAAACTTAGTTTTCTCTGTTCCTCTTCAGTTGCAGACAAGCACACTTTAAAAAGGAGGCACTGCTGTTTTTAGAGAAAAAAACCCACTAATAACAATTTTTTGTTTTCCATGTTTACCAAAAAGCTTTTGGAGATATGAGACCTTTTTGAAATCCAAACAAAACACCTTATTTACCTTTAAAAAAAATAATTTTCTGGGTATGTAAACATGATTTTTTTCTAGAACATTGTAACCCTTAGATTCCTGGTTTCCGTATTTCCGTATGTCAGCTGTCAGAGGATTAATAAATTCCAAGACTCAGTGAGTTGCTACAACCCAGCTTTCTACAGATCGTGAACTAGTTAGAGGAGTCATTAGTCTGGTCTTCAGAAATGAGTTTCCATAAACCCAGAAAGAACGCCACCTCAGATATAAGGTGTACAGGATTGTTGTCCTCTGCATGTGGCCATACCACATCGTGGTGCACACAAAAGCCATCATACTGACCAGTTATTGGATGAAATAGAATATAAATCTGGGATGAGAAAAATGTAAAAGGCCCTTCCCTGCTGTGCCAAAAAAAAAATCCCACTGCCCCACAGTCAACAAAAAGAAAAAATACATACATAACCTTCCTCCATGTCCATCCATGTATGGATACTGCAGATGTGTGTCATTTGTTGTGCATTCTACATACCTGCAAGTGAAATAGTTATGTGTGTTGTGTTGTCACCCTGGTAGCCATACGGGCTGATATCCATGAGTTTACAGCTGTTAGTCTTTAGTACAGGGTGGAAGGGGTCATAGTCTGGTCACAGAGAGATCACACTGATTGACAGGCTTTGCTGAGATAAGTTTTGTCTGACCTGCAGACCTTCAGCTGTCACATGGGAGGAGGTTTTGTCTGGAGGAGGGGGCCCAATCAGATTGATGCTATAGTGCCAAATTGGAAAGCAAACAGTGATGCCTTTTGATCCCAGCACATGGTCTGCATGAACATTCTCCTTCTTCTGCTCAGACTCTGCACTGAAGCAATCAGGATGTAACTGCTGCAGGTTAGCAGGCTACGGCACAATTAGCAGAAGGTTGTAGACTCTATACTGTGCAAGACTTGGATCATGGAGATGACTATCATGACCTCCTGATTGTCGCCTCCAGTGACAATCCACAATGTAGAAATTAAGCAAGTCTCTTCATACAAATACAGTGGAAACCGTTGATACTGATCACGGTTACAGTGATCAACTTCTTCTATAGATTAAAAAGCCCGGGACAGAATCATTTCTATACAAACGCTGTTTCAATAATTCTCTTAAAACTACGGTAATTCTATTTTACTCCCATGATACACAATAGAGGCTGCGGCACCATTATCAGAGTTTGCGGCATTCCCACAACCACACCCCACACTTCCGCACAAACCTGCGGAGATGCGGGGTGTGGTTGTGGGCATGTTTATTTGTAACTGCCATGAAACAATCAGAAAATAATGTTTTATTCCTCTCATTCACCAACTTTCTTGCTACCACTGCTCCCTCTCCTCATCCACTCTCTAGCTTGCTCGACCACTGCTTTCTCTCTCTCTTTCTCTCAAATGAAGAGAAATGTCTTCCCCTCTTCCTAGTAATATTTTTGTCCTCCCTCATGGCAGGGTTAAAGCTCTATTCAGTCTGATGGCGTGCTGTGATTGGCCACCACAGCATTATGGGTTGCGTTTCTCCAAAAGTTGATTCCAGTTCAACTTTCTCGCTGCGGGCCACTGCGGCCCCCATCCCCGCAGCCTAAACACACCTGTCTGCTTCCGGCTGGCTACCTGAGGCTGGTGCTGCGTGCACATTGAAATCATGATGGGAAAAAGAAAGTCTCTCGATGAAAAATGTATTCTCCTTGAAGCTTATAACAAACTGACAAAAACAAGCCAATGAGATGCAGCAGCGAAACAACAAGCGTTTGAAACAGCTGTTCTGTATTTTAAAACAGTTAATAAAATTCAGGTAGTACCAAAGCTGCCCATTTCATTACTTTATATTCATGTAATAAACATAAAAATGTCAGTTAGATGATAATCTGTATAAGAAATAAAGAAAAAGAAAAAAAAATTAGTTATAATATCCATCTGCTTATCAATTTAACCTGGACAGATGTTATCACTATAAGCGGTTTCCACTGTACCTGGATGTTATGTTAAGATGCCACCCTATCATGGACTCTTCATATAGAATTTATTTGTAAGAAGATACAGCAGGCATTTACTTTCTTTGTAGACTCAGATCTATGGAGCCAGTAGCCAGATTATTTTTGTTTTATAAGTTATAAGTTATTCAGAGTCTCATGCTATACTGCAGTACGGCCTGTGAAACTTAAAACTAAACTATATCATCAAATCCGAATTGCGCAAAGATTATTGGCCAACCTGTGGCACACTCCTTTCAAATAGCTCACAACAAGAGCATGCTTAGACTTGCTAATCGTATCTCTTCTGACTCCTTGCATGTTTTAATCCGAAAAATACCAACTTTTGCCCTCTAATAGGTGATTTAGAGTCCCTCAATTTAAACACAACAGACTGAAGAATTATTTTATGCATCAGTCTATCCTGTTGTTAAACCAAGATCAGTGTGCTGCCGAGATCTGAATCCAGAAGACATGATGTGATATGTATGATTGTCATTTGATGTGTTTTGTATGTCTATGAAAAGTGTCATATGTGTAACTGTATGTTTAATCTGTGTGTAAACCTCTTAAAGAGGTTAATTTCACTGCAAACTGACAATATAGTTGTATTGTATTGTGTCATATCATATTGTCTCTTTCTTTCTTCTTACATATATAGATGGTGATATGATATGCTTAAATATGACTATAGAATTCTGATCGGTGGAAATTCACAAATCACCCTACAAATGAAATGAAATGCTGTATGACTGACTTGGAACTCACATAAAAATCAGATCAATTGCAATTGACAGATTGATCTGTTTTGTTATGTCTTAGGGACTGTTTGTTATTTATTAGAGGGAGGGGATGGCTGGGGTATGACTTTGTTTTTTATTTTTATCTTGACCCTCTCTGGAGCTACAAATATTTTCCCTTGAGGCTCCCTGAGTGTCTGGGGGAAGATGCATGACCCTCCCTCCACCATAAATAACCATATTTTATTATATTCACACCAAAGTTAGGTAGGATTGGAAAAAGTAAAAAGGAAGCTGACCTTTTCCAACCATTACTTAAACCTTGGCCCTCTGACCTCCCTTCCCTTGTCGGGGAAAAAAAACTACCAGTCCAGCTTACTGTTGCCTCTCCTACAGTAACATTTCTGCAAAGTTACCTATGACAATTCCAGCTCTGAAACAAAAATAGTCCAGCCAGTGCAGCCAGGAGTAAGAGTTATCACCAAAACAAACAAATAATTTCTTAAGCAAAATGCAAATCCTCCTTATAAACAATCACATCATCACACAAGCTGTGTGTGCACTTCAGCAGAATATGAGTGTATGACAGCCAGTCGTCCTACCACACATACCAGCAAAATTCAATAAGCCTACGACTCTGCCAGTGGCCAGAATAATATCAGCTGGTACCGCAGCCATTATTAGATTTTAAAAACCCCTTACCCTTTTACCTTTGATGGTTGCATTAACGAAAGTTACTTGAAACGAAAACCTGGAGTTGAAGAAAGCCTTGGTTTTCTGCGCCAAATTAGCTCTGGTGTAGGAGTTCCTTTGCCAATTAACTCCATTAAAAGTTAATCCTGAAAAAGGCATGGATAATCCTCACTAACCATTACCCCCAGCTTGAATATAATTTTTTTCCCTGCTGGCTTGTGACCGGGTCCACTCCATTTCAGTGTGCCGGTACAACAAACAATAATGTCGGACTACAGGGCAAAAGCTATGGTAGCTTTCTGAGCTGACAAATAATTGCCAGTATGGACTGTAATGTTCACAATATGATTTTATGTAAGCCAGAATAACATTCATCAGTTCTCTGTTTTATCAATCTCCCTTGACTTGTTTGTTTTTGTGTAAGCCATGTAGTCGTGATGATGTTAATGCTGCTGTCACTGATGAAATTTGGTGGCGGATCTGGCATATCTACTGGCATAGCTACGGGGGCGGCTGTGGCTCTGGAGGTAGAGCGGGTTGTCCACTAATCGGAAGATCGGCAGTCCGATTCCCAGCTCCTCCAGTCCACATGTTGATGTGTCCTTGGGCAAGATACTTAATCCCAAATTGCTTCTGATGGCTGTGCCATCAGTGTGTGAATGTGTGTGAATGATTAGATTTCCTCTGATGGGCAAGGTGGGACCCTGCATGGTAGCCTCTGTACCCATTCAGCGTATGAATGTGTGTGAATAGGTGAATGTGACTGTCCATTTACCACTTACCATTTACGATAACTATCAGATGGTGTGAAGACTCTGCCAACTCGGTGCACCACAGCATGTAATTGTGTGGACCCATTCACAGCACACAGCCGACTGAACTTGTCATAAAGTAGCAACAACAAAGCCCGCCCATTTTAAAGAAAGATAGAATTATAGCTGGATCACCAATCACAGAGCTGAAAGCAGCATTTCTTCACAGCAACTGTAGAGGCACAAAATTCTGATAAGCTGACAAAAGGGGTTTCTTCCATTTAACCCCTCACATTCACACAAACCAAAGAGGCAGGTTTGAATGGTTTATATCCTCAGAAACTTTTTGTGAGTCCCGTCACCATACAGTGGTAAAACACATATTCTGAAAAGAAAACATATATTTAAAATAAATACAAAATGCAACCATTTAAAATTATATGTCCCTCTCTTAAGCCAAAATAAAAAACACAAGTCCCTCCTCAGTGCCTAAAATATTATTTGGCCCTGTTTGCACCACCCCTCTCCCTCTCATAAATAAATAAATAATGAACAGTCCCTTAGTCTCTTGTTTTGCTGTAAAATATAAATTCTCACCTGGGGATCAATAAAGTGTGAAGACCATAGATTATACAAAGATGGACGTAGTGAGGTGTGACGTCACTGGTTGGTTTGCATTGGAGCCGATTTGAAGCCCAGAGTTGCGGCTTATGGTAGGCGCCATCTTTTCCGTTTGGAACCAGGACGTTCCATATAAGGAGTGCGGGTTGTTGCCTTTCCCGCTCTGGAAACATGCCCGCTACTTCAGACTTAAGCTAATGCTAACTTACTGGGAACACTGATCGCTGCACACTTGGGCTAACATTAGCTAACTAACAGGGCAAGTATAGTTATCAAGTAACGTTAAACTTTGTGACATATTGCGACAATAGTCTCAGTGTGAGTCCCGGAGCCAGGGAGAGCAGCAGTTGAGCCAATTGTCAATCACAGCTGCCAATCGACATCCACATGGCAGACATCAAAGCCAAGTTTATCAAAGACAAGCTGATATTCCTGTTGTGATATGAGGCAATAAAAACTTTTGCTGACAAAGCTTAAAACCAATTTTGAGTTTCAAGTATGATAGTGCTGTCTGTTTAGAAGGTTTTGTTTACTTTTTCTTTTTTCAGCCACTCCATTTCCTGGTGGATTCAAGTGTTTTACCTGTGAAGATTCACAAGATAACTTTGAGTGTAATCGCTGGGCACCGGACGTGTACTGCCCATTTGGTAAGATTCTTCTGTCGACATTTGAGGAGTAAAATATGCACTACACACATTTTTTTAAAATATCTTAAATAAGACTATGTAATTTTTGAGATAAGTGGTATTACATTCTTGAATTATAAAATATTATATTATATGGCCATTATCTTATGGTTGCTAATGTTTGCATAACCCAGGAGCTGGAGAGTGAGGATATTAAAGGAAGGGTCGTGTTCAAACAAAAAGGATTGTCAACAAATTTTTTGAACCTCACTTAAAGGATAGGTTCACAGTTTTTCAAGTGTGTAATAAAACAACAGTCAGGTGTCCATCTGAACAGTGAAAGTGGTTTTCCTTGCTGTAATCATTCCTCCAGTTCATACTGGCTATTAAAAGATCCCCCTCAAATGTGCTTTCAATGTAAGAGATAGGGGCTAAAATCCAGTGTGTCCACACAGTCATTTTGTGCAAAAATGCATTTAAAAGTTTATCTGAAGCTTATATAGAGACAGAGCACAATGAAGTCCCGCTCAGCCTGGAGGGGAAAACAATTCATTGCTCTCCATTGACTTTGTATTGAGTGAAGGTGCCTCCTTGTCACTTCCCTTTGCAACAACAACAACAACAGAAAAATGTCTAAAAGCTGCTATGTGGTGGAATAAACTACCAACAGGGTAAAGAACCCAGAACTAAGTTTTTTTAAGCTGCAGAATTGAAAAACTGAGCCTTTAAGAAGACAAAAGTGCATACAGGGCTGTGAGCCATGTGGTGGAAGAGACAGACCCAACCTGAGCTGCACAGACAACCTGCATCTCAAAAACCTTTGCATTGCTAGTTACAGAGAACACACATGAAAGTAAAAACAGAACAGCTGTTTAATTGAAAGGTATGCAGTTTTTGTAATAGACGTTTAAATCACAGAATACATTCCGCTGAAAAATCTGTAAAAAGAGCCTGAATGGAAAATGATTGCATGTCTGTGCGTGTAACTTCCTTGACTCTGTTTGAAGTTTTAATTTATTTATTTGATAGGGACATTGCAATTTAACATAATTCCAATATAGAGCATGAAACTGATGTGCTGCACAGAGAGTTTATAGCTATTGCTATTTTTGAACTTTTGTACCTAGTTGGGCTTTACATGTACAGTGTAATTAAAACATACAGCTTTCATTATCATAAAACCACAATACACTACAGATGTAGATGAAATACACATACTAAAAACTATTGTTTGTGATGTACAGTTTGAAAAAAACAAAACAATTAAATGCACAATATGTAAAGTCTGCCACTAGGACTCTCAGTCAAAACAATAACAAAAAGATTGATGATGTGAAGAAGCAAGGGATGATGGGAGTTGTTTCCTTAATTTTTAAACAACCAGCTTCTCCAGGTTAGGATTACTTCGGTGTTCATTGTTCAGGATGTTTTTACTGGGAGCTGAATTATCCGCAGTGGTCCCCTCCTCTCCAAAACAAACAGAACCCGTGATTAAAACAGGTAAAAACACTGAATAAAGCAGTTTCATGTAAAAAAAAAAATAAAAAATCAGTGTTTCTCCAACGCTGTTTGGTGGACACAGGACGTCTGGAGGGGCTGCGAGCCGAGCTGCTGCTAACGTTTGCTCAGCTTGTTTCTCTGACAACTTAAGATCCAGATGTTTAGCAGGTTTTTACTGGGAGCCAAATTATCCACAGAGGTCTCCTCCTCTCAATAACAAGCGTGCACAGGGATTAAAACGGGTAAAAACACTGAATAAAGCAGTTTCATGTAAAAAAAATCAGTGTTTCTCCGACGCCGTTTGGCAGACAGAGGACGTCTGAGAGGGGCTGTCAGCCGAGCTGCTGCTAACATTCGCTCAGCTTATTTCTATGATAACTTAAGATCCAGACGTCCAATGACTAAAATCCTTCATCCAGTTAAAAGATATATTCAAAAATGACCAAGACCTAAAAAGTTTATCGTAAAAATACGGCTTAATAATACGGCTGAATAAAAGTCAATTTAAGACAGTTTCTTGCAGACAACCACAATGCCGATGTATTGTCTTGTCTGCATATACACTTTGTGGCAGACAACCACAGTGTCGACACATGTATCTTTTGTGCATATACTCTTCGGTAGAGGGGTATGACACCATTGACAGGTGACCAAATAAAACAGACAGTTACCTTGATTAAAATTAGGATTTCCCTGTTTTTAAAAATTGTTGGAAATATTTGGGATAATGTAAGTACACAACTCAACAAAATATATAACATAGGTCCAGTTGTTTTCAGAAATTTTAATGCGGAATAGTTATATATTATAGCTTTAACAATACAATACAATTAGCTAAAAATGGGTACAGCTCTGGTTTGCTTTTAGCCAGCACTTAACCTTTGTAGTAAAAGATTATATATCTGGAATTAATTTGATTTCAGTTGGTAATGTGCTCCAAAGTTGACAGCCCTTTATGGAGCAGGCTGATTGTCCAAATTTAGATCTACAATGTTGTATTTTTACAGTTGCCATTCCCCATTCCCCATGCTCCTAGTATGGAGATAGATTTGTTTCATAGTGATTTGTGTAAACAGATCGACAATCTGTGTGTAAATCATAGACTGTATAAAAATATGGACGTAGTTACAGTGACGTCACCCGAGTGGTTTTGAAGCTCAAAGTGAGCCGCTCCGGCCGTCTCCATCTTGGCAGTGCATGACGCTGCCTAACTCCCAGCCAATCAAAAATGGGCAAAGAGGCAGGCCGAATGGCTGAAACAAGCCACCTAGTGGCTGGCGGACGTGTCACTCAAAGCAGCCATGTCCTTCATTATGCATTACTTTACGGCTTAATGAAATTTAAACGGGTGAGTTATAAAAAAAATTCACCCCCCGTACAGTTGTTATGAAAGGGGAAATTAGCTATAGAGACCAAAACCGTTTTTTGTACCAGGCTGTAAACATGTTTATTTCTGCTGTAAAATTGGACATTTTAACATGGGGGTCTATGGGGATTGACTCGCTTTTGGAGCCTCAAGTGGCCATTCAAGGAACTGCAGTTTTTAGCACTTCCGCATTGGCTTCATTTTACAGCCCCAGAGGTTGCCGCTTGGTGTAAATGTGTAATCTGTAAATATAAAACACTTTCCACAAATACAAAAAAAGATTTGTAAACTCACAAAAATATTTTGCAAATATAAAACAGATCTGCAAATACATAAACAAATTTCAGAAATAAAAAATATCTGTGAATACATTAAATTAATTTGCAAATAAATTAAAAGCATTTGTGAATATCTTCCTAATATTTAAAACTTTCCAACAGGCATTTGTGAACTCAGTTTTTATTTGTGAATCGAAAAAACATTTGTGGATCTCAGTTCTACGCTTGTGGATTTGCTTTCTACACACACAGAGTTTTGAAACAAATTTTCCACAGGTCCAAACGAAAATTCACTCGTATCACTCGGCCATTTTTGGATAGTATGTGATCGCCTGCTGATGACATCATTTCCGCATTTCAAAGTAAGAGCATGCAGTTGTGCATGTATGTGTTTATTTGTTGTATATTATATATGTATATTTATATATGTATATAATTGCCAACTGAAGAAGCAGCTAAGCCACCGCTTTAGAGAACTGAACGTTGCCCACAAGCATCCTCGTGCCTTTCATACTCAAACAGAGATGTCTACGAAAGTGTGAGCTAGATAATATACATAGAATAAATAAACACACACTAATAATCACTGCATGACATTAACATAAAACAATGAATGCACGTTACTTATCACTGATTATTAAAAAAACAAAAATAAAAAATAGCTCATAGAAAGACTGCGTGCTCTTACTTTGAAATTTGGAAATGACGCTGTCAGCAGGTAATCACGTGCGATCCGAAAATATTTTTGTGAGTTTACAAATCTTTTTTGTATGTGTGGAAGGTGTTGCGGATCTGTTCACACAAATCATTATGAAATAAATCTACCCCCATATCCTAGTTACTCTGTTACTGTCTTGTCTTTGTATATATCTGGACAGGCTTTTTGTCCATTATTTTCAGTACCTGACTGTATAAGAATAAACTGTACTCGCCCTATCAGCTGTGAAAAGTGCTCTCTGTCTGTCTCTATGAGGTTTCAGCAGTCTGAGTTAGTAATATCAAGCAGATATCTGTCATATTTAAAGCCTTTTTAGCATCAAATTCCGTCTTTGTTTCCTCAGACAGTGTTTCCCTGTTGAGCTGCAGTGGAAGTATAGTAACAAAAAGATGGAGTTTGGCACTAAGAAGACTGTAACATTGAAAGATATCTGCTTTATTTGACTCATTTGGACAGCTGACATGTCGTATTAGCTTCAGACAAACCTTTAAATACATTTTTGCACATTTCTGTCCCCCATCACTCACATCGTAAGTGCATTATGAAGGGATTATCTAATGGTCAGTATGAACAGGAGGAATGATTACAGCAAGAAAAACATGTTTCAATGTCCATATGGGCAACTGGCTGTTGTTTTAAGACACACTTGAAAAATTGTGAACCCATCCTTTAAAATGTATTATATCACATATGAAATCAACACTATATGATTTTAATATATTTTTAAGACAGATTATTTATTGTCAGGGATGATTTATTTGCATGTATTTATGTATTGTTTTCAATTGCTATGTATGCCTATTTATTGGTCTAGATGTAATCTGGGTTACATTTGCAAACTTTAGATACTGTTATAACTGACAACTGTCAACTACTACTGTACAGTCATTTCATCATTTCATTGACTTCATCTTCTCTACTTGTACTACGGTTGTACAATGTTTCAGCATCTACCACTTTACCACACTTGTCTTTTGTGGCCAGAGTGGATACTGTTCAGCAAAATGTACAGTCTGGCTTTGGTACACTGGAGTTTTCTTGTAAAAGAAGTTTCACTGTTGGCATTCTTATGTGTTCCTGCTTTTTGCTGGCTAGTTATTTAAGGTGTTGGGTCAGTGGAATAGTGTAAAACTGTCAACAGGAATTTGTACCACATCACCCTGTGCAAGTGCACGTATATGTTTGCCGTTATACACTAATAGAGCACCACATAGCGCCATCAGTGGTACCCCGTGGTGTTTGTGTCAGTACATTGCACAGTGCACACATTGTACACATTTTTATTTGGATTTGACATTCTTGCTACCCAGAAGATTCTATATCATTACGTTTATGAATGCTGCTGGCTGCTTGATGTTTCTCTGAGCTATGAAGACTTAAGCATACAGCCCCTCAATTTACAGTAGCCTCCAATGATTACAGTTGAGTTTACCTCAGATTAATGCTCTACAGGAACTAATCAAAGCTAGTCCGTGTGTCCTAGTCATTAAGAAAAAGCTATAAATCTGTCCAGCAGTGACCAAGTACCTGCTGGCTTCACTCATAAAAGAACATTCTTTGCTTGAAAAAATATCAATCTTAGTTTGAGATAGAGAGCTCAACCAGTATAATGTTGTATAGGCTAACTAACTATTTCCATGTTTTTTGTGGTTTTCCACATCACCACATTGACACTGAGGACATGGAGCTTTTTAGATTGTATGTGACTAATTCAACACAGTCCAGCTCAAATTCCACAGGGGAGTATTAGAGAAGGGGGGGTTAAGAGAAGCAATCTCAGAACTACTACTCTTATACTCCTGTAGGTATAACTCCAAGTGTTGTGGTTATCTCTGCAAATGTTTGAAGCTGAATTTCCATTTTTTTCAGAGGCCAAATACTGCTACACACGCCACACAATAGATGTGGAGGGAGACAGTGTATCTGTGACTAAACGCTGTGTGGCCCTGGAGGACTGTCTTTCGGCAGGATGCACTGAAATGGATCATGAAGGAAACAAGGTGGGGTGCCGGGAAAATCTGTACAAGCCAAGAATATTAGATTCTTCCACTTTGGTGGAACGCCATATCCTTTCAAATTTTCACGATATTTGCTTTAGTTTGCAGGTTTGGGAGTTATACCATGGAACTAACCTCTTATGTTTTATTATCATCCTTCTTAAAGGGGCGATGGAGTCGAGTGTTATTCTTAATGAGCCTGCAGCACTATCAACAAGATTATCAGTTTGGGAGGGACTAAAGTTAACATAAGAGTCCTCTGTAGTATTGAGACATGGCATTGAATTCAGTACTGATGGAATTGCTTCCGTAAATTTAGCTACAGCACTATCAGATAGACATCTAATGAAGACATTTTTGTCTGATGGCGTGTAATCCAGTGATAGGAATTCAAAAGTTATTAAGTAATGGTCTGATAAAATAGGATTTTGTGGAAAAATTATTAAAGGTTCAATTTCAATTCCATAAGTCAGAACAAGGTCTAGGGTCTGGTTAAAACAGTGAGTGGGATTATTTACACACTGAGAGAAGCCAATTGAGTCTAATAATGAGATCAACGTAGTGCCAAGACAATCATTATCAACATCCACATGAATATTAACATCACCCACTATAATTACTTTATCTGTACTAAGGACTAAGTTTGATAAAACGGTACATTATAACACATAGAACTGGCTGTAAAGTTTTCCAGGTTGGCTGAGAGAGACTAAGAACAAGGCTTTTGAATGAGTTATGATTGAATTTAGATCTAGGGTAGATGATTAGGCTTGAGTTGAAAAGGGTTGCAACTCCACCTCCTCGGCCAGTGTCTCGAGAAATATGAGTATTAATATGACTGGGGGGAGTGGATTCATTTAGGCTGAAATATTCTTCATGACACAGCTAGGTTTCAGTAAGACAAAATAAATCAATATGATGATCTGAGATTAAATCGTTCACTAATTGAGATCTCATATTGTTTTTAATGTGTGTCTCTCTGTCAAGGTTTGCATAGCCTGCTGTGAGGGAAATATCTGTAACCTACCAGTACCATGGAATGAAACAGATGCCATCTTAACCACCACCTCACCACTCAGCAACACTGTTGGACTTTTACAAAGCTACGCACTAACTTTTTCTCTCATCATTGGTTCCTTCATTGTCTCAAGTGGCGTTTGAAAAGTGAAGGCACAGTCAACTTCATCAAGGTATACTGGAAAGTTATAGCGTGTCAGTGAACCACTTGGATTGTACTCCGACATAAGACAGTTTGGACAGTTTCTTTTCCTGTCAGGTCCAAACACATTTGAAATCTGTTATCAAAAGAATAGGCACTTAACATTGCACAGTGTAGTGACTTTAATAGATGAGATTATCACTGTTGACCATGGGGAATAAAACATCTTAACATGTTGTTTAGTTTGTTACCTAAAGAATGATTTTATTTACTACACTTTTTGTGTTGCTACATGTTTGTCCAACCAGCCAGACGGCAGTCATAAATAATGTTGTTCCAAATATATTACTGTCACAATGTAGAAGATCGGTAGAAGGTGCTTGGCAAAATACAGAAAAGTTGGTACCTCTTTGCAACAAAAGTTAGAACATCATTTTCTATTTAACAGGAAATGATCCATGAGGAAATAATAGTTACAAGTTAACCGATCAATCTTCTGATACATGGAAGTACTTTATTTTGACTCATTTCATTTTCTGCTGTCTTCCTACAAGATACTTGTTAAGGCCCAAGGTATTAATGGGCTGAACGTTGGCAGAAAAGTAGAAAGACAAAGATTTCCACCAATGCTACAAGGAATATAAATTATTTTTATTAATCATTTATTGAGGTAAAAGGTAAAATACAGTAAAAAAAATGCTGTTATGGTTAAAATTGTGGCTACTGCAATAGCACATGCAATATTAAATCAAGACTATGTCAGCGTTGAAAGAGGAAATTACACTTTTTTCTCCTTGTAAATGAAATGTTAAAATCATTCACATTCAAAGTATTAAACCATGCTCTTGCTCAGTCAAATACAGGAGTTATATATAGTATATATACTATATAGAAGTTTAACTGCTACAGCTTTACGTGGCCTGGTATGGCCAGCTTTTGATACTTAATATTAATATGTAATTGACATTACTGAGTCAGCTCACTGACAATGACTCTTCTACACTTGTTCTACTGTTGACATACATTTCAGCAGGTATGCAGGTAAACATTTAAATGGTTTTATCACCAAAGTAAAATTAGAAGTATACACAGCACACCCACATGTTTGTTGTTTTCTGCATACTGTATTAGGACACCTAATAATTATGTCATTAAAGCAATTGACTCAAGAGAATCTTGGGAAATAAAATGAGCCACTGTTTAAAGGTTACATAGTCTTGCTTTAAAATGACCCTACTGACCTTAATCAGTAAAGCCTGTCTAAACAGAGTGTAAATGTGGCATGCAGCTGCATATATAACTCATAACTCAACACTTGTTATATCAGAATTGGATCAAAAGGCTCGTTGTGACGAATCCACAGAGAATTATTAACCAACTTTACAATGCAATAATATGTCAGTGCTGTGTGTCTGTCAGCTTCTTTTGGATTTCTTCTGCCCCATACTGGCAAAAAATCACTAATGCAGCTTTAAAGACTGGTAATGGAAGAACTGAAGAACATTGTCCATGCAAGTATATAGTCTTTTTTAAGTATTTAGGATTTGATGTTGCATGTGTGAGTCTATAATCCATGATGTATGTCACTGAATGCATATATACATATACATAGTATTTATTTTTATATCAACTGTTCTTGTGAAAAAAGTGGAAGTATGAAATGTTAGCTGTAGGTTACAGATGTTGATGTGAAACATCAAGGGCCATGATGCAGAGCTGTTGTTGTAGAAAGTTCATATACTCATGAGAACAATACTAACCGTTAATTTGACAAATTGTGTAACAAGACTTAACATTTAAACAACAAAATGTGGTGCAAGTCCATGCACTCCAGAATGACACACATTCTCTGATCTGAAGCCCCTGTCAGCAGGTTTTAGGTTGTGCCATCCAAAACTATTACAAATCACTGTTGAAAAGTATATCTGTCTGTGTCATATTTACTATGGCTGCTAGAGGGCGCTGCCAATTGAAAGTAAATGACTGATCCTGTTGTTTTTCTTTGGAGGACAGTCTCACTTATTCAAACATTAGTATTATGATTAAGAAATACAATACATTCTATTCCAATGTGCAGCATATTTAGAATTAAACTAGACCCTCTTTTTCCGTGTCTACATAAAAATTTTTTTTTGCAATTTCCATTGCCTTGGTCACTCACCTCCCTAAGGGGCAAACATGCAACTTCTGCTATCATGTACTAGCATGGAACAACAACATAAAAAAACCCTGCTAAAACACTATAGAGCTATTGTGTAATCAATGCACAGATGCTGAAAGAATTTAAGCATTAAACACATAACAGAAATCATATTTTTACAAGCTACCATTTAAGTTTTCATGATTGTGATCACGCTGACAATTTCTGCTTTAAAATAGTACCAGGTGTATATACATCTCAAAAACCAGCATCATTTATTGTAACATTACCTCTTTATGTCGAGTAACACAATATACATAGTCAAATTTTAGTGGCCACTTTTCAGTGTACACTTGCTGTTGTGGCAGCGCTAGCATGGGCATGCTCAGATATTACTGCACTGCCACTCAAAGTCAAAGCAATTTCAAATTCAACCTTGTTTGTCAGTGACCTTTCAATGGGCAACCAATGATATGACAGCTGTCCATGACATTACTTGATAGCAACCCATGATGGACAAACCCCTCTTGATTATCAAGTTGTCACCAATCTTTCTTAACTTAAATATGTAATTAAATCATTTTCATTTTCATAATGCTGACAGAATTCCCACAATTCAAATCATAATTTAGTCTGTTGTGTTTACTTTTAAAACTCATCAGGACCTTAATTCCTATGCATATAATTGCATAAATGTATTTGTTCAAAGCCAGAAAGCACATATTCCTGTGACCTTTGTCATAGGACCACCATCAGATCAAAATTTCCCCTTTATCAATTCTTTGGTTCATTGAAAAAGAATGACTGAATTTCCATTAAATTGATAGATATCCTCAATCACCGGAGGATTAGTCCTGACCTTTTCTTCCAGCACCACCATCATTTTCATCTCACAACTCATTTGTGCCCTAATTTTAGAATTCCAGGGGCCACTACTGTAGGCTGTTACTGTGGCTCTGCCTGTCTCTATGAAAGTGTAGCTGTGATTGTCATATGCCTCATGATAAACAGAGAACAACTGAAAGAGCTATGTCAGCATCTCTGTAAAAATGTTAACCAACTGTGTTAACTTCATATTACTTTGGCATTGTCTACCTTAAAACTAGACTATGTACATTATGAAAAAAGAAATAACCGTCTTCTTGGAAAGTTGAATTCATAAGCAAGCAACAGCCTTAGTCTGGTATAACCAGTTGCTCATGATGGCTAATGCTAGCAAACTTTAGATAGGCTACTGCTGTGTGACATTGAGCTAGAGAGAGGATTTTATGGATTTTCTTCATTAATACCTGTAAATCTGTAATTACCACTTGTGGCTGTCCAGCAAAAGTTACATGTGCTTGGTTTAGAATAAGCTACATTCTAGCCACTAAATAGCTGTTTTCTTAGGAGACGCTTCCATTCCTAAATGTTGTAAGTACTTTTCTGTTAAAGTATTACATATTATAATTATACTGCACCTGCACTCACATATCTCAAACACCAACCCATGCTATGGACCAGAGGATATGGAATGAGTGCTTTACACCTTTAATTCATAAAATTAGAGCCCTTAATGTTTTCCACTGCAGTCCCAGAGTTCTGTGTTTGGAATACACATGACAAATCTCTCATCCATCACTCAGCGGTATGCTAGTGAGAAAATGCTGTATCTGCATTTACAGTGTTATTGTGCTGGAGGCTTTGAAATTTGTTTAGGCTGGTGGCCCAAGACACAGAGGAGGCTGCCCACTTCCCTTCTCACTGTTTCACTGTCACTGTCTCGCACACTCTCTTTTTCTCATCTCACTTTGTTCAAACCAGGATTCCAGAGGAAAACGGTTTATCATTATGATTGATAGACACATTGTTTTAAAAATTGTCCAGTTTGTTCTGTCAACAGTCTGCCAGAGTAGTTCAAGGGCTAATACCTGATACATCTTATTGTATCAGGCAATATTTAACAGGTTCAGGCTTTTGTATTAACTCTAAGCTAAAAGATGTTTCACAAGTTGCCTTTACTGGCTTCTGGCAAACTTTTGTACAAAGGATGTGAAAGTAGCACTAGTGCATAAACGTATTAGTGTTACTTTGAAAATCAATCTGTGTTGCATGCTATTTTGTGCCAGCTGCTTGTTATTAATATGTGCCACTTGTATGTAAATATATATATATACATATATATATATATATATATATATATATATGTATATATATATATATATATATATATATGTATATATATATACACATATATATGCTGTATATGAGTATGTATTATTTATGTATGTGAAACCTTCACTTTTCATGTTCCAAATGAGTTTTTTAAATGTGAGCATCAATTAATATTATTCATGTCATGTTGTATGTTATACTTGTGTTTGCTATAATCAGTAATTTTCCATTGACTTTCCATGCGATACACTGAGCATGGAGTCAATAAATCTGCTAGTTTATTCTACCTGCTGACTTCTGAGTGATTCATATGAACAGTGTTTGTCTGCTTAATGGGCAGAGGCAGCTGTATTTTCAGATAAGAGTTTCCTGGAGGAGGATGTTATCGACCTCTATCTTATTCTTATGGGGGAAAAGAAAACAGATAATGGTAGGCTACTTATGACGACAGTTAAGGTCCACACCTTGTTTTGTATCTGGGCTTTATTTTATTTGGGACCAAGCTGCAGAGTTTACACTAGCAAATCTGTCTCATTAACCTCACTATATTACAGTATCACTGGAAAACAGGGACATAATTTCACCACGTGAGGGATATTAGCCAGAGTGCCAAGAAATGTGACAGGAGGCAGACGCAGAGACTTGTCAGTGACTTAAAAAAAGTGATTTATTCCAGCGTAATGGAAAGTAAGTAAGTAAACTTATAAAGCAGTAAAATTATAAAGCATCTTTCAAAACAGTTACAAGAGTTACAAGGTGCTGTACAATGCAAACAATTGAGAGAAAAATTCAATTCAATTTAATTCAAAGAAAATAAAATAAAAAGTCAAAAGCAGGAAATATCAATATAAAAACAATAAAACCATAAAACACAGGGCTGACACAGAAGTCAGATACAACAATAAAAGCAACACAGAGAGCAATCACACTTTACAGGACAAAGTGCTTACGAAACAGCTGAGTTTTTAACAGCTTCTTAAAACTATCAACAGACTCTGCATTTCTTATAACAAGGGGAAGACGGTTCCAGGGGGTGGGCGCCACAACTGCAAAAGCATGGTCACCTTTGGTTTTAAGCCTAGATTTCGGGACAGCCAGAATGCATTGGTCAGTAGACCTCAGTGACCTCACCATTTATGACACTAATGCAGCTACATACTTTATCAACCCAAGTTTCAGAGGATACTGGATTAAATGACCCTTTCCTTGGACAAATGCAGAGAGACTTTATATCATAGTGAAACCTCATCAATTTGTTTGATGGGTTTGGACAACACTACCTACATTTTATGTTCTCTTTTCACCTTTTAATCTCATACATACACACACACCCACATTCCAAAGCACACCCTCCCCTGTTGCTTTCACCCTGGTGTGACTCCAGATAAAGATAGGCCAGACCTGTCGTAAATTCAGTTACGCCTAGTTGAATTTCTGTGTTCCTGAAAGCCAGAAGTTTGATTCAATGTTTCCTAAGTATATAACCATCTTGCAATCTATACATTATTGCTCACAAAGTAATTCCTGTCAAACCAGTCCAACTCTGATCTTTCTGCGATAAAGTATAGCTGAAGTTTAATTGTTACATAGTAAATAGTAAAGAATTAACACTAGAAGTTATAAAGTATGTTAGCTAGTAGGAAAAGTAAATTTGTTAACTATACCATTAATTAAGCTGCACTGATGATTGATAACTTTGTGTGAGGCCCTGTTGATGGATATATAGCCAACAAAGACTACATTTTTACGTTGAACCTAATCAAAGGATTCAATTCAGGTATTGTGATGGTGATTACATTATAAGTGTTTGTCTCTGAACATTTTAGTAAATGGTGAAATATTCATGTTGAAATTTAATCAACTCAAGAGAAGATCACATGTTTCGTCTTAGACAAAGGATTTTCCGTTTTGCGCGGGAGTACATTTATCTCCACCCACACACGCACATTTTAGCACCAGCCTAATAAAAACATCATACTTGCTAAGCTCATTCTGCTCTTTTCCTTTAAATCTCCAATCAATCAATCAATCAATCTTTATTTATATAGCGCCATATCACAACAGAAGTCATCTCAAGGCACTTTTCACATAGAGCAGGTCAAGACCGTACTCTTTAATTTACAGAGACCCAACAATTCCCCCATGAGCAAGCACTTGGCGACAGCGGTAAGGAAAAACTCCCCTTTAACGGGTAGAAACCTCAAGCAGACCCCAGCTCTTGGTGGGCGGCCATCTGCTTTGACCGGTTGGGTTGAGAGAGAGAAAGAGAGAGGGAAAGGGGGAGGGGGGACAGAAGAAAAACAATCACAACAACAACAACAACAACAACAACAACAACAAGCACAAGCAGCAACAGCCAGGGAAGGATGCCATCAGGACTGTGAAGGACCGCGAAGGTTCGGCCCGGGGGTCAGGTTTTCCTGTGAGATGAGAAAGCACAAAAAACTCCGGGGAAGAAGCAAAGTTAGTGACATGCATTGATGTTACATGAATGCATACAGATGGAGAGGAGGAGGAGGAGAGAGGAGCTCAGTGCATCATGGGAAGTCCCCCAGCAGTCTAGGCCTATAGCAGCATAACTAAGGGCTGATCCAAGGCGAGCCTGGTCGGCCCTAACTATAAGCTTTATCAAAAAGGAAAGTTTTAAGCCTACTCTTAAACATAGAGAGGGTGTCTGCACCCCGGACTGAATCCGGTAGATGGTTCCATAGAAGAGGAGCCTGATAGCTGAAGGCTCTGCCTCCCATTCTACTTTTAAAGACTGTAGGGACCACCAGTAAGCCTGCATACTGGGAGCGCAGTGTTCTAGTGGGATAATACGGTATTATGAGCTCTTCAAGATATGATGGTGCCTGACCATTAAGGGCTTTGTAAGTTAGGAGAAGGATTTTAAATTCTATTCTAGATTTTACAGGAAGCCAATGTAGCGAAGCTAAAATGGGAGAAATGTGGTCTCTTTTTCTAGTTTTAGTCAATACACGTGCAGCTGCATTCTGGACCAGCTGGAGAGTCTTTAGAGACTTGTTAGGGCAGCCTGATAATAAGGAATTGCAATAATCCAGCCTAGAAGTAACAAATGCGTGAACTAGTTTTTCTGCATCTTTTTGGGAAAGGATGTGTCTGATTTTTGTGATATTACGTAAGTGAAAAAAGGCAGTCCTTGAGATTTGATTTATGTGGGAGTTAAAGGACATATCCTGATCAAAGATAACTCCCAGATTCCTTACGGTGGTGCTGGAGGCCAGGGTAATGCCATCCAGAGTAGCTTTATCATTAGATAATGTGTTTCTAAGGTGTTTAGGGCCAAGCACAATAACTTCAGTTTTATCTGAATTTAGTAGTAGAAAATTGCAGGTCATCCAGGTCTTTATGTCGTTAAGGCATGTTTGGAGTTTAGTTAACTGATTGGGTTCATCTGGCTTCACTGATAAATATAATTGGGTGTCATCTGCGTAACAATGAAAATTTATGGAGTGTTTCCTAATAATATTACCTAAAGGAAGCATATACAAGGTGAATAGAATTGGTCCAAGTACAGAACCTTGTGGAACTCCATGTCTAACTCTTGCCTTCACGGAGGATTCATCATTCACATGTACAAACTGAAATCGGTCTGATAAATAGGACTTAAACCAGCTTAATGCAGTTCCTTTAATGCCAATTAAATGTTCCAGTCTCTGCAAAAGGATTTGATGGTCAATTGTGTCGAATGCAGCACTAAGATCTAACAGGACAAGTATAGAGACAAATCCTTTGTCCGATGCAGTTAGGAGGTCATTAGTGACTTTCACCAGTGCTGTCTCTGTGCTATGATGCGCTCTAAATCCTGACTGAAAATCCTCAAATAAACTATTGTTATGTAGAAAGTCACACAACTGATTAGAGACTGCTTTCTCAAGGATCTTGGATAGAAATGGAAGGTTAGATATAGGTCTATAATTGGCTAAAACACCTGAATCAAGAGTAGGCTTCTTAAGAAGAGGTTTAATTACAGCTACTTTAAAGGACTGTGGTACATAGCCTGTTACTAAAGACAAATTGATCATATCTAGTAAAGAAGTGCTCACTAAGGGTAAGGCTTCCTTAAGCAGCCTAGTTGGGATGGGATCTAAGAGACAGGTTGATGGTTTAGCTGAACAAATCATTGAAGTTAGTTCAGACAAGTCTACTGGAGAAAAACAGTCCAAATATATGTCAGGATTTACTGCCGTTACCAAGGTTCCTGTGTTTGGGGAGAGAACGGTGCCTGTTGAGGGCAGGAGGTGGTTAATTTTGTCTCTAATAGTTAGAATTTTATCATTAAAGAAGCTCATAAAGTCGTTACTACTGAGAGCTATAGGAATACATGGATCAGTAGAGTTATGACTCTTTGTCAGCCTGGCCAAAGTGCTGAAAAGGAACCTAGGGCAGTTTTTATTCTCTTCTATTAATGCTGAGTAATAGGCGGCTCTGGCATTACAGAGGGCCTTCCTATATGTTTTAAGACTATCTTGCCAGACTAAGCGAGAATCTTCTACTTTGGTGGAACGCCAAATCCTTTCCAATTTTCGCGATGTTTGCTTTAATTTGCGGGTTTGGGAGTTATACCATGGAGCTAACCTCTTACGTTTTATTATCTTCTTTTTTAAGGGGGCGATGGAGTCGAGTGTTTGTCTTAGTGAGCCTGCAGCACTATCAATAAGATTATCAATTTGGGAGGGACTAAGGAGATGCACGTCGCATCCTGAAGACTTCCACCATTTTAACTTTCTCCGTACTTTTGTATCACGTGATCTTCTAAGTTAACTTTCCTTTTCCTTTAAGCTACGTGCAGTCTTGTTACTTCAGTAAAACAAATTTTATTTTGAAATCCTTTCACGCTTAATATCTTGAATTATAGTTTTGTTTGACCGGCGAGATTATTTTTCGAGTTATTTAGTAAGAAAGTCAGTCAGTCAGAGACTTCAACCACAAAGATCAGCCTTTATCCTTCTTTGTAACTGTGAACCCTATGGTGATTCGTTGAATCACTTGAAGAAGCCATAACAACAACACTTCCTTAAAGGCCCGCAATGCTCAAGAGCGGAAACTCACTGGGAAATTCCGCTGGAAACCCCGCTGCAGAGCGGCTGATTTTCCGATCTGATGCTCTGAACAACAGCTGAGCCCTACATAGTCATCTGCCTGCTGCTACCAATATTCCAGAGGAGATACAGCACTAAAGACACTAACAGAAGAGGGTTTTTTTTTAAAACAAGAAGAAAACTTAAAGGATCCTTGCTGGTAATGTAATCCACGCATGCTGGAGCCTCTCTATGCACCCTGGATTCAAGAAGTGATGGCATATGACTGGGGGTCACTCATTGGGATGGGGAGATGGTCAACTGCCAACTCTGCTACCAGGCCAGTCCAGGTTTTCAAATGTAAACATCAGATTAAACATCAAGTAAGACCATCTGTACA
Organism: Thunnus thynnus; assembly: GCF_963924715.1. Classification (NCBI taxonomy): domain Eukaryota; kingdom Metazoa; phylum Chordata; class Actinopteri; order Scombriformes; family Scombridae; genus Thunnus; species Thunnus thynnus. The sequence continues at coordinate 33,520,431 of NC_089527.1, forward strand.
TCCATCTCAACATCAAAGGAAACGGTCCTGGCCACATGGATCTTCTGGGGTTCCTAACCGCCCAGATGGCTGCTGAGGTCAAGAGGAGGTTCCAGGTGCATCTGGCCAGTGCTGAGGGGCTTGAGAGGAGCTTCTACCCTTTGGCCACTGGGATTCTGTATAGGATTGCTACATAGGACTGTCATCCAAGGCCATTTATCGTACCGCAGAGCATGCCTGTCAAAAACTGCGTCAAGTTCAAAGCAGTGTTTCATCAGCAAAAACACTTAGGCTGTGTTTCATGAAGTGCTTTTTGGACTACTGTTGGTACTCATTGCTGTATTGCCTGTATGTGTCTGTCTGGCCAGAGCAATCAACACTGATGGAAAACAACTGGGACACCGAGTGATTGAGCTTGGAACAAATGCTGGTTCATGGCCAGTTGACGCTCTTACAGTGAGTTTTGGAGAATATCAGGTCTCCTCTTCATGCTGATCCTGCTCTCTGGAGATGTTCAGCTAAATTCTGGACCAGTGACCCCTCGAGTGCTGCAGAACTTCAATGCTGATTTATGCCCAAGTGTGTCTGGGACTCCTCTGGTGCCAGTGATGAATGAGCAGCAACTTTCTGAGCTGGGTTTCTCCCTTAACAGAGTCCAAACTGTCAATCATGCATAAGTCTTAAGGGACCCGAAGCTGAAACCGAGGGGGCTATACAGTGGACATTTTAACATCAGAAGCATTACTGCAAAGAGCAATCAGCTAACTCATCTTGTGTCTGACTCAAATCTGGACTTTCTCTGTCTGACTGAAACATGATTGAAATAAACAACTCCTGCAAGTGTGTTCACGGTGCCGGGATACCAATGTTGCAGAAGAGACAGATCTTATGGAAGAGGAGGAGGGGTGCTTTTTTATATTAGAGACAACATCAAATGTGAACGTGTGGTTTATAATGTGGGTAACATGTTAGAATATGTTGGGATAAAAATAATGTTATCCCATCATAATGTTCTCTCAAATGTCTTTTAACATCATAGGTATCTATAGGCCCCCTTCTGCAGATGACACTTTCTATGATCAACTCACAGAAGTCTTGAAAGAGTGCAATCTCAACAAAGAATTATTACTTATGGGTGATTTTAATGTGAACTGGGAGAATAAAACTAAGAGGAAAAAACTAAAAATGATCATAGAGAAATTCCAACTAGAACAATTAGTAAAAGGCCCAACTAGGATTGCAAAATGCTCCAGTGCACAAATTGATCTGATATTTACTAACAAACCAGAAAGAATAACTAAAAGTTCTAATTTAATCACAGGCTTATCAGATCATAACCTAACCCTATGTGTGAGAAAACTGACTAAAAGTAGATTTAAGACCACGGCAACTAAGACAATGATCCTTCAATGCATACCCAGAGCTAAGCAAGAAGAAATTACCAATGAAATTAACAGCTTGAACTGGGATGATGTACTGTCCTATGATCTGGACTATGGCTGTGATACTTTTACTCACAGAATCAACTCTGTGAGGGAAAGATTTAATGTGAGGATACAGATAAAATCTAAAAATAAAAACAATTTACCGTGATTTAATGAAAATGTGTGGAAACTAATGAAATCTAGAGATGCTGCACTAAGGAAGGCAGTTAAAACTAGAAGAGACACTGACATGCTGATTTATAAAGGTTTAAGGAACAAAGTCATCCAAGAACTATGAGAAGCTAAATCTTGTTTTTATCTCAATATTTTGAATGAGGCAGAAGGCAACAGTAAATTGATCTGGAAAAACATCAACAATCTCATGAGGAGGGACCCAAAATTTTTGGGAGATTTTACACTCAAAGTACAGGGAAAGTTAATTGAAGATCATTTTACTGTTGCTTTTGTCTTTAATCATTTTATTCTTGAGTCTGCACATGAGTTAGGAAAAAAAATTACGAAATAGGAAACTGGATATTGTTCCTATAGATGCTACAGGTCAGGTTTTCGACCTGGTTGAGACTAATGAGTTACAAGTAAACAAAATCATAAGCTCCTTAAAAAGCTCCAAAAGTAGAGATGCTTTCCAATTTGACACCATGTTTGTCAAATCACACAAAGATATTTTAACTCCCCCCATTGCTCATTTAAGTAACTTGTCTTTTAAACACAACTCCTTCCCTGATGACTGGAAACATGCCATTGTAACGCTTTTTTTTAAATCACCTTGAAGCCAGTAACTACAGACCAATAAGTATACTGCCAGTACTCCCAAAGGTTGCTGAGAAAGTTGTCATTAAACAACTGACAACATTTCTTAATGCAAGCAATTTTAGTCTACATTGTATGCAATTTGGCTTTAGAGCATATCATTCCACCGAAACTGCTACCTTGCATTTAATAGAGTAAATTAAATCAAGACTTGACAAAGGAGGAGTAGTTTGTGCTGTATTTTTAGGTCTGCCTAAAGCATTCGATACAGTCAATCATGATGTTTTAATATCGACACTCTCTAAATTTAACTTCTCATCTAGAGCACTGGTATTGATGCCTTTTATCTAATAGGATACAGTGTGTTTAAGTTGGTGACACACTATCCAGTAACATGAAGTGCACAATGGGTGTTCCACAAGGGTCAGTGTTAGGTCCCCTATTATTTAGCCTATATATTAATGATCCCCCTCAACAGTGTCATGATGTAGAACTACAAATGTATGCAGATGATACCATTGTGTACACACAAACAAAAAACATCTTAGTTAGCTGCTGCTAAGCTGAAGGATCACACATTGGCTTGATCAATCATGTCTGAGTCTAAATGTAAACAAGACAAAGGTTATGTTTTTCTCTTAAACTATGGTACAACCTCCTAATGCTGATATTTTCATCAAAGGTGAAAAAATTGACAGTTACTGATTTTAAATATCTTGATGTGACACTGGATCCAAATTTCAACTTTAAGAAACATATTAAAAAAACAGTTGAAACCATAAAGTACAACTTAGCAAATTTTAGACATATTAGAAACTGTCTCTCTTTGGACGCAGCCAAGATATTTATGCATGCTATGATTCTTTCCCATATGTCTTATTGCATCACATGTTGGGGGCAGGCTGGAGAAACAGCCATAAAACCTCTTGAGTCCTTATACAAACAAACTCTAAAAACTCTGGACAAAAAGCCAGTGCATTTCCATCACTGTACTGTACTGGAGAAATACATACATACATACATTATTATTATTATTATTATTAATAATAATAATAATAATAATAATAATAATAATAATAATAATAATAATAATAAAATTATTATATACTCTTGACAAGTTAACACTTAAATCTGGTCACCGAAACACCAGAGGGGCTGCGAGTTGAGCTGCCGCTAACGTTTGCCCAGCTTGTTTCTGATAACTTAGGATCCAGGCATCCGATGACTAAAATTCTTTATCCAGTTTAAAGATATATTTAAAAACAATCAAGATCTAAGAAGTTGGCATAAAAAATGTGGCTTAAAACTGGATAAAAAGTAAATTAATGAGAGAGCTTCTGGGGGACAACCACAACACCAACGCATGCATACAAAATGATCACCATCTCATGTGCGTAGTAGAGGGGTAAAGGGGATTGACACCATTGACAGGCGACCAAATGAAACGGACCATTGCCTTGTTTAAAATCATGGATTTCCTAGGTTTGAAAATTGTTGGAAACATTTTGGATAATGTATGTACATAACTCAACAAAATATAACATAGGTCTAGTTGTTTTTTCATACTGTTTTAATGTGGAAAAGTTACATATTGGGCCTTAAAGGCTATTCACAGTGGTCATATACAATATGTTGATTAAGTTGTTGTTTTTGCAAGTTGACTTGCAAATAACCTGCATAGCTGCAACCATCTCATCCATGCTTGTCACCATTTTCACAGTTGTTTCTGTTTCTACTTTTCATGGATGTAGGGTATACTACATAGTAATTTAGCTATGTAGGAAGATGACATCTCACTTCTTTATTCTGCCCACAAAGTTCTAATTGGTTGTCTGTTTCAACCACCTGGGGACACAGCTGTTATTGAGCACAACACCAGATAAGTTTGGATAACTGAACATTTAACATGTGGGTGGTGATTCAGAGGTCTGGAACCAGGTTATATTTAAGTAATATGATGTGATAGAACCAACCTGCACTAAAAAAATATTTTTGGAAAAAAATGACTTGACTTCTTGCAATAAAAAGTTTCCTCATTCAGAGGAGAAGGGATGGATAGAGATTATAACCCGACCACTGTTCCTTTTCATGTTTCTAACCACAAATGTCACATTTCCAAATGCAAGTCCGGACAGTTTAATAAATAAATTGCTAGGATCATCTCAACCCTGTGGTTATTATTGTAGCCATGATGATGAAGGTGGCCTAACTTTTTTGTTGTTTTTCACAACCAGGTTTGGAATATGGCAGAAATGTGAGATGTCACAGAATTACCTTTTGATTTCATGAGGGTCCATGTTGGACCTTGTATGCAGAAAGACAAGATTATATAATTTTACTGCCCAATAGAAGTAAAGAAAATTGGGTGGGCTCATCCCCACCTATGTCTTTGGGTATCTATCTACAAGCACTTTGGAACTTTGGTAATCTAATCAGCAAGAAAAAAAGTCATGTGGAATAGATAGAAAAAAACAAGGCAACACCCATTTTGTGAAGTCCAGTCTTGTGCTTTCGAACAGTAACTTAAAGTTGTAAAGCTCCATATACATATGTGTAACACTAATTCCTGAGTATGTAACTAAATGGCTGTAGTCTGTGATGAAAAACATTAACAGTATACATCCAAGGAAGCAGCTAGGAACTTCTGGTGGACATGAGGACACAGGGGTTAATACAAGGAAGCATTAAAAACCCATTGATAGTTATTAAACTTTCTCCTCATTGTTTTGGTTTTACAGCCTGCAATAATACTGTTTTGGCTCCATCTCATCGTTCTCATCACTGGTTTCCAGCAGCAACTGTTTTGAAAAAGCTCTGATAAGCTCACTGCACACTACCTGTCCAGCACCACACAGCAGACAGACACAGTTAGAGAGTAGTTTGTGAACATAATGAAGCATTTAGCAGCTGAAGAGCTAGATATTTACTCAGGAGTTGGTGGAGACCAAACCAAAGCTAAAAGGAGAGTGAAGATTGATCTTACATTCATTCATAAGATGAACACAAGCATGACTCCAAATAAATGCTGATGTTTTGTGTCTGCTTCATGTGTAAATGGGCCACTAGAAGCCATAATAACTTTATAGCGGGGTCTATGCCAGTGTTGTGGTCTCATTTTACAGGTTTAACAGTAGAATTTTATCAAAGTCATCATTATAAGCCATGAAATGTTTGAACTGCAGTAAAAAAAGCACCCTTAAAGAATGATCTCTATTGTATGCATGGTAGCATATCCTGTTCCTTGTGGCAATGCTGAGAGTTTAATTATGCTGCACACGTTGAGAACTGCAGAGAAAACACAGTCTCTCTCTCTAATGAATATACAGCAGAAGAATTCCAATATAGTATTATTGTGTCGGCCATCTGAAACAGTGATACAATTAAGCCATTGCACCTGGAATAGTGGATGGACCATGAACTGCCCAGTGTGTAAGGCTGATATCATGGTAGGAGCAGAAAGGGAAAGTGAGGGGAGTTTTCCTGTTTCTGGTCTCAGCTGTGCCCCCCTCAGCTCCAACCCCTCCCTGTTATCTCACTGGAATGTCAGGAGAGAGGGATTAGAGATAGGTCAGAAGCACAGGCCAGGTGAGATTACATGGGCCTCTGATTTTGAGGACATACTGTATATATCCATGTTTGTGAGTGTGCATGTAAGGATTGGCTGAGTGGTGGGGAGCAGGAATAATCTTCACAGTGTTTATTTGTTCAGTGATTTATTTGTTCTTTTCACCAGACAGAAGAGAACAGTTCAGACTAGTTATGGTGTGGTTGTGAAAAACAATATAAAAAATTTAAGCAAATAAAAGTAAATATATAAACTCTTCAAAATAAAGAAACTCAGCAATCAACAGAAGAGAATTCCATAGCTAGTGATGTTATGTTTCATACTGAGGCTCTGAAACACATGTCCAGTGCATAAAACAGCTTCCTATCAAGGCTTTAATTTAATCGAATCATGTGATCAACTGAACTGTTTTGGTGGGAGTGGAGACGTTTCCCAACAGCCATATGTCAGAAAACATGGCTACTGGAGCTACTATCTGGGATATCAGCATCCACAAGTGAACAGTGAAGGTTTAAGCCCAGCTCTGACTCTCTCAACCAGCCACTTATTATCACAATAAACATGCACAATAATGACAAAAGACTTCTCTTTAAAGCTTTAACAGCGTCTCTGCACTGACCCAATTTATCAAACACAAGTGTCTGATGGTAGATGAGAAGGGGCAGAACAGTGCTGTGTCCAACACTATCTGACTGTCAGATGTGTAGGAAAGGTGTGTGGCTGTGTAGGTGTGTGTGTGTGGGTTAGTAACAAGAGAGGGAAAAAAGAGGAGGAAAAGCCGACTCTTGGCAGAGTCCCGTGACCTTGAGGGGAGAGCAGTGGTTGCTTTATCCACAGAGAGTGCGTGTACAGATGGTAGTCTGTACACACGCTGTCTGGTTGTTAACTGACAAAGCAACTTACTTTTCACTCACAGTGGCACGAACACAGCAGTCCCAAGTGGCACAACACAAACAGTCTAGCATGGTGAAGACAAACTAAACAGGTAGCTGACAGATCCATTGGAGTCAACGAGGCAGTGGCAGTCAAGGTGAATGAGATCGATGAAGAGAAGATATGAATGAACATACATCCTGGAGAACTTGACTGACTTTCACCAGGGTGAAACTGGAGGCCTTGTCCTTCAGTTATAGCCCCTTCTGTCCCACCAACAGAACCCATGTCCTGCGTGAAGCCCACACTAGCGTTAGTTTGGTTTTCGTTAGCATGCAGAGATAGTGGTGGAGACACCAGAGGCACAGGCAGTTGGGGATTCTGGTTACTCGGTTCTAACTCTTTACTTATAAATTGATGCCTGTTGTGCCATAACAATGAATTAATTTAGCTGTAGCAAGTTTCTTTTGCCGTCATCTGCTGCTGAACAACCTCCGTACTGTGACGTACATGTGTGGTTTGGGCCAATGTAAAATGGTCTGTTGTGATTGGTCCAGATTTCACAAGTTAGTAGCAAATAAATGTTGTCTTTTACTTTTTTAGAGAGGGAAACTTTTTTTAGTCTTTATTGTGTATTTAAATGTCAATTTTAATAATTAAAAATAGTAGTTAAGAAAATATATGTCCACCCATTCATTTAGGATGGTCCATTTGTACAAGTGGGCCCAGGCCAGGGTCCAGGCCCATTAGACCCATCCACAAAGCTGCGCCTGATAGGGATATGGAAAAATTCCCAATAAAGAAAGAAAGAAAGAATGGAAAACCTCAGAAGGGCAATAGAATAAATCTTAAATAATAATTGTTGAAATTGGCTTATATTAGGCCTAATACACATTAGAAACTGAATAGCCATAGGAGTAGGCTATTCATTAACAATATATTTATGGATAGCCTATTATTATTATTATTACTATTGCATTAATATCAGGCTATTTCTACAATTATTATTCTTATTCTAGGCATATTTTTCTTATGAAATAATACACAGCAGAAACATGAAAAACTGTAAATTTTATTGTCCTTGTCAAGTTCACTGTCAGCCTGCCGAATAGCTCTACTACAAACTTGATATGGTACTCATGAATCTCTTGGTGTGAGTACCCAGTAACAGATCATCTAGTCTTCATGGCATTTTGCATTTTTCAACAGAGTGTTTAAAGGTATAATTTTGGCTCATTGCACATTGAAGTGCTGTTTTTTGCTTTTTGTTGTTGTTTTCTTTAGTTTAGTTTTCTTTAGTTTGTTTGTGGCCTGGAGCAGGGGGGAATGATGATGTGTGGGCTGCATTGCTTATAGTATCTACAGTTTGATGAAATTAAAAATAATAATAAAAATATACTGCTAAAAAAAAATGAGACAGTCTCTGAATGACCTCAAACATATCTTTGACATTTCTCGAGTCAAGAAAAACCTAGTAAGTGGACCTTAAATTAAGATGTTTTTAGTTTTTCAAACCTTTGAAGACACAAACAAGGCAATTGCAAATTGAGCAATCTCTTCAAGCATTAGGATTAGGATTGTAAAACACAATGTATAGGCACATCCTATTCTTCTTAGTCTGTAATCCTATATCACCATTCCTAGTACGTTTGCTCACAAACAGCCCATAAAGGTTGATTTGAATGCACTAAAGAAGACAGACTGTTAAGCACCAGATCAAGCTCACAAAAGACACCCCAGATTACAAAATACTATCACATCACCACAACTCAGTAAGTCTGAGACATACAAGAACAACTTGGTGGTGGTGTAAGTGCATGCTATGTTACAACTGGGCTGAAGGCATGTTAAACATTTCTTTGGGCCCTTCCCCTGAATAAAAGCTATTGTGAAGCCCCTTTTCTAAGAGTATATTGACAGTAGTAGCCAATCGTGTGTGACTACAAGTTAGTCAGAATAGGTTTGTATGATGCATACAGTATTTGTATATTGTTTGTTAGTTCCACTTTGTGTGTAAATAATCAATTCTTGGCAATTATGTGCCTAACATTAAGTTTCCCCCTTTGGTTGCACTTTAGCAGCTTTAAGGTTGTTCAAATGATCCCATCCACTCTGGCAGCACTTTGAGTATCATTTTGGTATTGCTCTTCACTAAATCTATATGATGTTTACACTGTTTTATGGCTTCAACCTTACATCCAACAAATATTCTACATGAACATGTTTCAAAGCATTAGCATGAGTTTGAAACAACGCCTGTGGCCACTGGTTCTTTTCCATGTGGTTGTCTTTACTGTAGTTACTGCATCTGTCCAGTAGAAGGTCTTTGACCACAGACTTGTCCTGTTGGTTCTGCAGCATTAGTTTCAGTGAGTGTCTCATCACACTCCAAACTCAACTCAACTATCATGCCAAACATTTCATTTTCTATGAAGAGGTGGCAATAAGAACAGCTAGAAATGCTCTGACTGAAATCTAGAGTAGGTTTGTATTGGATGCAGTAGATCACATGGTTGATCCTGTTCATACTAGATATTGAGAATCCACAGTACAGACCACCCTCCTCTTCTCCCTATGTAAACATTAAAACACTATTAACTGGATGATTCATCTGCTGATTTTCTCAATCAATCATTTGGTCTATAAAATGTCTGATAATGGTCAAAAATGTCTTCAAATTGCTTGCCTTGTCTGACCAATAACTCAAAGATGTTCATTTTACCATCATTAAGACAAAGGAAAAGCAGCAAATTCTCACAACTGAGAGGCTATACATTTATTATGTTAGACATCATCATGAATGATTAAATTATCAAAAGAAGTTGCTGATTAACTTTCTATCTACCAAATAATCAGCTCTATTAAAGGCTATTGTTTGTCATCACTTCAACTCTTCTGCTTTATCCCATTTCTGACAGAGTAGATTTTAAGCAGGTAGGTACAATATTATTTCAGTCCTCCTCTGCTTACTATTATTTCTAGTATTCGTATTTCACTATTACATTTTCAGGATGCAGTCACTGTTCCCTCTGTAATATTTAGAAAAAACTGTGATGGGACAGTTCAGACAACACAGTCATAAATAGTAGGACGGAATGTGTTTGTTTCTGAGAGGGGCTTGAGTCTAAAAGGTAACAGAAACACCAGTTTAATCAAGAAACACTTTATTGTGACAACAGCAGCCTTTCAGCCTGTGAGATTTGAATCTATAAATATAAATCAGTCCATATCATTTTTACATAGCTTTAATGGTGACTTGCATGGTGTCCCTGAGGCTGTGTTCAGCTGCCCTGCAGCTTCTTCATGATAAGGCTGCTGGGTGGTGCGTTGGTGAATATTGTCCCCACAAAAATATGTGTCCCCCACAGAGAGTGTTGGATCACTCTGCAACAGCCAAGGTCCTCAATCTGAAAGCCCAGGTGACGGTACCTGTCATCTGTCTCGAACAGCGTGTTGTTGGTGTATGAACCAAAGAACTGGGGAGGAACACAAGACACTTATGGTACAGTTATCTGATCGCATCCATCTCCACTGAAACAGCAGTGATTGTAAATACAACTTAAGTTTCGTAACTCTCTCCAATAAAACTTCTGAGTGTAACCTATTAGCAGATGCAGAACACAATTTCAATAAAGAAATAAGGCCTGCATGTCTGTGCTAGAAGACAGCAAACCCATCGCTTTTAGATTTTAGGGCTGTTTACACATTATCAGCAGCAGTATACTTGTTCCAGCTGAAGTCCTACAGAGAGAGCAGACGCTCAACCTTCACGTGGTTTTCTTGAGTGCTGCACATTGCTGGAATTTTGTAACTCAACTGTCCCGCTCCAAGCTATGATTCTTTATCTTAAATTGCATTCACTGCTTTCTTTCCAGGTGTGTCCAATCAGATTACAGCTCACAAAGAAACCTTCAACACAGAGAAGGTTTGTACTGGCTTTTCTTCAGCATGAAATGAACAGTTCTTATAAACACTTATGTATCAGCATTGGGCTGGGTTCCTATCCATTCCATTTCAGTCTCCCTCTGTTGTTACAGTGCCCAACAGCTTCCCAATTTAAAATCAGCAACTATTTTATTAAAGAATAATATTCTGCTCAACTCAGAATATTATCAAAATCAGTATACAGTATATACCATGTCCAATGTCCATTCACAGCACCTGGAGCTAATTTGCATCTGTTCATGTTTTTCCTGGGACCACAGACTGCAGCTTGTCCCGTCATCAACATGCAATTTGTTGCACAGTTGAGTTGGGAGACAGTTAGGGAACTCCAAATAAATCAGGGGGTGGATTTTTAACAAAGATTTTTCATAATTTTGCAAATACAGGCTGATAAAACAAGTATCTGTCATGTCATGGCAGCATGACATCAGCACATGGTCATATTTTCATCAAATTTGTGAAAAATCAGCAAAAGAAAATGTAAATTAATTCCTGTTTCCATCCACTACTGTTTTACAATCATTAGGGGTTGGGTCTTCAAGAAAAACAGTTGGTGTGCTAATTCTCCAGTCAGTCTCCTTATCGCTCCTCATAGATCTGGTGTATTCATCTCTTCAGTGGACGCTTGAGTGACATTAAAAATTTTTTTGCACAAATTGAAAATGTGCATACCAGCAGGATGGAAATGCACTTAGTGGAATCTTACCGCCAGGCCTGAGGAGGGGTCGATGAAGTCAGCCCAGAATCCTTCTCTCTGCAGGGCGTAGCAGATCTCCTTAGCTCCGTCAACAAACTGCACAACAGAGAACCAACTTAGTCTCACTTGAGTGACGTCAATGATTAGTGATTTGTTGTCTTCAGCGATCAATGTGTGAGATATGTTCATAATATGCTTACTGATCATATATTTATCTAATTGATTTTTATCCCCAAAACTCCAAAGACACCGGGTATGGCTTTGTCAAATTCTTCATCCCATGCACATATGATAATGAGAATATGTTTTCTCCACATTCATTTTATGGACAAATTAAGTTTATATTCAGGCTACGACACACCAGGGTGATCATTTGGAGCAAAATACAAAGTCTGGTTAGCGCAAAAGACCCACAAAGCCATCCATAAATGAACCTGACATAAGCACTTGCATGAGCAACACAGACTCCAGACATCAGCTCACCTTGTCAAGCATCTGCTCCCTCTCCTGTTCCACCTCAGCACACCATGCCGTCATATTGTTGTGGGTCTTTTGGGTCACTGTGACCACCATCATACCAGAGGATGGAGCCTCAGGAAACATGGACTGGAAATCTGTTCATCACATTATCAGCAGACATTATAAGAGCTAGACTTTGTTCATTTTGCTCTTGCTCTGGTGAACAGAAAGATAATTACATCACATTTAAATTACAGACACTGCACCAGAAAGACAGTAACACTTTGACAAATGAAACTGATGAAAAACATGATGAAAAAAAACACTTTGTCTTAAAGGGAAGATTTGGGATTTTTCAATCTCAACCATATTTTCCCATCATTTTAGGTCTAAGTGACTAATGGGGACAACAATGAAATTGGTCCAGTAGTGAGTGAGAGCCCTTCAGCCAGCAGCCGTGAAATAGGCTGCATTGTAATCCTTGAGGCCAACTGCACACTGTCAATGTCCGTCCACTAAAAGTGCGTTTTTTTGCCACTGACAGGCTCAGATTGTTATTATAAGTGTCTGACCATGAATGTAACATTAAATAAAGGAACTAGCTGCCTGTAGCAGCATTATGGCTAACTGCAAAGGGATATATATCCGGGGCAGCCTGCACGTTGGTTTGTTTACGTCTGAGGCTGTGGATAACTTAGCATCTGTTCATGCTAGAGAAGTAACATTAATCACAGTTACATGTTGAAATCACATTTTTCATAACTTGGAGCTGAACGAAAAAAAAAAACAAGTGACTAAATGACATATTATGCTGTGGAAACGAAAGAGGAATGGAGGCAGAAAGGCAACAGGACTGTCAGGAAAGTCAACATACAGTAACGGTTACCTCAAAGAAGCTGCTGGTGTTCCTGCAGTCACTGCTCTCCTGATGAGTGAAGAGGAAAACCCTTTTCTGCAGAGTCAGACCTGTTGCTGCCACACTCAGAAAATCTACAAGTGTCCACAGAGTCATCCCAGCTGTGTAACTACTACACATGGATTTACAGTGTTTATCGACATTGTTGTCCTGGAGACTGTTTCAACTCCACAAACTCAACTGGATGAAAAGACCAAGGCCGGCTGGACCAAACGTTCAGCTCCACACGGTAAAAAAAAATGTGATTTCAAAACATAACTGTGTGACTAACCTTACTTTTCTAGCATGAACAGATGCTGAGCTATCCACAGCCTCAGACGTAAACAAACCAACGTGCAGGCTACCCCAGATATAGTTCCCTTTGCAGTTAGCTATAATGCTGCTTCAGATGGATAGTCCATGGGATAATCCATCATTGCATTTAGTTTTTCAGTTTCCTTACACTCTAACCGCAGAGAAAGTCAGCCTCAATACATGTAAATAAAGCGGCGTGCACAGATTAATATGCACAGCGAGGTTAGTTTAGCCGGCAGGCTGCCCTGGATGTGGATCCCTTTGCAGTTAGCCATAATGCTGCTACAGGCGGCTAGACACTTAAATTAACAATCTGAGCCTGTCAGTGTAAAAAAAAACCACTTTTAGTGGACGTACATTGGCGGTGCACAATTGCCCCATATGATTACACTGCAGTCCATTTTGTGGCTTCCGATTGAAGCACTCTTGCTCAATACTGGACCAGTTTATTGTTCCCATTAATCACTTAGATCTAAAATGATGGGAAAATAGGGTTCAGGTTGAAAAAGTTTCCCTTTAGGTCTAAATGAAGAAAATGAACATGATAATTGTGTGCTGAGTGGAGTACTGTTGCTGCACCTTTCTTTAGTAGTTCAGGGCAGGACTGTATGGCACACTCCACACTGGAGGTATCAAAGTACTGTTCAGCTCTGTTGACATTCTGAGACAAGGCTGGGTCATCTTTTTCCTGAAAAACACATACACACAACAAGCACACACCAAACAGTTGTGAGAAAAGCATATAGCCAGCTATTCAGAAAAACTATCCAGTTAGCAGATACTGCTGTAATATTCCTCTATGCTCTTTCCCATTAGATATTTTGTTTCACTTCACAGCATACTTCAGACAAATCTAATTAAATGAGTCAGTAAAGGCAAAAGGCTTGCAAGCTGACCACTCTGTCTGACACTCAGCTCTCAGCCTGCATTAACCAAGCAGCCTGATGATGGCTAAACTGGATGGCTAAACTGGACATCTGCCAAACAACAACTCTGTGGAAGTTTCACAACTTTATGCTTCAGTGTTCACGAACACAACTGTCACAGTGAGCAGATCAAGGCACACTGTGGCCCAATCCCAATGTCCACCCTAAACCCTGAACCCCTAATGGACTTCATTGACATCACCTGGTAAGTGATTGAGTGCAAGAGGCTGCAAGGGCTCAGAATGGTTTTAATAGGAGTGGGATAGCACTTTGCGATTTATCACGTTACTTTGATGATACCAAAACAAGTTTTGTAATGTGGGTTTGGGACTTTTTATTCAATATTTTATTGTCATATCAACATGACTGATTGGAATTGATCTTAGTGAGATCACTTTAACAAAAATAGAAAAAGACAAACACAGTAAAACCATTCACTCATAAAGCACATAATACATTAAACAAAGTATAAACCAGATAGGTTAATATCCAACACATAAAAGTATCATGTGCACAACAGTCAAGTAAGGGACCGACTTCAGGCAAAGTCTGCAGAGATGCAGACTTACAGAAAGTGTGCATAAAGGGCCCGAAATGTCTGCTGGAGAGCCCTCATGCACTTGACGATTTGACAGTGGGACAGCCCTAAGCAGTGAGTCCATGAGTGTGGACACTGGAATTGGGCCTGTGACTTTTTTCCCTTACAAGCTGTCACCAAACCAAAGACTGTAAAAAATATGGACAGTCACCATGACGTCACCCAGTGGTTTGTAAACTGACGTTTTGAAGCCTCAAGTTTAGCGTTTGATCATCGCCATTTTGGATTTGACCGCCACCATGTTTGATTTTTGGAGCCAGAAGTGAGCATATTTGGACAAGAGGGTTGAGTTGACCATAGCGTTAGCTACTAGCTTGGTTAGCATGATGCATTTACAATCTATGGTTAACAGTGATAATGCTAATGGTAATTTCTGCTAGTGAAAAACAGGCCTAAAACCATTAAAGCAAAATGTACTCGCTGTAAAAACTGAACATCCCACTCTTTAAAGGGTCTTTTATCACAACCAGACACTGAACAAGACTTTTTTAGGTGACAAAAATGTTACAATTAACTTTCATGAACTGAAAACACACTGAAGTAGCAGCAGCTACGCCTATACTCTGCGATTACTCCATGGCTATGTTACGTAATCAATGTTGTCACCGTGGTAGCGACTTGTCAATCACAACTTAGCCACACCCTAAAGCATATGCTGCTTTATTGTCCATTTTACTCTAAATGGGACCATAATTTGCAAAATGAACATCATGCTGTATTGAAGAAGACTTGAAACTAGCAATTGAGACCATTAACTCATTAGGAAAGTGTTTACCGAAGTAAAGTAGGGTCATTTTCTCATAGACTTCCATACAATCACACTTCTTTTTGCAGCCAGTGGAGTCGCCCCTGCTGGCCATTAGAGAGAATGCAGGTTTAAAGCACTTCCGCATTGGCTTCACTTTTCAGGCTTGGAGCTACCCACCTACACCAAACACACCTGCACCCCAACCTTATTAAAGAGTAAGAGACTGCACCTAGTGGCGGAACCGCATACTGCAGCAAATCTACGGAACAACAACAGTTACACTACACATCCCTCATCTTCTGCATTAGTGGTTAATGTATTTTTTAATCGGTTAATTATTAACGGCAAAGCTGCAGAAAGATCAATTTCCATTTCCATTCCATAACATGTTCCAACAGAAGTGAGCACATCACACCGATCCTTGCTGCCCTTCACCGTCTTTGCCTGTGAGTTTTATTGTTGATTTTAAGATTTTACTGCTCATGTTTAAAGCTTTGCATGATCAGGGTCCCACCTATATCTGTCACATATTCACTCCATGTAAGCCTGATCGCTGCTTGAGATCCTCTAGCAGGGCCCAATTAATGGGTCCTAAAACTCGCCTTGTCACGACAACTGTCTGGTCCCTGCAGCTGTGGAACTGCCTGCCTGAGACCCCCCCTTAACCTGAGGCAGTTTTCCTGTCTTCAGTTACAGTAGTAATGTTAGTATACACTTACAAAGAACTCTGTGATGAACTGGGCCAGTATGAACTCATGCCTCTCACTACTGGACGGGGCAGACAACACGTCAGGGATTGTCTTTTGTGTTGGGCTCTTCTTCTGCTCCGCTACTCCTTCCAGGTGGGAGTCAAAGCCCACATTACCAGGCAGCTGGAAGCGCTGGTCCTGGGGCCCAAATGGCCCCATACTCTCGTCAGGCCACACTGTCCGAAGTCCTTAACCAGGGAGGTAATGTTAGGAAAAGCACAAGACACAGGGAAATGCAAGTTTCATTTTTATGCATCATGTACACTCACCACCCAAACAAAATGTATTTTCTTACAAATCAACATATCAGAGGATAAGACTACACAGATACTAAACCCTCCTGTTGCCTTTGATACACATTTCCCACCTTTGGGTTCCTGCTCAAAATTGACTAGCTTTATGTCTATGTAGCATACCAATACACATATTCTGGCCCAGGCTTCTCATTTTCAGCCCTAGCTAATTAATCAAAAATGTGAATGACAAGAATGAATGACATACCCATATCAGAGGGAGTGATGGCTACATGAGGCTCATCAGAGCCGGAGGATCCAGCAGCAGAGAAGGCTCTGGCTCCAGCCACACGACGCACCAACACATGAAGCCCAGGGAGGTAACTTACCAGCCTGGCTCTACTGCACAGCATCTGAACACAAATACATTAATGTTAGCCTCTCACGTGCACACAACCAAGTTATACAAAACAGGTTAATTTCAGGCAAAATTAATATAGACACCTGTCCCAGCAGGCCCATTAAATGTGAGGTGATTCGCAGCACCAGCACACATAATCTACTGTGTACTTTTGTGGAAATGGGACACACTCTCACCACCCAAACATGAAGTTAACTATAAATTATTTCTACTCATCCCATGCATACACTCACACCGTTATGTCGACGTCATAGCATCTCTCATACACGACTTCACACACACATTTGTTAATAATGACATTTAGAGGGAGAAAAGTGACTGCACACACACTTGACTTACAGTGGCCATCCTGGTGTGCCTCTGTGTTCTTGCAGTGTCCAGTTGTGTTTCTGTAAGAGCAAATTATCATTTCCAAACACCTATATTCTGATACAATCACTGTTAGAACCTCAAACTAAATAAATAATGAAACAAACACCAATGTTTTAGCCCACAGTGACCTTACATTACTCTTGTTGAGATTTTATTAGATAATTACCTGATAGGCGAATCGGAGTTTGCAGATTCTGAGACGTAATTTAGCGTTAAGGCTGATTAGGAATTCCTGGTTTGTTACAAATATGTATCTAGAATGCTGTTACCTAAACATGTGCGTCCGTAGTAATTGCATACAGTCGCCTGTCAATGTTTGGTCAATACATCAGCGTCATAAAATTTGGACGGGTCACATATTTCAGTGAAACACTGGGAAAGTTTTAACAAGTTACCTTATGTTAGCTAGTAGGCTAGGACATGAGCAAGTACATGGACTTACCTACTAATAGTGAAGTTCGAACTGACACACTGTGCTAATCTACGTCCATTTGCAGTGTTAGCCAGACCATCAAAAGACTTAAGACAAGTCTTCAATGCGACAGCGTTCCGTGCTATTTCTGTAACTTGTTTATAAAGACCGAGCGCATTCGAAGCTATATTTACCACGATATTAGCTGCTGAAGTCATCCATTCACCTTGAAGTTGCGCGTGCGCTGTTTTGATTGAGACTAGACCTTTTCTGTGTTCAATGCGAACAATTTAAATGGCAATAACTTAAATACGCCTTATCGCCCCCTACTGGTCTGGAGTGTGGAGTCGACGTTTATGGTTACTCTGGCTGGTCGTCTCTTACGCCTCTAATATAATCTAGATTCCCAGTTTTACTTCTACTCATGTTTTCTTTCACATACCCATTAAAAACTGAAAATACATGCAAAGAGTTTGTCATTGAAATTAGAAAAAATCATCAGATCAATCAACAGAAGAGATGGAACTAACTTAGTAGTATACATTTTCTCAAGTACAGCCTACGATTTTGAGGTACTCGTACTTTATATCATTATTTTCATTTCCATTCAATTTTATACTTCAGCTCCATTAGGTACATTTCAGAGGGAAATGTTCACTACACTTACTATCCATCTATCTTACTATCCATCTCACTGTGGATCACGTTCTTGGTGCATGCACTCATTTCTCTTCTGCTGCTGTTGTGTGCATGCAAACAGTGATCACCTTGTTGGTTTAGAGAATTCACACAATAACCATGTGCTATTTACTCTTTGAGTTTTTGCATAAGTCATTAACAGAGAATTGTAAAAAAAAAAAAAATCCTTAATATTTGGCAAATCCTTGTGTGGCAATGAAAATGTATCCAGAAATAGCCTATTAATTATGCAATTTATAAATCATGACATTTCTCTCCCCCACATGATTAAAGCACAATAACACCACCAGTCATAGACTGTAAAAAATATGGATTTTTTGTTTGTTTGTTTTTGTTTTCCTTAAGCTTTATTAACAACAATATCATATATAATACATATAAAACACAAAAGACATACAAAAGACAAACAACATCAACAATGTATGTCCCAGGGGTACAGACAAATGTCCAACAAGGCTCTTCATTCAAAAGTTCAAATCATAGATCCAACTTCAGTCAAACATGTTTCCATATCAGTTCAGTATCATTCCCATGAGGTCATAAGTGTTGTGTATAGTTGATCAGTCCTTAGAGCTTTAGAGTTCTCTGAATATTTTATGGAATCCACATATTCATTGAGTTCATTCTTAAAGACAGGAAAGAGTGGTTTAGAGCCACTGAACCTGTGGATGTGATATTTAGCAAGGAAAAATAAGAGATTTATTATAAAATATTTTCCTTCATTTTCTTTCTTTCAATCAAACACACCAAAAAAAAAACATCCTTAAAACAAAAAGAAAAATCAGCAATGAGATATGTTTGGATGAACTCTAGGATGTCTGACCAGAACTCTGTATGAGAACCATTCCAAAACAAATGTGAAACATTTTCATCTGAGTTTTTACAAAATGAGCAGTCTGAATCAATATCCCGTTAATATCGCCTAAGGACAGATTTTGCTGTGTAGAATTGGTGAATTAATTTAAATGCAACTTCTTTCACTTTATTAGGAGTTAAGTATTTAAAAAGTAAGGACCACAATTTTTTCCAAGCCACATTCTCTATTGTCATGTTCTGAACAAACAAAAAGACAACATTTAGCTTTTTGAGCCTATGTGGTTGCCAGAGGCCTTAGTCAAAGCACACATAAATTCAGGTGGGTCACCTGTGTTAGAAATGATCTCTGATTTTGTTAGTGATGATTTGAAATTCTTCATCATCATCAGTCCTAATTTTTTTGTTTCCTGACGCATTCAGTGACTGCTTACTTCCACTTCTTCCGTTTCTATGCCGACTGCTCCCTCCCATCACTGCCTAGGAGCTTAAAGGAAAGACAAACTCCTCACACAGCAAGAGGAGGGGCTGCTGCAGTCTCACTTTATCTCAAAACAGTTCAATCTGAAGATTTTAAACATCTCAAATTGAAACTGACATGGCACCACTGCTCTGCCAACTAGTAAATATTCTGTTCAGGAAACTTACTCGAAACAGCTCTCCAATGCCAGTCTGTACATAGCCACTGGATGGCAATACTTGCACATACAATGCGTGTCCCTTGGCATTTGTGGTCACAATATAACTTTCATAGGCAAGCTCTTTTAGCCTGGACCTTAGTAAATAAACACAATTTCAGACCTCACAGTTACTTTATCTGGAATAATAAGGATATTTTATACATAAACAAATCACTGTTTTATCACTCATGGTTTGACAATGAAATTTTGTTGGTTGGTCAATTGGTAAACAAAAACAGTGTGTTACTGTCATATTCAGAATTTCTTCAAGAATTTAAGGTACCAGTCACACCTAAAGAATACGCTTTTATTTTTGGTGCAGTTCCACAGACTCTTTCAGTTTTTAAAGAATTGTAATTTGACAGAAAATAACATTATTAGCCAAGCACATTTTTATTGAGATTGGAAATATTGGTATTCGGAATAAACCATGCAGGAACAGACACATCAGAAATGCTTTGATCTGTGTTACACCTCCTGCAGCAAAATTCTTTTGGTCTTAATAAAGTGAAATAAGTATCCTTCAAGATTTTACAGTGAATTTACCCAGTAAAAGAAGTGTTGGAAAGATGGAGGCTAAATATAGACTATGCCTGTGTTTTTGCAATTCAGATAGGGCAACCATACTCATTCAAATTTATTTTGGATCAACATGCAAAAATATAGGAAAATGGGTCCTAATGTACAGATTGATATATTTGATGTTATGTTATATTTTGTGTTCAGTGGGATGGAAAGCAATATTACCTATATAATTCAGCCGCTGATCATTCTTGGTAAATTCAACATCCACAAATCTAAATGGTCTGGCTCCAAACCTGCTTTCATTGGTTTATTGTTGAACTCAAGAAGGTTGGCACCTTAATCAAGATGTGAAGAACAAAAAAGCTATGTAGACTTTCAATATTTTAAATGAAGTATAGTTTTATTTGAACTGTTTTTGTATGGCAATTGTTGTTATACCCCCCCTGTTATACCCCTTTGTTGTAAATAAAGAAAGTTTTAAAAAAAATTGTGGTCACAATAGGAGAATGTGGTTTAGGGGCACTTGTACAGCTGAAGTTCACCTCCGGTATGACATTTAGACAAAATTCAACCATGGAAATGTATTGCACCAATTCCCACAATAGATCCTGGTTAAATCCTAAACTGATATCTAAAGGTTTTTTTTAACGTGTGTAATTTTGTCTTTCCAAACAAACCACTGGCACCAAGGTGGGTTGTGAGAAATTATACTTATGCAAACATTTCTGATTTTCTGAAAAGGCACTCTGCAAAAAGAGGATACAGAGCATAAAACAGAGTTCACATAACAGCACCACAAACTACAGCTCTGTGGCATTTTGCTTGTGGTGCTGTGGGAAAAAATTAGCCTTTCAAATCAATGATTCTGTGATTCTATTAACTTCACGGGCCACTTTGTGAGTAATTTTCTAATTCTGCTCAGAAGAAGATAGTGGGCATCCTTCAGTAGACAGCCTTTCCTTGTGAAAAGTTATATGTCCTCCATGACTCCAGAGGAGCTTTCTAAAGTCACCGAAAAGAACCAGGAAAAAGAAATCAGGACTATCATGAGACATTTAACAGTTTACATTGAATTAGGAGGAAGTGTTTTTAAATGAAGGGGGTGCTTACCAGCCATAGAGGGTCAAATGAGAGATGTGAATTAATATTAATACTCATCATTAAACACTAAATTGTTTACCTGACGATGGACAAGTCACATCAAGTTTATTTGTATGAGCCAATATGACAAACAGAATGTGCTGTTGCTTTACAGGTCAACAACTTCAATGGTTCCTAATCAAGCTCAAAAAAGAAAGGTTAAAATTCATTTTCTTTTGAAAGAAAATTGTTTGTCACCACACTGCAATATTTTCTCTCCCCAAGTTCAACCTTTCTGTTAAATATAACAGTCATGGCCATAAGTCTTTTACAGTGAGCTATGCATTAATAAGCCTCTAACATGTTTCTGAAACTAAAGCTACATGAATCCAGTCATATGTCTTTGAACACAAAGAACAGATGATTTTCAGAGACCCTCCCTCAGTTTCATTACAATGGAGAGGAGCTTGGTATATGCTCTTATATTTTGTGGTGGTGTAGAATTCTACTGGACCAACTGAACAGACAATCCACCACACCCAAAAAGAACTGACTTACAGATAATGTCTGGTGTAAACAACCTGGCACATACAGCACATTCATTTATTGACATTTTCAATGTCTGCCCCCATGGCAAAATACTGTAGGAAATTCATCAAAATGTGGAAAAGAAATGCATCATGGGAAATGGGTATGTGTTATGCACGGTTCTTTTGCTATGTTGGCTAAGTATGAGATGTTCTATACTGTTGGGTGACCCAGATTTCCTGTTTTTCTGTCATGTCTTTCTAGAGACTGAATTCCACTGTGTGTGTGTGGGGGGGGGGGGGGGGGGGGTTTACCCTTAGGGCAGGTCTCACTGCTCTTTTCTCAGCACTCTCATGTGGTCTTTGAAAGTCATATCTCCCTTGTCAATGGCTCTCAGACCTGCTTGCTAGTAATAGGGCCATTTGTCCAGTGAGTGCTCTCTCCAAAGCTATCAGTACATTTAAGGGAGAGACTGTCACATTGAATTATGCCCAAGTACTCAGCAATGGCTTTTCCACTGTAATTGACAGGAAAAATTATAGAATATTCTCAAACTGCATTTGAAAAAATATCCTAGACCCCTGCTACAGGTCTCTATTACCCCCAGCATTATGAAGGTATTGTGAACAACATTCCATAATATCAATTTTGTAATTCTTAGATTCTTGTCACTAGAAGGGCAAACAAACTGTAAAGTTTGGCCTGAACATTTGGATTTACACATTTAAAGTCATTTTCAGACATGGGACCTGTAACATCTGGCCGTTAAAGTAATGCTGTTTTGTCATTTGACAATAAGTTACTGTTCCGCAAATGTTTCATAATGGCTTATTCAAACATAGCAGAGCCATTACAGAGCCACAATGCTTGCACAACATTTGGCACCTGGTGTGTGAAAGGGCATGGTGGCACTGTTAGTGAACAGTGGTGAGTTTACATGAAGGAAGAAGAGAGTTCTCTCAGTGGCTGCAGCAAAGGTTTAATGTTTCTCTCTATAGCTTAATTGAGGACCATCATGACCACAAGGTCCACACCTCATCTATTCACCCTTGTACATTTTCTATTAAATAGATAATTTAGATAGATTATAGAATTCTACTCTTCTTTTGTCATATGCTACCAAAAAACCTAAAAATCCAGAAAAGCAGAGATATTAGGTGGAATGAAAGTGTAGTGTAGGTTGTTCTGTCTTGGCTGTTGGCACATTTCTTTATGTTTTTCTTTTGCCCTGTGATGTCCACCACCCACATGTTTCTGTGTTTTTCTACAAAGCTAACACCCAACCCTCACCACCCAAACATGCAAACACACACGCTTCCCCATGGTCTTGCTCAATAGAGCTTTCCATTGTCATAGAGTCGGGTGTAATCCATTAGTTAATGGTTACGGTCACTGTTTTTATGGTTATCTATGGTTTTACACTGTTTTTTCACAAGTTACAATATGAGTAAACCTGAACTTCTAAAAGAAAACTTCTGATATCAGATTACTCATCCAGACTAAATAGTAATGTGAGACTTAATCATGAATTGAATTATCAAATAAATAAAGGTGCATTAATTTCTCCAACCTCACTTCACTTTGGATCACATTATCCCACAATAGCAACTACGTCCAAAATGCGAAAATAACCTCACAGATCAAAACTGTTCCAGGGAACTTGCATCTGAATGTCTTGCCATGGCTCTAGTCAATATTCTGAAGCTCTGAACACACTCATAAGGGCTTGTGGCCACTTCATAAAGCTAGAGCAGACCTGGGAGCAGCAAACCACAAGCCTCTTCTTGACGTTTAAGGAGGAAAGAACAAAATGTGCATGGACTACAATATGGATAAAACAATAAGTATATAAAAGTAACACAGCTCCAAATGTGACAGCATGAAAGTATGTAAGTTTTCTCTCAAACTGCACTTGGATAAAAGTGAAATATGAAAAGGTTAATAACCAAACAGAAGAGAAACAACCAACAAACTGAAGTATGTTTTCCTGCACAAACATTAGTGTTGAAGTGTATTTTGGGGCTACCCCCTGCAGCCCCAATGCAACCTTTATAAATTTACTCTATGTCCAGCCACACTGAGGTAGGACGGAGATGGTTTGGGTGGATTGCAGGCCTACAATTGCAGGATGTTTACACAGGAGACCAAGGTTTGCAACCTTAGTCCTTGCCTAAATTAAGGGGGAAAAAAACAAAAACAAAACAAAACAAAAAAAAACTTTGGTTAAAGGGCCGGTATTGTGGAAAGCAAGAAAATGAGCTTTGGGACGGATTAGGGTGATGGTGGGGCCTCCTGTGCTGTAAAATTACTCATTTCTATCTCCTCAGTCATTTTAATTTATTTGAAATGCCAGCCAGATGGTGAGCAAAGCAGCACACTGGAAGTGTTGCTGGTTGTTCAGCATCTAAACAGTCTTCACAGCCCTCCAGAGGATGGACAGTTATGTCAGGAATGGTTGAAATTAATTTTTGGAGACAATCTTCCCCCATTATCGTTGAGTGGTTGTGTGTGTGTTTGGCACATTTTACAGTCAACTGTCTGCTTAACGAGTCTCAGAACGCCGCAGGATTTTCTACTTTTCATCTTCAATCTTTTGATGAAGTTTTAAAACATGGTTTCTCTCTGTTACTCAGCTAAAGGAATATAGGCTAATATATCTGTGCTAAAGCTAAGCTTGTGACCTCCAGCTGCGTTTGAAAAAAATAGTTTTACTTTGTGAGGAAACTTAGACACAATCTCACAGTTCTGAAACATCCTGTTGAAGTCTCAACTGTGCAACAGCAGGTTCTTCCCTTCATTCAGGATCAGACTTTGGTTCATAGACCGCAACATACCGTCTTATGTCTCTAGCGGTAGACATTACTCCAGGTTAAGATGCGGCGTAAGGGAACTTGCAATATTCACTAGCAGGGGCAGCATTGTGGGTGGGCCTAGTTGCTGCTCTTTTTACACAGCCTGTTCAAGGCGGGAATGCTGCGCCTTTATTCCGCCTCGCTGTTCTGTATAAAAGGTATGGACACACAGTGGGGGGCAGAGTTGCTCCTCCAATAAGCCGGCTACAGAGGTAGTCACAGCCGCATGGACGTCTGTGTCAAGCTTCGGGATAGCTGGCATGGCTGGACAGGGAGCTGACGCTGTTGTGTTACACAACATGCCAGGATGCTATGTAAAAGCACACACGGTGGCATTATGCTGGTTCTGTTTGGTTCAGTGAAAAAAAAGCGAAGGTGGCTTAGTGACGAATCTCCTTTACAGCTATAATGCAGTATGTCTGTATAAAAAAGTGAGAATACATAAGCAAATCATAAGCAAATCGATTATGTTTGCTGGCTTGGTGCCGATGAGCCGAACACTTTTTTGTTCACTTCCTTTGATAAAGTCATGATTACTTTATTTTGCTTGGTGGTGGTGTTGGTGACGGGCCCGGGACTTAGGTTGCTTTCATCGGGTGGAGCAGGTAGAGTTTTTGTAAGGAGGTAGTGGTCCATCCTGGCGGCGAACTTCACTGCAGGTGCAGCAGGAGTGCTACACCTCTGTCAGGTGTCATAGTGCAGAGTGTGAACAACAGCGCTGTTTGTGTGTTGAAATTAAAATTAAATGAATTGGATGAAAATAAAATATGGCATCATGTAGAATTAGGATATTGACATAAACTGGTAAAGATAGAATTATTTTTTTCGAATTTTTGGGGGCAATTTCTGCCCCTCGATCATGGTTTTTAGGGGCATTTTGAGATTTCTTAGGGCATTTTTGCCTTTGCCCCCCACTGATTTCCAACGCTGCCACCACCACAACAGGGCCCTAAGTCACTAGCTAGACTCTTCTCCTCTGTAGTTCCCCGGTGGTGGAACCAGTTACCAAACTCTGTTTGATCTGCAGAGTCTCTCTCAATCTTTAAGAAAAGACTAAAGACCAAGCTCTTTCGCAAACACCTCTGGACTTGATGAACTGTAGGGAGAGAAAGAACAAAAAACAAAAAACAAAACAAAAAAACATGCTGCTATGCATTCTAATCATTGCCTTGTTGCACTGCCTGTTGGCATCTACGTCCTATTGGGCCCAAACTTAAGCTTTATGGCACTTACTCGTGTTGTTCTCTCCTTACTAGATCCCTGCTTGTGTTGTATCAGTCTCATATGTACGTCGCTTTGGATAAAAGCGTCTGCTAAATGAAAAATGTAAATGTAAATGTAATCTTGGAGAGGAGAAGTGTCCAAACTACACAGCTTATCCACAGGGATTCCTCAAGGATCAGTGCTTGTTCCCTTTCTTTTCTCATTATACACCACCTCACTCGGTCCAAATCCTTCCTGTCATTCCCGCTGGAAGACCACACAGTCTCGGCTCGGATGTCTGCCGTCTGCCTGGAACTTGGGTGTCATGATCGATGACCAACTAACCTTTAAGGTTCATGTGGCCTCAATTGCTCAGTTGTGTCAATTTGCCCTGTACAACATCAGGAAGATCAGACCCTACCAGTCTGAGCATGCAGCACAACTCCTGGTATAGGCTCTCATAATAAACAAGAACACCTTGTAACAAACCGAACAGCAACTTAAACGGCTCCCGCCTACCTGAACTCCCTCATTCAGGTCTACACTCCCTCCCACTCACTACGCTCTGCCAATCAAATGTGTTTTATCTATTATGATTATGATGCGGTCTTATTGGGTATTCTATTGCTTTTACTGCAGATTCTATGGTGCTTTTATGTCTGGAGCACTGGACCAAACGAAGTTCCCCATGTGGACTAATAAAGTTCATCTGAATCTGAATCTAGGTAAAATTAACATTTAACTACACAATATAGACAAAAAAAAGTTTTCCTTTCTAAAAAAGTAAAAGACAACATTTATTTGGCTACTAAAGTCTGGACCAATCACAACAGGCCATTTTTCATTGTCCTGTTAAACCCATGCACACATGTCACGGTACGGAAGCAGATTTGGTTTTTCATGCGTTTTTATCCAGGCTTTCACCCAACGTTCTACATTGGCTATAGTAACATGTCAGTATCCAGCTGTGTAGAATGCATGTATCAGCGGTTTAGAATGCAGACGCTGTCACTCTCTAATAATTTCTAATTATTTTATTTCATGGCTGGAAATGCATTTCCTATTGAGACTAGAAGAACCTAGACAACAATGTAGGCAAGACGGGAGGTAAAGCCGAAAATTCCTGACTGACGTGATTGTCTCTATATTGCCTTGAAAGCATAGCCCATTTCTGTTGAGACAAGCTTATGAATTGACCGTGGTTAAACTCTCTCTTGTTAAAAGTCAATCTAGCTCACCCAACAGTCAATCTCTCTTTCTCTCTTCCTGCAATAATCCAGTCAGATCATCCAAACAAGACAGTATTTCTGTAATTAGAATTAAAATGTCAGTGTTCTAAATGAATGATTGACTTAAATTTAACAAATAGAAAATAAAAGATATGGCCTCAGGAGCATTTGAGCTCGTACGTAGTGGTCATCGTCCAATAGCTCAGACAATGGGATGAAAAAACTATGTCTGCATATGGTGATTAAATGCAATTTTAAATATTTTGATGAGCAGGCCTTCTTGAATGATCTTTTGAAAAGTGATATTCATAATACTGGTAAAATCCCAAATGTTCAATCAGCTCTTGACCATTTTTGTAAGTCTTTTAATTCAGTGGTTGATAAGCATGCACCTTTTTAAAAATGTAGAATACGGAATAGGTCAAGTCCCTGGTTCTCAGCAGAAATCTCCTCCTTACTTAAAGAGAGAAATAAAACCTGGGCACACACTAGGAAGGATAAAGATGTACTGTATATCTAAAAATTCCCTTTAAAAAATGATAAAAACATATCAATTCCAAGAGAAAAAAACAAAAACAAAAAAAGAACAAGCAGTTGGCAGCACAGTGCATTTAGGGACAAAAGTACATGTCTCAGTTCAATGTAGACAGCTCTTGCATGTCAACGAGTGACCAGCACTCAGCAAATGCACATCTGCAATAAGAAAGGCTAAATCTAATTATTATTTGTCTTTAATTCCCAAAGCGTATTCAAATCAAGCAAAATTCTGGAAGGTAGTAAATTCTCTTAACCATAAGTCTTCCCCTCCGTTTCCTACTCTCACCGCAGCAGTTGAGTGTTCAGTTTCAGACCATAAAGAGATTTATGTAGCTTTTAATAAACATTTTGCATCTGCTGATAACCTATTTGATGAAACTTATACAGGATCCCCTCTGTCTGCTCTTGATCCTGACACCAAGGTAATGCCAAGGCCTCATTTTATTTTACAGCTGTTCTCTCCATGTGACATAGCCAATGCATTACTAGTAGTAGACATTAAGAAATCAGTTGGTGGAGGATAAACTTTACCATAATTTTTTTAAAGCTTGCCACTCTAATTATAGTCAACTAGTTTTAACTGGTACAGTTCCTAAGGTCTGAAAGGCTGCTTATGTAACTCCATTACACAAAGGCGGTGGAACAGCCAATCTTAACAATTACAGGCCTATCTCAAAACTATCATGCCTTGCAAAAATACTACAATCCCTAATAAATAACCATCTTAAATCATTTCTCTCAGCACATTCTATTTTAAGCATGCACCAATCAAGTTTTAGAGAAAAGCACAGCACTATTACTGCCACCACTCTTGTTTTACATATTATCTTGGCTTTGGATAGAAGGAAACACTGTCCAGCTCTTTTTATTGATCTTACAAAGGCATTTAATACAATTGATACACTGCTTTTAAAAAGGCTTCATAATATCGGATTTGATCAGAATTACTTTATGGACAGACAGCAGTGTGTGACTATTGGAACTGTTAAATCTGAATTTGTGCATATTGCAAAAGGTGTACCTCAAGGCTCAGTCCTGGGACCTGTTCTGTTCACTCTGTTTATAGATGATATTGTTTATTCTGTTACTGGGTGTAATATTCATCTTTATGCTGATGATACTATTTTGCACTGTAATGCTGATATTGTACATTCTGATAAATCCCTTCAGCACTGCTTTAGTGATTTACAAGTTGCACTCAATAACCATAAATTAGTTCTTAATGCAGATAAAACTAAATTCATGCTTTTCACCAGAGCCAAAACATGATTGATTATGATAATCTCATCATCTCTACTAATAATGGCACAAATATTGAAAGAGTCATAGAATACAAGTATCTTGGAATTTGTATAGATGAGAAGACAACTTTTTTAAAAATAGGTTTATAGGAATAAAACATGTTTTCCTCTGCATTGTAGAAGCACTTATTAGACGACTTTTCTATCAGTATTAGATTATGGTGACATTTTATACATGTATGCTTCAGCTGCAACTCTGAAGTCCTTGTCACTCTGCACTAAGATTCATCACTGATGATAATTATAATACTCATCATTGTGAGCCTTATGCTAAGGTTGAGTGACCCTCTCTCTCTGTAAGGCATGATAAACACTGGGTTTTATTTATTTATAAGGCTCTTACTGTTTTTTTACCCCCTTACATTATTTCACTGTTTTCTTTCAATGCTAGCCCTTATTAAACATGTCAGATGATTTGATTACGTTGCAGGTGCCAGCTGTTTTTACTGAAAATCCAGTTTTTTGCATTGTCTACCTGCAACCTGGAATAACATGCAGAACATTCTAAAAACTTACCTCATTTTTATCCTTAGGGCAATTAAAATTTTTAAATTCATCTTGTTTCACTTCCAGCTGCTCTTGTATTTAATTTTAATTGCTTTATTTATCCTAAGGTTTTTAATACCTTAGTATTTTTTACTAATTTGTTTTTTATTATCATTACTTTTACTTTTTTTATTTATCGACTTTCTTATCTGTGTATCTTATCTGTGTTTCTTGGTACCCAGGATGTGTTGTATGTGCTTTGCTGGCTATATTGTCAATGAGGTCTAAATAAAGATTGGGTGAATGAATGAATGGATGGATAGATGTATTGGTCTACACAATCCACAGCAAAAAAATAAACAAGATAGATAGGATAGGCCTACTATGTTTCATTTTTCGCACAATTTGAGCAATACCCTTAGTTCATTAGTAACACATTTGACAGGAACTGACAATGTCTTCCTGTCGATATGGGCGTTAAAAAGTTTTCTATAAACTCAGCAGTAAACCACACCTATATTTCCAATTATGGCAGTTGAGAAACAAACTGCTGTTGAAGGATTTCTTCCTCGTTGGGTAAAACTTTCAATTAATGTAACGTAATGTTAATGTCTTAATGTGCATGGCCAAAAAAAAAGAAATGTCTCCAATACAACGTGTTATGTATCTATTTACTTTAGCCATGTGGTGAGGAATCAAATTCTACTTGGGGTCCTTCCCTGAACAACCCCCGTCATAGTCCTGACGGGATTCCCGCGGTGGAGCCCCGCCTCCTTCTCTGGAAATACGAGTCTATTCTGAGGACCATGTACGTCCTGGATCAGCAGTCCTCAGGGGGCATCTCATACATGAAAGAGTTCCACGGAACAGGCAGTGCATCCATTTCTGTTTTTGGACTGTTTCAGACTACTTTCCATGAAGCTCAGCCGGGACTTCTCATCCTCAGCAGAGCCGTTCTGTAGACGGTGGGCTGCGTTTTGTCACACTCTCACTGGACTGGATCTGTTTAACAAAATCGAAATCGAATCGGAATTTCGCTATTCCTTCTCCTCCTGATATTGAATCAAACCTTATAGCCTAACTAGTGGAGACTTTACATCACTCAGGATGGATTCAGATCCGAACGTTAAATGCAAAATAGTGGTTGTTGGAGACAGTGAGTGTGGGAAAACCGCTCTGTTGAACGTTTTCGCTAAAGACTGCTTCCCTAAGGTAAGTCATGTGCCATATTAATGCCGCTGACATATCACAGAAATGACTGTAGGCTACATTTACTGTACTGTGTTCTCTGCAGGGCTACGTGCCCACAGTGTTTGAAAACTACACGGCAAGCTTTGACTTGGACATGCAGAGAGTCGAGCTGCGGCTATGGGACACTTCAGGTGAGGATACTCACACTGCTCAGTGCTAACTTACTGTGTATGGGATAGGAATGAATGGCACGGATTTCGGGCGACTCCCCATTCCTTTCCCAGAAATAACCACTGAACACATTTCAGCTAGGGAGGAAATGAAAGCAAGGAATGATAGAAAGTCAGAAATAAGATGTCTAATTGTGACAAAAATATGAGATTTACTAAAACTAAATAGTAAGACATTTTGATTGGTCTTGTAAGTATGACTTTGCCCTTCATCAATTTGATTTTCTTAAGTCAGAGTACTTTTTTTATTTGATATCCTTCTTAACGTTTCATTTATTTTTGTAAATTACTTTAAGATGTCATTAATGGGGGAAAATATATTGATTTTAAATCATTTCAAAGCACCCCTTTATTTTTTACAGCTAGTCACTGCTTCTAACATAATGAAATATTCAGGGAGACATTAGACTTGTCATTAAAATGATCTTTTATTTCCCAGCTTATGGGTTTATTAAGAGGTATCATGGTATTAGAATGGATTACAATGACTGGCACCTGGAAAAG
Organism: Thunnus thynnus; assembly: GCF_963924715.1. Taxonomy (NCBI): domain Eukaryota; kingdom Metazoa; phylum Chordata; class Actinopteri; order Scombriformes; family Scombridae; genus Thunnus; species Thunnus thynnus. Next base: position 33,551,671 of record NC_089527.1, read on the forward strand.
TTTCTAATGTTCCACAGTACTGGCAGGATCTAACATGAACTGCCAGACGCATCAGAAGTCCCCAAAAAGTATTTTTGGCCACTGTCCCCACAACAGCTGGCAGTTGTCACCATGGAGCTGTTCAGGGATGTGGTAATGTGGGAACTGTGACGTTGTTTGTAGCAGTATTTTGTACCTAAGGATTTGCTGATATGATAATTTTATAGTTCAGTTATCTTGGCCAAAGTTACCTTGGCATATGATATAATCTCAAAGATTGGAAGTGAGTTCAAACATAATTCCACAGCACTGGAGTCACATCTCTAGTAAAGCCCCATTTCTTTAGATTATTGTAAATGTTCTGGAAAATGATTTTTTAATGGGAGTGGTGCTTATTATTGGTGTTAAACCACAGGTGCCGGAACAAATTTATTGACTTTTTATCTTTGAGCCCCAGCTGTCAATCATACACACAACATACACCAGCCCGCCCACTTTAAGGTTTGTAGGCTCAAGGAGCTTTTCTGATTAGTCTCTAAAGAATTTCAGTGATAAAAATATAATTACATTTGAAAAGAACTTGAACATGATTTTGAAAAAGAAAATAGATTTTTGTGATTTCAGTTGGACTGTAATTGTGTCTTATAATTGAAATTGTGATCATTCAAAAAAATGATTGAGAATTTTCCTTTAAGTTTTACAGCTCTTCTTTTGTACTTGAGCTGTATTGCAAACGTCTGGGGTGTCACATTACCTGCTGTTCTTACAGTGGCACTATCTGACCCTTGGGGCGTAGTTACGGAATACTACAGGGTACAGCTAAAGATGAAATACAAAGCAACAGGTTTAGCTTTAAAGTCACAGTAGGACATCGCAGAGAGGTTTATATTCCTTTGAGGCTGGATTGTATTATTACATACACATTGTAATCACAGCAGTAATTATTTTCCATCTTGTTACTGTCAATCAAGCAGCACATAGTTACAACTTAGAGGTGTTCAAGATGTGAGTGAATGAATCCTTATTACTGAATCCTCAAACCTTTGTACTGAATTGTATTGAATTATTATTGCCACTGACCTCATCAGTAGCTTTTTCATTGGAGAAGCCCCTCACTGGTGACTGAAAATGCCACTGACATAATGAGTCCATAAGGTTACTGAAAGACCATCAAATTCACAGAGAAAAATCATGATGTCATTACTCTGTTGTAGATAGGTGGTTCCTTAGCTATTAATCATATGAACATTGCTTATAAAGACCTAGATTTGTATCGAACCAAACAAACCAGTAACAGACGAGGTAAAGATAGCCCAGTATCTATGGAATGACATTCATGATGGACAATTCTGCATGTCATGATTGACGTCCAAAAATCACATCCAGAAATTAAAGTGATTTGGAATTTCCACCTCTGTTGCCTGGTGTAGTACATTTCTGGTTGATGTTACATTGTGCTGCAGGAAAAAAAGAGCCACACTTTTAGCCACACCACCCTGCAACATCCCCGCAGCCCCAATGCTGGCTGAGAATAAATAGGAAACCTTTTTTTTCTTTTTGCTATAGTCAGTATGACTGGATATATCTGGATTTCTGTGAACTCAGAGCAGTGTCTCAGCCAGATTCGGAGGAGGGCTGGGCAGCAAGAGGAGACATTTTAGTGATAGGGATTTAGGAGGGAACAAAAAGTTTGAGTGTAACGTAAGACAGTTCAGAGTTTCTCAGCTAAACTCTTTGAATGGTGGGTGAGCTGCCTGTTGTGAAGCAGGGGTGTAAGCTGTCATTTTCTCAACACTACAAGTTCCAGAGAAAAACTGACGCTGTGTGTCTGGAATGTAGGCGAAACCCTGGCTCTGGAATTTTGGATATAACTAACTAAGAGTCAGATTTCACTGTAGCCAACATATGAAATTCTCTCATCACCCACTCCCCTAGAATATACACACAGCTATCCAATGGCATGGAGTCACTGCTGTCTTTAAGCTGCTCTACAACAATTATATATCTGAACAAAGAAATGTTAGAATATAATACAAGGAATCCAAACATCTACTCTCTCCGATCACGTGTTGTTTTCCAAAGCTTCTATGATTCCACACTCCACGCTCAGATGTGTGGAGAGCTCAAGCAGTCCACAGCCTGCAGGTTATTTCCCTCCTGTAAATTTGCTGGGAGGTGTGGCTCAACCTGCTGGTACTGTACTATGCTTTTGGTTGCTTATATTATCTGAGCATTCACTCACCATCTGTTCCATTAATCATGCATTGTAATAATGATTGTATCCTTTATGTGACAAAGTGAGTGAGACCTCACCATTTGTCCCCATTACACTTTGCTGTATTTCTTAACATGTTTGTCATTTGTTTGTTTTTTTCAGTTTGTGGTATTGCATTATTATCCCAGGTCCTGGTTGTGTTTAGCATTATTTTGTTACATTTACATCTGCATTTATGGTTTAATCAAGACAGACAAGTATTGTATTGTATTGTATTGTCATCAGTGATGTCATGGGTTATGATATTTGTACTTATTTTGGTTTATGGCAAGGACTATACTGTGGATGATGTGCGCAAACCATGTTAACTAATACAAGTGATACTGTCATATACCATTTATTGGTATAAGGGAGAGGACACCCCTGCAAGAAATATGGTTCTGCCCAGTCAGATTGGAAGGCCTGCTTAAGGGGAGAGTTGTTGGTTTAGGGAGAGAGCAGGTGATCATGCCAAGGTTTGTAGTGTAGTGCAGTGTGATTTAATTTAATTTTCGTGGAGACACTTATGCTGCGTTCACATGGATCCAGGCAGACGAGAGACAGCACACCAGATATCACTTTAGTGGACAAGAGCAGGATGGTAAAATTAAGGTCAGGCCGGCAGAGAATACCGGCAATGGTAATGGTAAATGGCATTGCCATCAAATGTTAAAATATTAAAACTTTTTGCTGTTCTCTGTGATGGAATTTCTAACTGGATGTTACGTAGCTCCCTCACATAAGCATGGGCAGATCACCCATTTTTTTGTGTGACAATGAGAAGCTAATAATTTTGGTGCAACAACACCTGGAATAATACGATCAGAGCTTGAAATCCTACTGAAGATTTTGGGGAAGTTTTAGAGGGAATTTAATATTAATTTTAAGTTTGCAATAGAATATTTAGAGAAAGCTGCATTTTATAGCTACATGCATTACTAGAAATTTACATAAAATAATAGACACAGAATAATTTGATTTAATATATTTTATTCCACTCTTTGTAAACAATACAACATCACCATAACATATCGTCATGCATGTTTCATTTTCCGTCCTGCGATTTGTCGGATTGTTTGTTTTTCCTGTGCCGTCCAGGTGTTGTCCGTCTGCTGTCTATCATCTGCCTGAATCTATGTGAACGCAGCATTATTCTTGGTTACACAGGTAAGGTTGGGTATCGTCTGAATTTTATCGATTCCGGTTCTTATCAATTCCCAGTTTCAATTCCATTATGGTAAAAAAAAGAGGTCAGATGTTTAGATAACAAAATATCTTTAGTCTTTCAAGCATTTACTTTGACTTTAATTGTTTCACTAAAATGAGTAAATTCAAATTCTTTTTAAGTGAACATCATGCTTTTGTTTTGAGTACTTTCTGTCTCATTCCTCAATGATGTAGTGTGCTGTCACTGTAAAGGCCAATTCATGCTTTCTGTGTCCAGGGACAGCCATGGACTTGCACATGGACTGCGGATGCACACACAGTCCCATTCAAACTTTTTTCAGAGGCATCTGCAGACACAGACGCATTTCACATGTATGCGCTAGTAAACAGGGTTGCAGCATGATAACTTTCCAAAGTTGTCAAATCTAGTCTGTGACTATTACAAACCGCTGTGCAGTGTTTTTCTGATAAGCCTTTAAACGCAATAATCTGTCAGTGCAACCATGTTGGATCGTATTTTGTTGTCTCACCACCACTTTAAACAACACAACCCAGCCCTTTGTATTGTGATACACAGGACTGTTTTTAATCTGAAGGCAGCTGAGGAGTTCCTGTATGCTGCTGTCACTGACCACACTTTTGAGCATTTACCACAGTCCATCTTTCACTATTGTTGTGACGTTAGCCATGCATGCTCATATCTAAACAAACTGATGCTGTTGCGTTGATGCATGATGTAGACAGGTCCCGGTAACCGGTACCCGGTTCTTGGCATTTTGGATTTGGTTCTAATTTGGATCCGGTTTTCGGTTCTCAACCCTATTTATTGGTCTGAATAAAACAGAGTCTGCCCCCTATCACCTTCCTTGGTGCTTGGGTCAAGCTCCCTTGCACTCTGGATTAAAATATCCATCTGTAATGTAAGCAGCCAAATGAGAAATGAGCTCATGTTCCTCAACCTTTCTGGACCACAAGTATTTATGAAGTTACCTGCTACATGACAGAATCAGTCATTTGCCAGTGCCTTTCAAAATGGCCCATGAGAAAAAATATTCATTTGAGTATTCATATTATTTATATTAGGGCTGGGTGTTGAACTTCAACACTTAGGAAAACCTCATGTAGACACTTCTCTGATTTATGGCTACATTTTATTTTGGAAAGGTTCTTCACTAAACACTAATGTGTTGAGCAGTTTTGCATATTTTGTTAAAAGAAAAAAGGGTTCAAATATTGGTATATTCCTTTTTAATATTGACTATTACTTTTTATATTGAGTGAAGTATTGCTTTAGAACTTGAACTGAAATGTGGATGTTGTGTAGATTTTCCATGTCAACTTCCTGCCTTACTTGAAGGTTCTATATGTAAAATTGTGAAGCAATTTACATGTATTACTTGTTTTTTATTGCCAATGAGTGAACGGGTATTAATGTAACATAAAAAAAAATCCAACAGAAGTGATGTTTATGTGCGCTCCCGTATGCCTTGCCTTCTCCTACTAGTGTCAACAAACCAGCATAACGACACAACAACAAAAATGGTGCTATCCGACTAGAAACACCCTGCAGATATTAGCTCTCCATCTAATGAAGCAGCTAGCTGCCTCCGTCAACCACTATACATTTCAGGGTTAGGGTAAGAAACAAAACACCCCTAAATGACAAGTTGCCCCATCCTGAGCACACACAGCTAAAACATTTCCTTAACAAAGGAGCAGAAAACAAACTCCAGATACCAGAACATAGCAGAACATAGCTTACCCCTTTTGTTTTTCCTAAAGGTCATTTCACTGACTGGAAGAGAGAGATGCTTTGTAGAAACACGGTGCAAAACACAATGTTAGAGATCTTTTATGTAATTATGAGAAGTGTAAGTGAGGAAAAAGACATCAGACAACAGTTGAGATTATGTACATAAAAGTTGACAAATTTCCTCATTTGGAGGTGGTGGGTTGGGGGAATGGTGTAACCCAACAGTGGTGGACTTTGCCACAAGAGACCGCTGTTTGTTTCCTGTTTCCATCCTGTAAGTTGGGACAGTTTTTTAAAAACTGTAACTACGATTGTCCCCTAACCATAGGTTTTGTGCCTAAACCTAACCAGACCTTAACCACAGCGTTGTCACATTATAAAACATAATTATTTTTTCACAGTGATCTGTAATGGTTTTCGTAAACACAGATAAATTATTTTGTCTGGCCAATTACTGCTGATAAGGGCGATTAGAAAACGCTCCTATGTGTCATTTTGGAGTCACATGGTCAAACCAAGAACGGTACCAGCCGACACTTGGTACGCCCAAACCAATTATCCACCCCAAACTCGTCCCTAACGGGATTATCATCGTTTATCATGCCTCTTTGCTTCTAATAGTCAGTATCCATGTGACCACAGAGGTCGCCTTTTAAGCTTTTGAACAAACAACTAATGGTGTCATTTTGTGATGAGGACAGTCTCTCAGTACTCAACAGAAGGAAATGTTAGTGATCAGACTCATTAAAGTGACAATACTGAATAAATGTAAGGTATAATTCGATTGCATATTTGAGTTGCTACATTTAGAGTTACCTTAATGGTTTCTACTTCTTGTTTTCAACCAGTTCACAACACTGTTTCATTAGTCTAAGGATGAGATCTATGAGAAATAACACTTCCCATTTGATATAAAAGTGTCAAAAAAAGTCCCTCCTTTGCTCCCTTGGTTCCCTTTCAGTCAGATTCTGCATTGTAATCTGGATTCTCCCACAAACATCCCATGGAAAACCCCTCATACCACAGCTCCTGAAGGGTGGCAGAGCCATTTTCAAGGCACTGTGGTAAAGGCTATGAAAATAAGGGCCTCTGCTCTGTTTGTTTAACATAAGAAACCTGACTTAACAGATGTGAAAAAATTTCATCACTGTTTACATCTTGCCCATGTGGATCTGTTCATGGAAAAATGTGTAGGGTTGGGGTATCCGATTTCAGCATGTTAAAGAACTCTTGCATGTGGAAAAGGGGCCTCAGGGTACTGATTTGACTCTAGAGGATTCTCACTCACTTTAATTTGTGTGTAGGTGAAGTAGATTGATAATATAAAGAGACCTCTGGGGTCATTTGCATTGTAGTCTCTGAGCTGGTCCAGAGTGGACCATCTGGATTCCATCTGTGAATCCAAACATCTTGGTTTGAATAGGTTATGAAGTCACTTTGAGAGGTACTAGATCAGGTTCTGAGTGATTTTTATGATTTCCAGTAAAGCCATGAAATAGCATAGAAGCATTCTATATTCTTTTTTTGTTCGATGAAGAGGCCACTTGGCAAGATGTCTTCACCAAATGACTCAACCCTTCTCTTCAGAAATAAGCTACTGTCTTCCTGCAGCCAAGCCTGTGTGAAATAAATCATTAGAAAAGGCACATTTTTGAGACAAAACTTTATGTGTTCTCTGCTAAAAAAAAAAAAAGTATTTGAAATATATAAAATAGCTTAATTGTCTTGTCACATGTTGTGCCTGTCTATGTCGTGTGTATAAAGCCTGTGTACAGTAAAGTGAAGTACAGTAAATAATTAAGGTGCTGAGTCCAAATATTGGATGTTCTTTTATGATTTATAGGCTCACAGAAGTCATTGTAGCTGTACTCAAGAATCTGTTCTAAATGATGTTAAGCCACACTTTACTGACTCATAGACCATCTCAGTCTGGGAAGTCAAGTTTTCTCCATATTTCTGAGGGACTATACAGACTTCCAGAAAGGTTTCTTTACCCATGAATCATGCTACATGATCCAATAAGATCCTAGATCTTACCAGCTTTAGTAACCTGATGCCCTGCAGCATTCCATTGCATCTATCCATCACTCTGTTAGTAGAGGTATTCAGGTCATTGGGCTGTGTACCAAGTTGCTTGTTTGCTCATTCATGATATCACAAATGGAATTATACAGTGTCTTGCAGACTCCTGCTGGAAAAATGCCTGGGAGGATTCAGTGCTGGATTCTCTGCTGGAATGTACACCGCTGTAATACTAGCCATGCTTTGGAATAACAAAGACACTGTCATCATTGTGGAGCAAAGAAAAGATTTTTTCCCTGGAGGACTATGCTAGGACCAGTCTGATTTATGCAGCTGAGTGGAGACAGCACTATGACTCAGCTCCTACTTATACATAATGAATACATGTGGTAGCCACTTCACTTTTATTTTCACTTTAGGTCATTTTTTCTGGGATGTGTGTTGATGCAGCTGTGTTCATAGTCGTGTGGGTCTGATGTACCTTTTATATCTTGGGTTTGTAAAGTAATTTTTAGTCACACTTGCAGTGTGCGTGCAGGGTTGGCTGTGTTAGTCTGTTATTCTGTTGGTTGGTCTATCAATTTGGTTCAGAGTGAAATATCATAACAACTATTGGATGAATGGCCATGTAGGTTTGTAAGGACATTTGTTGTCCCTAGAGAATGAATCCTAATGACTTTGGTGGCTTTTCTAACTTATACTGTCACCAGCAGGTCAAAGTTCTCAACAATTACTCGATGGATTGGCACAAAGTTTGGTGCAGACATTCGCGTATGTAATGACTATGGTGATTCCTTGGTTTTTCAATGCCAAGGATGGCGGCAGCATCATCAGGTCAAAATTTCCATTTGTCCAATATTTTGGTTTATGACCAAACACCAGCAGAACTAATGGATTTCCCAACTTTGCTTTCTGATAACTGCTAATTTGTATGTCCATGTGTTAATACACTAAACTAAGATGCTGACCATAGTCAACATACCTGATAAGGACAGTATGTTAACATTGTCATTGTTAGCATTTTAGCATGACAAACAAGCACCATTGTAACTTTAACATGACTGACAAAAACAAAAAATCCACTCACAGCTAGTTTGTATCAAGTGTATTTGTTGCTTTCCACAGGGAGAGTCAATGCTCCACTGTCACATCTCCACCACCAGTGATCATGGATGCTTTAAGGAGGGTGTTGAAAAATGTTGAAAATTTTTAGATATACAGCATATCCTCATCCTTTCTGTTGTTGTTGCACTTCTGTGGGCTGGGAGGAACAGCATTTAGTTTTTTTGTGTATGCAAATACACAAGAAAATTACAATAAGCTAAATCTTGAATCTTTGGTACAAATATTTTATATGGCACTCTAAATTAGCTGTTTTTCAGTTTTCACCTAAGAGCCTCTGTTTTGAACCAAATAATGGTATTTTATTAAATCTGTCATAGCCCACTCTCTGGGGATGTGCAGAAAATCTTTTTATCATGTCTGGCAGTATATTCTTAATCCTTAGCACCTGACTAACAAGTTTTGCATTAAATATAGCAGCTTGTATTGAGTCACAAAGCTCTTTCCACTAATAGCATTTCTTTGCCCTTCAACATTTATAAATCAATTCAGAAATCATATAAAAAGACGCTACTTATAACTTCAGCTCTTGTCTAATAATCATAATAATCATCATGTTTAAACTTAAATTTCAGTATCAATAGTAATCCAGTGATTGTTGTCTGCACATCCATGGTTACAGTGTAAACAGGAACTGCATGTAGCTAATGTAATATGTAATGGTAAAGATTAGCCAAAATATAAAGATTGAGAAAAAGGGTTTATTATAAAGCCCATTGCTAATTGACTCACTCCATAGCAACATACTGTAAGTATAATGAGGCATGAACTGTAGTACTAAAATTCAAAACGTATTAATCCCAAAAAGTGAAATAAAAAGAGATAAACACAGGAGTAATAACATGGTTGTTCTATGCAGTTGTTCTGACAGAAGCTGCTCTACACTGACTTTTGAAACACATAACGAAGTTGCTTTAAAGCTACTTTATGTCTCTGAAGCACTACTTAAGTAGAACAACTGACCTGTAATGTTCTTTTAATGAAGGTTCTTCCTACTATGACAATGTGCGGCCTCTCTCCTACCCTGATGCTGATGCAGTCCTCATCTGCTTTGACATCAGCAGACCAGAAACATTAGACAACGTTCTCAAGAAGGTGAGTGTAAAGAATGTCCTTCCCTGTAGAAAGTGGAGATTCTTCCACTGATTCTTCCATTGTTCCACTGCCTTGTGGGCTCCCCCAGGGGTTCTATCCTATATTTATATACTTTCCCAATGTTCTTAATAGTTTCTAGAGTAGTCAGCTAAATGATAAAAGTAACCAGTATGGGGCAGATCAATGAAAATCACAGATCAATGATAACAGTCTCCTGCTCTTTGTTCCTTCCAGTGGAGAGCAGAGATTGAAGAGTTCTGTCCCAACACCAAGATGCTGCTGGTGGGGTGCAAGTCAGACCTCCGGACAGACCTCTTCACCAGGACCCACAATAGACAAACTCCAGTATCGTATGATCAGGTGGGTGAATGTGTCTGATAGTCTTGTTCATTTCATTGCTAGGATCAGGAGGTTTTGGGATAATATCAGTTCTTTTTTTTAATCTGGTTCTATTTAATGGAACCTGGTTCATAACAAATTATAGTGTTGATTATTACTAATGTAACACTGTGTGAAAAACATAAACTATTCATCAAGATCATCATTTTACATCCTTAAAGGGAGGTCTACCATTTTATGTGGTTGGTGTTATGATTTGGAGAGGAAAATTTTACAGCCAGTTGTTGATTGTTCTCTGAGGAACAAAGATGTAGCACATGAACACATCTTAATGGATCTGTGTTTTGATTGGCTGTGGAGACTTAGTGAGTGGAGCAAGGAAGGCTATGACATTATGTTCTCTAATTCAGGAACACTTGTTGTAATGTCCATCCATAAATGTCCATCTGTTGTGTTCAGTTCATTAGAGTGTCTTTCAAAAAGGGCTTCTGATTTCTTTCACTTTCCTTTCATTACTCTTTAGTGAACAGACTAAAGAGTAAAGAAAGGCTGTGGTGAACAGGTGGTCTTAAACTGCTTGCAGGTGTGTCCAGAGAATCTCAGATAGTTTGCTTACCGACCTCAACCAGAAGTTTGTGAAGAACTTTGTGTAGCCATCAACTCTCTAGTTTAGGAAATTCAGTGACTCCAGTATTACAATCATTTACACATACAGAGGAGGTGGAACAACTTCTCTCATTTAAATGTAAATGTATTAACACAACTCAATATAGTATACATAGGCTATATGATAAAGTAATAACGTGATGAATACTGATGTGGAGTATAGGCAAGAATATTAGTGTAGAATAAGTAACCAGAAAAAAAACGTTTCTTTCACAATCACTAATAAGGATTACAAGGTGGAATATTTAAAAAATGTCAATGAATGAACTTTGAGTTGGAGAGAACATTACACTGAATAAAGCTAATAGTTAAATGTAATGGCTGGCGGTTTGAAGGATTTGCCTACCATCTCAGAGGTGAACCCTATGCTATAAAACAGGGGTCAGCAATTAGGTTCAACCATGGGCCAGTCTTTTCAAAATTTTTCATATGTTGTTTTTCTTTTAATTCTTTTAATTCATTTAAGACTAAATTATATTTATACCAATGTTAAGGATTGTATCTAAGGGGGAGAAATGGCTGTTCGACTGCCAACCATTTTTGTTTGGGATGAACAAATCTGTTATGGTCGCAGAGGCTAAAGTTTTGGAATTAAAACTATGTTAGAATTCACACATTAAACTTTAATTTCCGGTAAGTTTATTAGACTTAATTTCAGCACCATGCATTGTCCAAATTATATTGCGCAACTATAGGTTTAATGTCTCTCTTCATGTAATAGATGTAACAAGTATATATTACAATAATTGGGATTTACAGGAACCTTGTGTTATTTTGTTATCTACTGTAGATTTGTGAAACATTATGTAAGGTTTATGATATAAACTATGAAAGTCAAAGCTTTCATCAGGGGGCCAAATAATTTTTTTCTGCAGGGCCGGATTTGGGCCATTATTTGCATACCACTGCTATAAAACCTAGAATGCAACTATGCATTCAACTATGTAGGCAATACTACATGAGTGAAATATTAGTGCAGCGATACATTTACCAGAGGGCAACTGACATGGACATACATTTTCATGAATATTGGACATTACATGTAGGAGATAACTATCACACCCTGTGTCCACCATGTGGTGCTAGAGAATACTAATTATACGTCATTTTGCTGTATGTCATATGTAGACCACACATATGGGGGGGTTGGAGGGGACAGAATAACAACAATCATAACAATAACAATAACAGCAGCAATAGCCGGGAAAGGACACCAACAGGACCGCGAAAGCTTGGTCTGCATCCCAGAGTTTCCTACAAGATGAAAAAGCACAAAAAACTCCAGGGAAGAAGCCAAGTTAGTAACATGCATTGACAGTACATGAATGCATACAGATGGAGAGGGGGAGGAGGAGGAGAGAGGAGCTCAGTGCATCATGGGAAGTCCCCCGGCAGTCTAGGCCTATAGCAGCATAACTAAGGGCTGATCCAAGGTGAGCCTGGCTGGCCCTAAGTATAAGCTTTATCAAAAAGGAAAGTTTTAAGCCTACTCTTAAACGTAGAGGGGGTGTCTGCCCCCCGGACCGAATCTGGAAGATGGTTCCACAGGAGAGGAGCCTAATAGCTGAAGGCTCTGCTTCCCGTTCTACTTTTGAAGACTGTAGGAGCAGTCCCCAGCACCTCAAAAATGCTAAATGTAATTAGGGGGCACTATAGATCCAAAAAGCCATGCCCAAGCCCAATTGTGATACTAATTGAAATATTTACTAGTTCAAGCATAGCTGCAAAGTTTCATGAGTTTTCCCGCATCCTAAAGGCCTCAAACGTGTGTTCGTACAATGAAAATTGATTGAAAGAAGAAATCCATTGTAACAATGTAAAGCCTTGTTAGAACAACTTCTTATTAATGCTCCAAACATGTTTTCAGTATAAACACTTAACAAAATATTTTGAAATGCAGAGTATAAATGTGACATACTATTATTCCTGTTCATGTCTCCTTTAACAGGGTTCCAACACAGCCAAGCAGCTGAGCGCCCCCTACCTGGAGTGCTCCTCCCTGCAGTCTGAGAACAGCATCAGAGACATTTTCCATGTGGCCACGCTGGCCTGCGTCAGCAAAAACAACAAGAACATGAAGAGGAGGAAGTCCTCCAGAGCCACCAAGAGGATGTCTCACAGTGGAAGGGACATGTCCACTGTGGTAACAACACACTATCAGCAGACCAAAGATAAAAGCTGTACTGTCATGTAAACATAAATGCACACTACAGAGGACAGTGCTGGATGGCAAACAACTGAAATGGTTTTCTCAGCTGATGAAGATTTTTTTTTCTCTCAACTCAAAACCAAGAGCGCAGTGTTCTGGAGTGTCTATGGGCTGGGCTTTATTTAAAAATGAGGCAGATGTGAAGACTGATTTGATGCTTTGGAGAAAAATTGTGCCGAGCAGACTTTATGTACACATTTGGCTGACAGAATACAATCTGGGGTGTGCATGACAGATAAATGATGGGCTCAGAACCAACACAGTACATATTATATGTACAATACACCATCACTTTCAACTACAGCTAGCTGACAGAACAAAAGGAAAAGATAAAGTGTGTTAGTAAGATGTTACAATTATTACAGTTACAATATTTACAGTTTCATTCAACACTTTTATCCAAAGCAACGTACATCTGAGAGCTCATACAACACAAGCAGGGATCTTCTCTCCTGATCTATTCAGGAGAGAACACGAGTAAGTGCCATAACGCTAAGATTGAGTCTGATAGGACATAGGTGCCAACAGGCAGTGCACAGAGGCAATGCATTCTTCTTTCAATTCTTTCTTCAGTCCATCAAGTGCAGAATTGTTCGCGAAGGGCTGGGTCTTTTGTCTCTTCTTAAAGATTGGGAGGAACTCTGCGGATCGAACAGAGTTTGGTAACTTGTTCCACCACCAGGGAACTACAAAAGAGCTAGTAACTTAGGGCCCTGTTGTGGTGGTGGTACCAGGCACCTTTCATTGGCAGAGCGTAGTGAGCAGGAGGGAGTGTAGATCTGAATGAGGGAATTCAGGTATGTGGGAGCTGTTTTACTTGCCGTTTTGTAAGTGAGTGTCAGAGTTTTGAATTTGATGCGGGCAGCAACTGGGAGCCAGTGGAGGGATATGAACAGTGGGGTGACACATGCTGTTTTGGGCTGGTTGAAGACCAGATGTGCCACCACGTTCTGGATCATCTGCATTTTCATCCTTATCAAGCCACTCAGAGAATCCTCAAGCCCCTGTGGATGAGGACATCTTCTCTTATAGATCTTTCAGGTTAACTTGGCCTCACATAGTACAATAGGAGGTTAATTTTTTTAACCTTTATTTATTCATAGGAGTTTTTCTGAGAGCAGTGCTCTCTTTTTCAAGGAAGCCCTGATCACATTCACACAGTTACATATTCATACCTGGAAGCTGCCCAATACAACCACAGTCTGATCTGCTGGCCACTGAGCAGCTCCACTGGAGCAGTTAGGGTTAGGGGCCTTACTTAAGGGCACCTCAGTGGTGGTAATGAGGGAGGGGCAAGAGCTGCTTTTTCACTTTCCACAAGCTCACTTCTATAACCTTTAGGCCACCACTAAGATGTTATGTTTTTCCACCTACTTACTTTTATACCTCGTATTCATAAGTGTTCTGATTTCATTATGCAGATCACATGTTGGAGGTGGAGATGGGGTGTTGGATCTTGGGACAGTTATTGACAGCAAATAGTGTTCATTCTAGTGTTAGGCATCCTCGTAAGAAAGTAGAATAATGGGCCTCATGCAAGAACATTTTCATATTCTTATCCCAAAACTCTGACTTTTTTTCTGTAAGGTTTGCGTGAGTGTTTCAAATCAGATTTAGCAAACACTCTTAAGTGCACAAACTTCGTAAATGCTTGTTTCAGCCTGATGAATGTCACCTGTTTATGAGGAGGTGAACATTTGTGATATTCAACCATTAACTTAATCAACGCCCCTAAAATTGGCAAATAAGGCTCCGTTTGTGAATAATGTTCCCAAAGAGTAAAAAGGAGAATTTCACACCACAGAACTTCAAGTCCTGCTATCAGAGCTCAGCAAACAGACACATAACAAATTTCTGAGTTTCAGTAGGGGACCCGAAACAATAAGAAAACATGAATCCAGCTGCCAACAACATGTCATCAGAGCAGCTCTGCACTTTGATAGAAATAAAGAGGGAATGATTTGACGTGAAGGTAGATGCTAAAAACCACCTTTCTACAGCATAGTGCTCCATGATTAATATGAGGCGGTCATGTGATAGTCACAAAGATATTAGAGGAGAGAATATTATAGACTACAATAGGTGATGTTACACTGTTGCTGCAACACTACTTGATACTGGACAGAGAGTGGCAGAGAGACAATGTCTGTCAGAGTGAGAACTTTAGCAACTACTGAAATGCAGAAGGTGCTGTGTAAAATAAAAATAATAATAATAATAATGATGGCCAATAAAAATCAGCCAATCTAAAAAAAATCTCTCATTAAATTGGCAGCCATGGTGATAATATGGTGAACAGAATATGAATTAAGTTTGTTTGTTACATATTTCATTGTAGTTGATTTCCATATCATATTTAAACTCTAAATTCATTCAGTCTAAGACATTATAATTCTAAGTCAAACACGTGCTTCCTCACTTGTGAAGAAAGGCAGACTGTTCAGGACTCATACCACAGGTCTGGACCACTTACCTAAGAGAGAATTTTAAGTGTGATAAAGTTGATGAATGCCACAACTTTTCTTAAATCACTCTTAAGAACAAATCTGTTCGTACAAGTGGTTCTTGCATGAGGCCCAGTGTCTTTATTTTCTCTTAAAAGTCTTTCGATGATTGTGGTTCTATGATGACTGTTTTATTTCAGTTTGATTGAATTGGTTTTATGTTTTTGCATCGGGGTGTGGTATGGTAACCCCCCCCAGAAATTGACTTATTAATGTTTTCTCACAGCACCATATTCAGCAGAGGTGCAAAGACACCACTGGAGTACACTTTGGTCAACTAGTTATATATAATCATAGTGTCTAGATGAAACCAGTGAAAATGTGGATTAAATATGAAGTGTGGAACTGATGACCTTTTTTAGCTTAATAGCTTCATTATCTGCAGCTTAACATTTTACCCTTTCTCTGTCATTTGTGTATTTTTTATAATATGTTTGGGAGCCAAACCTTTCAGTGTCACACAGGGGTGAGTATAAGATCAGACCTTCAATGGGGCTCAGCCCCTAATGAGAATGTGACATGCATACAGCACACCAAAAAAACGAAAAGTGATGAAAAATTAGGTATGATAGTAAAAAAGCAAATTATATAGCAATTGGTCTGTTAAAATGAACATACAAATGAACAAATTTAACATATTGATGTACTATCTTAAATGTAAGGAATACAAAGTAAAAACCATGACATAACAGGGCAAATGTCAGCCATTCTTAACATTTCATCTGTTATTTTTTAATTGCAAAAATGGCTCCCACTTAAAACCTAAAACATTATAAATAAATATGAAACATAAGAAGTGCGGTGACAGTCACTTATATTAAACAGCTGTTTGGCATTGATAGACCTGAACCCATTGGCTTTATCGGTTATCTACACAATAATGTTGTGGAGTTTGGTCCTCTACAACTTTGATGCCTGCTGGAGGAACAGCTTTAAAGGAGAAGAGAAAAAAATTGTGTAACCGCTTTAAAGAACTCACTGTTACTGATGCTGGGAACCAACCTAATAAAATATTAACCGATGGTATGAAGATTTTATTTTACATTTCATTTGATGTAATAACACAGTTACAGAGAGGTTACTGTATAAATTATCACTCAATATATATACTTTGAGTCATGTTAACTTGACTTGTCACTGCAGACAATATATACAGTACAGACAGTAATTGTTTGGATAGTTACACATTTTTTGTTGTTCTTCATGCTCTGTGCTTCAGCATATTCAATTTGAAGATTTAAAGTGCCAAGTCTCAGTTTTTTTTGAGTTGGGTTACATCAGTATTAAAAAAAACTGAGTGGGAGATATAGCCCTTTTAACATATAGTGCCCAAAGTTAGGGGTCAAATGCAGTTGGACAGATATACATCAAGTCAAACTAAATCATCATATTTAATATTTAGTAGAAAATCATTTGCAGTCAATGACTGGCTGATGTCTTAGAGCCATAAACATCAGCAGATGCTTTGTATCTTCCCTGGTGATGCTCTCTCAGGCCTTCACTGCAGACACCTTCAGCTCTTGCTTTTTAATCGGGTCTTCAGCAGATGGAATGCAGCTCAATCTGATCAAGATCAGGTGATCAACTAGGCCACCTCTTGAAACCCTGAAAAGCTCTTTGGTTGCTTTGGCCGTACAGTACCAGTCAAAAGTTGGGACACACCTTTCCATTCCTGAAAAGGTGGCCTCAATGAGAAAGTTTTGACTGGTACTGTATGTTTAGGATGGTTGTCCTGCTGAATGATGAAATGTGCTCCAATGAGTTTTGATGCATTTGACTGAATGTGACACACAGAATGCTCCTATATTCCTCTGCATTCATCCTGTTGTTTGTAGTAGTGACATCATCAATAAATGCCGGTGTGCCAGTTCCACTGGCAGCCATACATGCTCAAACCATAACAGAAGCACCATCATAGTTGACAGATGAGCTGCTATGCTTTGGCTCCTGAAATGTTCCTTTTTTTTCTCTCTGTACTTTCCTCTTTCCATCATTTTGATAAAGTTGATTTATATTTCATCAGTCCATAGAACTTTGCTCCAGAACTCTACTGCTTCCTTGCAGCCTGCCTTTCTGTTTTTGAGGCATACCAGGGGTTTCTATCTCGTGGTGATGTTTTGGTCATCAAGTGTTCTCCTGATCATTGACAAGGAAACATGTCCACCTACATCCTGGAGAGCATTCTTGACTTTTTGTGCAGTCCTGAAAGGCTTTTTCTTCACCATGCAAATGATTTTCTGCTCATCAACAAGACTTGTGCTCCTCAGTCTACCAGCTCATTTGATATATTGACAGACAACTCTCAATCAGCCCTGAGCCATGTGAGCTCTTTTGTGCAGAACTAACACTGAAACTAGTGTTTATTTTGTCAGCTATTTTTTTTATTTAGTCTTAGTCCTGTGTCAAATGTCCTTGTTAGTTTTTTTTTTTAATCATACTTAGTCAACCTCATCCTGTTTTGTTTTTGTTTTTTAGTCAAGTTTTAGTTGACTAAAAGTCAGGGCATTTTAGTCTTATCTTAGTCAAAGAAAACCTTAACTATAACTTTTTTAGTATAGTTTTAGTGAATGAAAACTGTTGACATTTTAGTCGTTTTTAGTCATCAGATTATATTGAACATTTCAGTCAGTCTAGTCTAGCCAAAACCAATCATTTTTTGACATTTTAGTCAAACTTATTTCACATAAGATTTTATGTTATCATTATCTGATGAAAAACACAGGTTGAATCATTAAGATGAATCTTGCAGCTGTTTGGCACAGCCTATATAATGTAACACCACACTCACTAATTGGTTTAATATAGCTTAAAAAAAACGTTACCAGACGTTAACCTACCTCAGTTTCTATGTGGTCAGCCTCAATGTGTCTTTTCAGGTTTGTGGTGTTCTAACTATTTTATGGCCATATTGCTTCCCCTCTGATAAAGCAATGCATTTGTTTTTTCTCTCAGCATCATTGTAACAAAAATGAGCCCAGATATCAGCTAGTTTCTTTCTCCCAAACCCTGTTGTTATCATTATTGATGTTAACTTGCTTTCTGTAAAATAGTTGATGTCCTCACTGTGCTCATTGTGCTGGTGTAGTCCTCATATGGTGTACACGGCACAGGAAACAGAACTGCTGCACATGCCATCCAATGATCAGGATATTTGGATTTTAATTTAGAAAAAAAAAAAAGCAGTCCATAATATTTTGTCTCCTCTTTTTTGTTAACAAAAATAAAGAGAGATTTTGGAAAGTTTTTATTTTTTAAACTACATTTTAGTCTTGTCTTTTTTCATCAACAATATTGCATGTTGATATAGTCACAATAAGTGTTTAATGATCTTGGTGCCATCCTGTCATCATCTCGTCTTAGTCATGGAAAAAAAGGTAAGTGACGAACATATTTAGTCATAATTTTCATTAACAAAATTAACACTAGTTGAAACAACACACAGCTGCCCAAGAAACATTTAGTAACCAAGTGTCCAATTACATTGGAACCCCTAAACTTTGGGCACTATGTGTTAAAAGGGCTATATCTCCCACATGGTTCTTTCTATATTGAAAGCTGAGACTTGGCACTTTAATGTAGTATCCATTATTTTATTTACAATTGAATATGGTGAAGCACAGAGACCACAAAATGTGTAACTGTCCAAATACTTGTCTGGACTGTATGTAGTCTAAGTCCCTGTCATTCAGAAAAAAAAAATTCCCATGATTGAATCCGTGTTCAGAACTTTTATTACAATGCACAGCAGAAGAGAAAAACAGATTGAGAGTTCAAACACAAGTTGAAGACGGGTACATTATAAGCCTAGGAAACTGTTTTAATGCTTTACAGACATTCTAATCACATCCATCATCAATCAAAGGAGAAGAAATAACTGTCACCTCTGTCAACTGGTGTGTAACCACTTGAACCTCCCATGTCATGTATTATTTAGACTTTTATCTCTTGACAGCCCAGGTTAGATTAATTGTAAATAAGAAATTCCACACTAAAGCTTGTATGAAGGGAAAAGACTGTGTGGTACATCAAAAGATCAAGATCATTGTTGAATGCCTTGCCAATGGCCTTTGTTTTGCTTTTTAACACCCTTTTCTATGTGATACACCAAATATACCATATCATCAAATGCATACCCTCTGTTGAACACACAAGATGAAATTACTATATCTTCTTATCTGACTCTAATCAGGATGACAAACAATCAAAAAAACGTATTACAGATATGATTCAGTATTCCAGACAAGCCTTAGGAGCAGACAGACAGATTACCAGTTGCTCTTATTACTTTCTTTACATGTTGTAGCTGGGGGGGATCCTGCTGGTTAAAGTCAGTCCTCCATCTCCTCCATGTCCTCACAGAAAAAGGCCTGCAAAGCCTTCCCCTTGGAGATGTACTTGATGCTCTCTATCTCACCACCGTAGTTGCTGGGCTTCTGGAAGTGAATCTCCAGGTGGTCCTGCAGGTCCTCCTCATCCTCCATGTCCTCAATGTCATCTAGGAGGATGGTTCGCTTTGGAGTGCCACAGAAGGTCTGAAATTAATCACAGACATCAGCATTGTCATAGTTCTGCTGCACAGCTTATTTATCGTATTCAGAGTTAGAAGAGATCGATATTAATCTGGTGAATTCAAGCTGACTGACTGTTGATCTGCCTATGAGTTATGTTCAATACTAAAAGGATCAAAATTGGGTTGAAATTTATATGAATGAATGAAGAAAACTGAAATCTTCAGCATGCCACAGTAGCCTGCCGGTTTAGATGCACGCCACATAACTGCAACATCCATGGTTCGATTCAGGCAGTGGACCTTTCATAAAAACACGTTCACACCTAAACCAATGTATGGTGATTAACAGAAAACTAAAACTACAGTGTCTTGTATCTTTATTTAGGCCCCCACTTGCACAGTATGTTTCCCTGACAGTAGTTACTATAACTTTAATAATTTTTGCCACTTCTGGTCATCTTTTGATCATTCACATATTTTGAACAGCATAAACCCCTTAATGACTAACAAACACTTTCCTACTAATCAGTCCCTCATTTACATCAAATATAATGGGAACAGCTGGTTTCAAGCACACTGGGTGAATGAAAATGTCCAGCAGCAATGATGGCAGTAAGCTGTTTTCAGCTTCCATCACTGCTCCTTCCGCTGGAAAGACAAAGCATTGCAACTGGTTTCCACATATGAAGGCCATTTCTATAGCTTATTTTGACTTATCCTTTAAATGTTAAGGGTCATAAACCAATTAAACTGCATGTGTAAAGGGTGACCCCGATCCAAAGGGCCAGTTTGTTAATACCCAAATCTGACAACAGTGTTTCTTGTGATGACTATAGAAAAGTGAATTCAGATTTTTTTTAGACTTCAGTTATTCAGATTGGTTTTCTCTGACTAGAGAGCAGACTGCTCAGACAGAGCATATTCAGCTAAGTTTAGGATAAATTAAATAGAGGACAAAAGACAAAAAAAAAAGTGGCACCACTCATCTCCAACATACAACATTGTATTCGCCCATTGTTTTCACTCTCATCGGGGTGGTACAAAACATCAGAACCCTTGTCCAGAATTTATTGTACAAAATACAATAATCACTCCTAACCAATGGGTAAAAGTTAGAATTTCCTTTTTAGTACAAAATTAAAAGTTCTTTACTCTTTCAACCTCTTTATTTTTGTTTTTCACTTTTTGTTTTTCGTATGTAATTGGTGAATTATTTGGTAATAGTTTCAGGCACTGAACTGAACATGTGTCAGTGAGATGGTCTATGTAGTCTGCCAGCTTCTCCCAGTGGCAGTTTTGTTCCTTATAAATCCATTTTAAATCAGCAGATGTTTTAAGATGGATTCAGCATATCACTCTGAACTGACTGAAAAGACAGCCAGTTGCTTGGTTGTTATTCTCTTTATTTGTTTTTCTCTTTAATTCATGTTATTTCTGGGATAAGTTGGGCTCAGAAATGCCATCAAATAGAATGTGAGAGGTACCATAGCTACATATTCTGTATTCACTTTTTATTAAAAAAAAACAAAAAACAAAAACATTGTGCCTTGTGTATGCTGAAACAATGCTGAACAAATTAGTTAATGATTGCTCCAACCAGTCTTAATGGGATGCCACTGTAGCCTCTTATTTAGGACACATGCCACATAATTGCAATGTGCACAGTTTGATTCCAGACCTTTGTTGTATGTCTTTCCAATCTCTCTCCCCTCATTTCCTGTCATCACGCTACTGTTGTTTTAATAAAGGAATAATAAAATGCCCCCCCCCCCCCCCCCCCCCCAGATAAAAATGAACCAATCTTGGAATCTTACCTGAAACTTACGCAGCTCGTATTTGTAAATGGGTCCAACCTGTACATTCACTTCAGAGTCCAGATCCACACAGTACCTCCCTCTCAGAGCCAGACTCTCAGCAACTACACACAGGCACACATTTTAGCATTAATACATCATGAACACACTGATGCTCAAAAAGGTGGCTATCACTCAACAGTTCTGTTCATTTATTCCAGTAGTTGAAAATCCTGGATGTGATTCTAGTTGTATTATTTAAGTATAAGTGAGAGTAGAGTAAGTAGAGTAAGAGAAGAAAAAGAAAACTGTAAAAAAGAGAAACTGCTGAAATGTTTGGGAGAGTAGGCTTCTGTATCTGTCATAAGATATTTTATGATTAAAGTTAGTAAAAACATAAAATATATTTTTTATCTTGGCATGTACAATTTGAATGATTGCAGTTTAATGCCTGTCTGTACCTGTGTTGAATGTCCTAGCATTAACTGGTTCTGGGGCATAATGATTATGACTAATTCCATGATGCCATTGAATACTTTGCCATGTCAGACATCTTCCTCCCCTGCATGGAATTATTGATGTTAACTGTATTGCTACACTTATTGCTTAGCACTAGCTCAGAGTGGTGCTTCATGAGAGTGGCTCAGAAAAAACAAGGCTTGTCTTAAATGAGCCTAACGAACTCAAGACAACTTAGAAGCCAAGCCTGGTTAACAAAACTGCTTGTTCATGAAATATTGTTGCAACAGCTTTATATTGGTTGTGCCTCTATTTTATGGTAAATGGACTGTACTTGTATAGTGCATTTCTAGTCTTCCGACCACTCAAAACGCTTTTACACTACGAATCACATTCACCCATTCACACACATTCATACACTGAATGGGTACAGGGGCTATGGATTTGCTGTTATTTTCTATATTGCATGTTGTTTGGGACCATAGATAAATATGGACAACATGTCTCCACTTCCTACCGCTATGCAAAAGTGAAGCCAAAATATCTCCTTTCCGGGAGCTGCCATATTGCTTGTATGACGTAATTTGGAGCCAGAGTCTGCGCAGTAGAGTCGGGCGGCGGGATGGCGGCCCGCGGAACACTCCCCCTCAGCCGTTCCATGGCGTGATGGAGGTTTGAGAGTGGCTGTCACCGTTGTCAATCATGACGTCAGACCCCCTTTATATATCGTCAAATAACTAATTAAAAACAAACTTATAAGAAAAATGAGCACTTGGACAAACATCAGCATGATAAAATCTACCTGAAATGACAGAAACCATCTTATTTGACTTGTACTTTGATTTTTTAGTTTTGCTCATGTCCCATCCACTAACATGGAAGGGGCGGGACTTATGACCTATATGACATCATGACGTCCATCTTTATATACAGTCTATGTTTGGAACTGAGGATCAGGGTGATGAGAAACAGCTGTGTCTAACTGGACCAGACCCCCCACACATGGCGTAGGATTGGCGGACACAGGACATTGTGCTTTTTTAAGTCGATCTGATACAGGTGAGGCGTGAGGCGTGAGGCGTGAGGCGCGAGGCGCGAGGCGCGAGGCACAAGTGTACCTAGAGTACAAGGCACGAGTGTACCTAGAGCAGCGGGGAGTTTTAGCCATGACACAAAGTTTGGACGGCAGAGTTGAGGTGCGCCACCAGGAAAATCTGTTGGCGGGATTCGGGGTGACAGAGCAAGAGCCTGAGACGAGGTACCACACGGACAGCCGTGTACAAGCCAGAAGTGATGTTGTGATGTTTAAATACAATACAGAGAGTAGCTTCAAGTTTTCACTTGGTCTGAAGTCACATTTACACAAACAAACAGATAGTCATACCTCCAGGGTGGAGGAAGGTGATCTGTCCTGTCCCAGTGTTCTTATCGTACTCCACTTTCTCCACCTCTCCACCCCCTCTGCTGGGCCTGGAGAAACTCATCTCCAGTCGGTCCCTCATTCTCTCCTCTGGGATGGAAGGGGGGACATTGGAGACCTTGAGCTCCTTTTTGGAAACATCAAGGTGGATCTACATTGATGACAGGAGAGTGTCAAAGTAAATAATTTCCTCAATTTACTAGTCTACCACAAAGACCCGATGCTGGCTCTTAAAGCCATGTTGAAGGGAAGACACTTCTGGAACTGCAAAGTGCACAATTATACAGCCAAATGGAAGGCAACATGAGAGAAATTTTTTGTTAAATATCCTTAA
Organism: Thunnus thynnus; assembly: GCF_963924715.1. Lineage (NCBI taxonomy): Eukaryota > Metazoa > Chordata > Actinopteri > Scombriformes > Scombridae > Thunnus > Thunnus thynnus. Next base: position 33,575,297 of record NC_089527.1, read on the forward strand.
AAAAGATTTTAAAAAATAAATAAAAGAATGACTAAACTAACTAAACTAAAAAGTACAAAATAAAGCATAGTGTTATTTCAGGCAGCACACTGAACAGTCAACTAGCTCAGTCAGCTCTGGGTTTTCCTACCTAGCTACAAGCACATTCATGTGAAAGAGGCAGGGTTGTTAATTACGAGCAACATCATCATAACCATGAACGAAATACTTCATATGATATGAGATGAAACAGTGATACCAAGTACCTGCCGAAAATTTCTGTTTTAGGGACAGAAAAAAGTCACAACCAACTAAGTGAAATGTTAACAACAGCCTGTACTCATGCAACATCAATAAGAAGATGTAGAAACACTATAAATAATTTCCAAATATTAAAAGTAGGCTAAGGCTGTAGGACATGGAGGAATTATTATATATATCTTAACTATAGAGTGAGTATTTTTTGGGGTATTTTTTGCTATTTAGTTGGATGATGAAGAAATCATTCACAAATGTCACATAAAAAAACTTAAAAGAAACTGTTTTAAAAACAGAGAGGAAATAGAAATATGGAACAATAAAATGTTTCTACTGACCTATACAATTATATATTGATCTTTTTTACTTAAACCTGAAGTTACCTCGCTAACCCAAAATCCTGCTCCATAGTACATGCCTCTGTTGTGCATGAAAGATGTTGGTATTTATGCAGCTGAGAGATACTAGGATTTTATCTAAAATGTTTAGCCTTCTTGGATAGAAGTATATTTATACACTTCCATACTGAGAAACTGCTTGGAGTGTTACACAGTATGGCCTTCCATGAACACTTTAAACTACTCATAAACAATCAATTATCTGATAAATGAAAATGCTGTTACTCTGTGGGAAATATGTAGGGCTCTTTTATTCACCTCAAACTTAACAGCTGGATCCATGGTTATTCTTTTTGGTTTCACAGCCAAAGTAGAGTTCTCACAGGACACTGAGCACTTGGCGATCTTCAGGATCTGAGAAGTCACTGGTAGAAAGAAAATATGACAGAAAATCACATCAGATGTGTATATAGTAGTGTTGTTTTTATTAGTTGACAAACTTTGGGTTGTGCTAATTATTACATGCCCCAGAGGTCAAACTTTTTTTTCATTTACTGTCAGAAGACAGCAAATCCTTCTCCTGTCTTTGAGTTATAGAGAATGAGTGAGTCACAGTCACCACTGTAATGAGAGGGCTCAGAGGTGCTCAGAAGTGCTAAAAAGTGGCACTGAATGGTTGGCGACACTTTTATTTACTTACTCTGATCACATATTACCTGGTTCAATAATTATTTAAGGCCATGTTCATGCATACCTGTAAGCATTAAAGTATAATTGAATTTGCATTTATTTATCTCTTCTTGCTGTCTAAAATAATGTAAATGCATTTCTTAACAATATTTTGTTAATAGTATTTATTATTAAAATAATAATATGGGTCTTTGGGGAAATAGCAGTAAGCTGTAGGGGCATGTTGATGTCTCTGTTTGATTGACAGCAGCTGGCAGGCTGCCAAAAAAGTGTTACAGAGAGACAAAGTAAACAAACTACTGTAGTCTGCAAGTCATGGGCAGACAGTGTGCTGTCAGCGGTGGTTTTGAAGAGTAAGTAACACCAGCATCTAACTGGACCGAAGTGACATTTGCTTACATGCTGTAATGTGCTGCAGCTACGAAGCTAATTAGCTATCTAGCCTGCTAACTGACGTTAGCCACGCACTGCCGGTGAATGTTTGTCTAGTGGCTTGTTCAATAAGATAGTGTTTTACAGAGCAGTAATTTAATTTCAGTTGGATTTTAAGATATCTAATACTGATGAATTTGTTTTCTTTCTTAAATGGAAATAAAACTTTTTTTTGTTGAAGTACATGTTAAAACTCAACAATTTTGGTTTCACTACTTAATTTAAGCTGTCTTATTGGCACTGGCAATGAAACAAATGATCTGGACCTGATGAGGGAAGATACTTCTGGAAGTGCAAAGTGCAAAATTCCTCTACAAAATGGAAGGCCTCATGTGAGGAAATATTAGTTAAATATCCTTGAAAAAATAAACAAAACAAAACCATGATAAAATTAAAAAGGCCTCCTGCAGTTATCAAAGTTCAATGTGGGACAGTGATTATTAAAGCTTGTAAACTCCTTTGATTTTTGCAGTAAAAAGTGGTAACTAAAAACATTCAACAGGTCTAATAAGCAAGTATTTGACTTATTTCTTCCATCACAGTTCACTTGGAGGATGCAGGGCACATCCTCTTGGAACTATGAATGTCTATAAAAATTTTGTGCCAACCATCCAGTAGAAGTAGGACACTGGAGTGTCAAGTGATGCTAGTGGTGCTGGTGGTGCTAGAGGAAAAGTCAGGGGCTCAAATTATTAGGATTCAATGTCTCTGCACCATGACTATCTGTACCACATTTAACGGCAATCCATCCAATAGTTTCAGTCAGATATTTCAGTTTGAACCAAAGTGGTGGAGCGACAGACTGAAATTGCCATCCCTAGCACAATGCCACTAGCATGCATCATATAATATCATACAGTCAAAGGAACCTATGTGTACCTTTCTCTTCCTCAAAAGTGATGAGTGCCTGTCCTCCCTGCAGAGGTACAGTGGGTCTCTGGCTGATGGCAAACACTTCTCTGATTGACTGACTGTTGTCATCACTCTCCTCTTTATTCTGACAAGTGAACTTCACCTCTGTGTCTGGAATCTGGGCGTAGATCTGGACATGTGGATGAATACACTGAGTTACCAGTACAACACACTATTTCCATCTGTCAAATGATAAACGCTACATTGTATGTTATTGTTATCATTTTAATTTCAATGTTGCATTATATTATTAAAACATATTGGGTCTCATTCACTAATATATGTGTAGAAATGTTGTTACCTGGCTCACAAAATAAGTGCGCATGCAAAATTACCATTGGATTCATGACACATTACCACCGTGTGTATGTTAGTGAATCAGAATCATTCTAAATTGACAGGCATGTGCCCACTATCAGGAATTAGCATAAAACCACACCCCGTTTCTCTATATAAGGAAAGCTCTGATGGAGCGGTGCAGCAGTGTAGAGAGCTGTCACACATTGCAAAAAGTGTGGTGATGGTAAAAATGTAGAAAAACTTTACTGCTCAGAAGAAGAAGCCAGAAAAGGCAGATTTGGCTGGTAAACATGTCATTGGCACAACCATTCGGAGCCCAATTGTGAATACAGCCTGTATAGTTGTTGCACCACTATGTCCACTACAAAATAAAAAGTTGTTAAATTTGTAGATCTGTGGAACTGATCTTAATAAATCTCTACTGCTGTGCCAGGTGCGCATCGTGTTTCATCTCTGTCCACAACAGATCGTGATGTAGTGAAAGCAGAGCGTCCCTCCCTATGCCACTACTGAACTGTCAGTCTGTGGAACACTGAACAGGCTGCTGGTTAACCAGCTGCATATATCACGGCCAAATCTGACAGCGAAATTCATCGCTGTCACATTCCAATATGAAAATTCCGAAATATAAGCGTTGTCATCTAAAAGTGGACAGGACAATTTGAATATATTAATAATTTCATTACATTTATGATGATGATGGATTACAACGTCTTAGCTATTCATGTTATAATTAGTAAATAAGTTGTGTATTATTAGCAATTTCACACTTAAATGTTGTATATTTAGGTCCAATTATTTTTAAAATAATTGTGGTTGAAATATACTGTTTACATTGAATAAATATTGACCATATCATTTTTTAAAACTGTGGGACATTTACAATTTGTGCATACGCATGGTCTAAGGCAGTTCTAAATTTGTTTGCAGCGTAAGAACAAAGTCAGGTGAGAACATATTTATGAATCCCGGATTTGTGCATACGCACTGTTTGTGATTGAGGCCCGTTGTCTTTTATTTCGCTTCTCAATACAAATGAATGCAATGACAGTTTTGGCTGGTGCATGATTCTGAGGACTTTCTTCAATCCCACCTTGAATTTCTGCTTCAGTTTGGCAGAGTCAGTTCTCTTAGCCACTAGCTCTGCTTGACACTTCATCAGTTTGTCCAGCAAATCCTGCTTGCGTTTGGCAAGCTTCTGGATTTCATCCTATGTGAAAGCATCATGTGAAAAAAATGTAGTGAGCTTCTTGGAATTCCATCTCATTTTTGCTTAGCAGCCTGTTAACATAACAGAGATGATAGTAACTGTACCTGCACTGCCTTCATGCTTTCAGCGAATTCTTTCTGACACTCTTCCAGATTTTTGACACAATCCAACATCTCCTGCTGGGCCTTTGTCTTGGCTTCATCTTCTTCCAGTTTTTCCAGTATCAGCCGGGTTTTCACATCACTTACTTTCTCTACTTTAGCCTTAAAGAAGAATTCAGGGAGAATACAGATAGAAAAGTGGACAGTTTTCTTAAGGACGAGTAAAAGTAGTTCCTGTAAAACTGTTCTTCTAGTCATATATATATATATATATATATATATATATATATATATATATATATATATATATAAGACAAATGCTATAGAATTTTTAAATGTAACTTTAAATTAAACATACATCAAGAGGAGAGAGAAGATTTTCAAAAATAATTTAAGGCACTGGCATATCTTGCTGTCTGACCCTGTCCTGTCATATGATATGCTTGATATCCATGTGGGTTATGCTATTTTTTGCAAAACTATCAGGCACACTGCAAAATGAACATAAAGCATGTTGCTGTGCACTATAACAATATCAGACATGACATTTCCAATTCAACTTCTAATTCGTGGCACTGACAAAGTCTTTCACCCAGAGAACGGGACCAAGATTCGCTTTGAGAAGTCAAGTCAAGTTTGTTTTATTTATATAGCGCCAAAGCACAACTGAAGTTGAAGAAACTTAACCTGGTCCGGAGCAGGTTATGTTCTGAGTTTCGGCTTAAGTTCTAAAATAAAACGGGTTGATGTAGCCTACTTGGCCTACTGGAACTTTTATAGTTTGGCCAAGAGAAAGTTGTTGAAATGACGTCAGTATTTTACGCATAGCTTCTTACCTTCCATGTATCCAGCTCTTTCTTGGCCTCCGCAAGTTGACTGTCTTCCTCCAAACCGCCGTCCATCTGACAATAAGGACTGTTACTGTATCACTGAGAAACGAGAAGTAACGATTACACTTTTCAAAGAGTTTAATCATGCTTACCTTGCCATTTATCGGGCTGTTGTTCGTGTCAGCCATGAATATGTCGACCTGATTGACGGAAACGAAATTCGGTAAACAAAAGTAGCCAATGTAAAATAAAGCCATAAATAAGTCATAATACACATCGCAAAGATAAACGACCCAACCTGTGACTGTATGTGGTTGCTGGTTTATTTTCCTGTCGAAACGCCGTAAAGTGAGACGAAAGCAAACACAGAGGCTCCGGTGCGCTGTAGTTTCCACTGAAGTGAAAATCAAAAGTGAAAGTAAAGCTGGATTTCTGCAACGCCACAGCCGAGACGGGCGCTGTTCTGCGGAAAACTATGTGTGCCACAATTACATAAAGATAGTGTACGCCGAGGAATACATTATTTATTATTTTACAAAAAAATACAGACGTAAATGAACGTAAATTATTAAAATTAAACTTAAATGTTGCTGAGTGTGAGTTTAACTGGAGTAAATGTTTGTTTCATCATCGGCGTCGCCAGGTTATTTTGCATGGGCTTCAGCCCCGAATGTATGAAGCTGGACAAAAAAATGTAATATGTGTGACGCCGTTAAGCCACGTCTCAAATTCAAATATATCCTAATTTACACAGTCTTGCATCACTTTACAGCTGATAGTGACGCAGACTGGCCTCCTATTGCAGTTTCTGTTGCAGCTTCTAGGAGCGCTCGTTTTGTTTTTCGTTTGAACATTGTTTCCTTGTATGAGAACATGGACCAACAAACCACCACCAGCTCCTGCTACGCGGGTGTTTAAAATAAACGAACCCTTCGTGCTGAAACCAGCTGGCAGACTGGAGCCGCTTTCATGGGACAGATGAATGAACAGTTCAGAGGATCATATATGACATTAACATGTGCGGCATCAAATAATAATGTCAGACAAAATAGGCCTACAGCGAAGTAAGTAGCTCTTCAGTGAAGCTAAAGTTTGTTAAATTGACATGAGTGTTGTTTTAAAAACAGTTCATCTTGTGATGCTGCTTTACATTACAGTAATGTTAATGTAGCTTGATAGTTTGGATAGCGACTGCTGATGTATTCCCACCGTGTGTCGTTTGTCCACAATTACTGTAGTTAACGCCATATAAGTTAAAGTTCTGCTTCATGCTCTGTCAGACTTTTTTCCAGAGTGAGTGAAGGAATCAAGAGAGAGGAGACAGAAGTGAAGAAGAATCGCAGGATGTAACATTGATAGTGTTGAAAGAAAACAAGGAGAAAGTAAAGAACAGATTCAAAAAGAAAAAGGTGCAACTGATTCAAGATTTAAAGAAACAGTTTAAGGATAGAAAGAGAAACATAGAAGCAGCCCAGGCATCAGGTGATGGAGAGACATGAACACATTCAAAGCAGGGGGCAGAAAAAACTATCTAGATAAACCACTGTTCTGTAAATATTTTAAGGGCACAATCTGTTATCCAAACTAAAGGACATCCTAACAAACAAAAGTCAAAGCACAAGATTAAAACCTGCTATGAAAGGCCTTACAGAGCTTTGAATACAGGCACTAACACTATACAACAACTCTGTTAACGCAATATTTTCATCAGCTGTTAAAAGGTTGCTGACGTCCATAACTGTTGTAAACACGGCACTAAGATTGACAAATAGTTTCAGTTAGTAGGAAACAGTTGGTTGAGGTGAAAAGGAATCAGTCCATACATGCTTAATATTGTGGATTCCTGGCATTTAAGCAGCTGTGTTGCTCCACAACTGTCCACGAGTGTGAGTACCATACAGTCCTGCCCTCTGTGCTCGGGCAATGTGATGGTGAGACTGCACATTGAGCTCAATATTTCAATGATAGTTCAAGAATAAATTACAGATGTAATTGGGTAAGATTTGAGTTACCTTGAAAGGGGCTTATGGAATAGTTATGGCTCACTAGCACAAGCAGAATTAACAACGCTGGCTTGAATGTTTATGATAAAGAGGATCTATAATTTATGTTTAATATATGTGTGAGGCATCATTACACAATATGGCTTCAATTCACCACCTCACCACCTGCGTCGCCAGTGTCCCCTGTCTCCAAAATATTCATAAGCATGGGTAAGAGCTTCTGTACAGGTGTGCACATTCTCCCATCAACTTTGTTTTTATATATCCCAACTTTTTCGTGGGAGGTAACATATGTATCTTTCAAGCCCCATTTTGTGCGTATACAACGGTTTTAAATGAGGCCCCATGTTTCTTTATTTTTCCTTTTTGACTGTCAATCAATTTAGCTGCTTTTGGTGACTTGTATGGGCCTAGGTTTTAGTAACATAATGTTCTTGAGTTGTTTTATTGAATAATATTTCGTAAACGTTTAAGAAGAGCTCAATGACCTTAAAGCTGCCCTGTGAAGTTTTATTGTAAACAAAAGTTATGTTTTATGTCTTCTTCCTTTCCTCTGCCTTTGCTGGTGCATCGCATATAACAGCCACCTACATCATTGTCCTTGATCTCCTGCACAAAACAAATAAAAAGGGGACCCACTCGTAAGAAACTGCTCCTAGCCCAACTAGAATGCATCCCTTTGATATACAAAGCAGAGCAACTGCATTAAAACTCATTGGACAACACTGTAATGTGCAATTATGAGCTACACTGCAATTAATCCCACTCTGTTACAGACAGGGTTGTAAGAGAGTCAGTCTAATTTTATCTGATATATTTTATTTTTTACTGGTAACTCGATGTTATATTCTACTTTGTGCAGATTATAACATGATCAATATGAGTACCACAACATACCACCTTACAGCAATGCTCCTTAAAATATCAAAAGTCATGAAAATATTAAAAATGATTCCTGAGGAAACATCACGTGTCAACTGAGCCACAACAGCTCCCTGTTGACAATATAGCATCTAACAGTATATCCCTACTCCATTTTAAAGTGCTCAGTTTTCATAGTATAATATTTCTTGAACAAAATATGAGGGATGACAGAAGTAAAGTCAGTTATAGTCTGACTCAGTTTCTATACAAAATGCAATACAAGCAGATGTCACCCTTATGACTATCAGTTATGAAACAACAAACCCTTTTCATAATAAGAGGCCTTTTGACAGCAGTCGTTTTGAATTGTCATAGTAGGAAAACAGGAGTTTAATAATAACATTTATGATGGCTCTGTTTTATTCAACTGTCCCAGTAAGCTGTGACAGTGTGACAGTGTGACAGTGAGGCAGCATGCATAATACCAAGACCCTGAAACTGTGCTGACTACTGAGCTAAAACTTTACTTATTGCCTCATTGCAGACAGACCTCTGTCTATTTGTACACCCATAACACAGAGACAGCACAGCTTGTAACACGTAGGGAGGAACTTCAAAGGTGATTCTTGCTTTGCACTTTTCTTTTATTGCCTATTTTTTACAACCTAACTTTGTGGAAAGGAGAAGGGGGACAACAGGTTATGGAGAGTCCCTTGGGAGTACTTCACGTGTGTCAGTAGCTCAGCTTTATCTCTGGGGAACACCCCCAACTCCAGGAGTGATGTCTAAATAAAGAAATGTGCGTCATGTAGCAGGTGACTCCCCTCGTTGAGACCTGCTGATTGAGGTAGCAGCAGAGCAGAGGAGAGAGACTGAGATAGCAATGTAACTGACCAGCGCACTGGTATTTGACATGTTTTTTCAAATTATTTTTGAAATATTTGTATGAAACAAATATTCATAAAAAACCCACTATTTGTGCTTTACTGAATAAGGTATTTGTATGCGGGCACACCCCTACTGCACACTCCGTTGGTTCATGTCAAACTCATGGAGTAAGCCTGAGATTCCTGTTCTTGCCCAAACCTTGAAGCCCCAGGGATGAGGTTTTAAACCATAGGATGAACTTGCCTGCATTCTCAAAAACGTTAACGATTTAATCTCAGATCATCATATTGATTTATTTTGTCTTACTGAAACCTGGCTGTGTCATGAAGAATATGTCAGCCTAAATAAATCCACTCCCCCCAGTCATATTAATACTCACATTCCTCAAGACAGTGGCCGAGGAGGTGGAGTTGCAACCCTTTTCAACTCAAGCCTAATCATCAACCCTAGATCTAAATTTAATTATAACTCATTCGAAAGCCTTGTTCTTAGTCTCACTCAGCCAACCTAGAAAACTTTACAGCCAGCTCTATTTGTTATATTGTACCGTTCTCCTGGCCCATACTCTGAATTCCTATCTGAATTCTCAGAGTTTTTATCAAACTTAGTCCTTAGTACAGATAAAGTAATTATAGTAGGTGATTTTAATATTCATGTGGACGTTGATAGTGACAGTCTCAGTACCGCATTTATCTCCTTGTTAGACTCAATTGGCCTCTCTCAGTGTGTAAATAATCCCACTCACCGTCTTAATCACACCCTAGACCTTGTTCTGATTTATGGGATTGAAATTGAACACTTAATAATTTTTCCACAAAATCCTATTTTATCAGATCATTTTTTAATAACTTTTGAATTCCTATTTGTAGATAAATTTAAGGAAACAATTCCATCAGTACTGAATTCAATGCCATGTCTCAATACTACAGAGGACTCTTATGTTAACTTTAGTCCCTCCCAAATTGATAATCTTGTTGATAGTGCTGCAGGCTCATTACGAATAACACTCGACTCCATCGCCCCCTTAAAAAGGAAGATAATAAAACATAAGAGGTTAGCTCCATGGTATATTTCCCAAACCCGCAAATTAAAGCAAACATCGCGAAAATTGGAAAGGATTTGGCGTTCCACCAAAGTAGAAGAATCTTGCTTAGTCTGACAAGATAGTCTTAAAACATATAGGAAGGCCCTCTGTAATGCCAGAGCCGCCTATTACTCAGCATTAATAGAAGAGAATAAAAACAGCCCTAGGTTCCTTTTCAGCACTTTGGCCAGGCTGACAAAGAGTCATAACTCTATTGATCCATGTATTCCTATAGCTCTCAGTAGTAATGACTTTATGAGCTTCTTTAATGATAAAAATCTAACTATTAGAGACAAAATTAACCACCTCCTGCCCTCAACAGGCACCGTTCTCTCCTCAAACACAGGCACCTTAGAAACAGCTGTAAATCCTGACATATATTTGGACTGTTTTTTCTCCAGTAGACTTTCCTGAACTAACTTCAATGATTTGTTCAGCTAAACCATCAACCTGTCTCTTAGACCCCATACCAACTAAGTTGCTTAAGGAAGCCTTACCCTTAGTGAGCACTTCTTTACTAGATATGATCAATCTGTCTTTAGTAACAGGCTATGTACCACAGTCCTTTAAAGTAGCTGTAATTAAACCTCTTCTTAAGAAGCCTACTCTTGATTCAGGCGTTTTAGCCAATTATAGACTTATATCTAACCTTCCATTTCTCTCTAAGATCCTTGAGAAAGCAGTCTCTAATCAGTTATGTGACTTTCTACATAACAATAGTTTATTTGAGGATTTTCAGCCAGGATTTAGAGCGCATCATAGCACAGAGACAGCACTGGTGAAAGTCACAAATGACCTCCTAACTGCATCGGACAAAGGATTTGTCTCTGTACTTGTCCTGTTAGATCTTAGTGCTGCATTCGACACAATTGACCATCAAATCCTTTTGCATAGACTGGAACATTTAATTGGCATTAAAGGAACTGCATTAAGCTGGTTTAAGTCCTACTTATCAGACCGATTTCAGTTTGTACATGTTAATGATGAATCCTCTGTGACGGCAAGGGTTAGACACGGAGTTCCACAAGGTTCTGTGCTTGGACCAATTCTATTCACCTTGTATATGCTTCCTTTAGGTAATATTATTAGGAAACAAACATAAATTTTCATTGTTATGCCCAATTATATTTATCAATGAAGCCAGATGAAACCAATCAGTTAAACAAACTCCAAACATGCCTTAAGGACATAAAGACCTGGATGACCTGCAATTTTCTACTACTAAATTCAGATAAAACTGAAGTTATTGTGCTTAGCCCTAAACACCTTAGAAACACATTATCTAATGATAAAGCTACTCTAGATGGCATTACCCTGGCCTCCAGCACCACCGTAAGGAATCTGGGCGTTATCTTTGATCAAGATATGTCCTTTAACTCCCACATAAATCAAATCTCAAGGACTGCCTTTTTCACTTACATAATATTGCAAAAATCAGGCACATCCTGTCCCAAAAAGATGCAGAAAAACTAGTCCACGCATTTGTTACTTCTAGGCTGGATTATTGCAATTCCTTATTATCAGGCTGCCCTAACAAGTCTCTAAAGACTCTCCAGCTGGTCCAGAATGCAGCTGCACGTGTACTGACTAAAACTAGAAAAAGAGATCATATTTCTCCCATTTTAGCTTCGCTACATTGGCTTCCTGTAAAATCTAGAATAGAATTTAAAATCCTTCTCCTAACTTACAAAGCCCTTAATGGATAGGCACCATCATATCTTGAAGAGCTCATAATACCGTACTATCCTACTAGAACACTGCGCTCCCAGAATGCAGGCTTACTGGTGGTTCCTACAGTCTTTAAAAGTAGAATGGGAGGCAGAGCCTTCAGCTATCAGGCTCCTCTCTTGTGGAACCATCGTGCAGACACCTTCTCTACATTTAAGAGTAGGCTTAAAACTTTCCTTTTTGATAAAGCTTATAGTTAGGGCCGACCAGGCTTGCCTTGGATCAGCCCTTAGTTATGCTGCTATAGGCCTAGACTGCTGGGGGACTCTCCATCTGTAAGCATTCATGTAACATCAATGCATGTCACTAACTTTGCTTCTTCCCCGGAGTTTTTTTGTGCTTTCTCATCTCAAAGGAAACCCTGGGTTCTGGGCCGAGCCTTCGCGGTCCTTCACAGTCCTGTTGGCATCCTTCCCTGGCTGCTGCTGTGTCATTGTCATTATTGTTATGATTGTTGTTATGATTTTTGTTCTTCTGTCCCCCCCCCCCCCCCCCCCCCTTCCCTCTTTCTTTCTCTCTCTCAACCCAACCGGTCAAAGCAGCAGATGGCCGTCCACCAAGAGCCGGGTTCTGCTTGAGGTTTCTACCCAGTAAAGGGGAGTTTTTCCTTGCCGCTGTCGCCAAGTGCTTGCTCATAGGGGAATTGTTGGGTCTCTGTAAATTAAAGAGTGCGGTCTTGACCTGCTCTATGTGAAAAGTGCCTTGAGATAACTTTTGTTGTGATATGGCGCTATATAAATAAAAACTGATTGATTGATTGATTGATTGATATATCAGCTGATTGGTCTCAGTTATGGTCCCAGTAGGGATAGTACGAAGTGCTGCATTCAAACCTCTAGCAGACTTTCAGAGTTTACTTTGTCACCCAGCCTTGGTAATCAGCTACAGGGGTGCCAGGTGTCCAGCTTAGCATTATTTTCATTCTCAGGTCAGTCGCCCTTGTGTTAAGGTTGTAAGGGCTTGTTGGGGCTTGGTACCCGTCGGTCATCCTGGCTCCCCCTTGCCTACATTTTCTTCATCACTATCACTGTTCTCTTAAGTCTGGTGTGTGTCCCTGAAAGTAGGCTAAGTCATAACCACATGTGTATGCATATATGTATATGTATGTATGTATGTGTGGTGTGTGTGTGTGTGAGTGTGTGTGTGTGTGTGTGTGTGTGTAACCCTATAACCCATATATACATATACACTGTACAGTATATTGCCATAGGTGGTACAATTGAAATACTGACTTGGAAAATTGAAAAGTTGAAATTGGTCCAAAAGAGAGAGCTGGGGGGTCAGTGGTAGACAGCCATGTTGTTTGACCTTGTAAGATAGTAAGATATACCACAGTATATCTTACTATCTTACAGTAATAATATTTTCCTGCCAAAAATGTTGCCATGGTACATTTCAGCGTCTGTTCAGAGTTATGATGTCCTACACTGCCACACAGCTACAGAGTTTACGCATCTTCCTTATTAGACCCAACAAGGGGTTTTTAACCCACTGCCAAGAGCTTGGGATTTTAAGAAACAGGCACCCATAGAGGCTTGCATCATGATTTCAGTATGGCATACCAAAGGGCGTCATCATTGGAAACGTTGCAAGACTACCCTATACCAGGGAAGCTTCAAAATATGGATTGGATCACAGTGTACTGCATGGTTTGCAGAGACTTCCATCCTCTGCTCTATCTCCTGCCACCATTGAACTATTTAATACACAATCCCTCACAGATAAATCCTCCTCATAAATGACCACATCTTAGACAAGGGGCTTGATTTTATGTGCCTTACTGAAACGTGGCACAAACCAGAAGACTACTCTGTGCTTAATGAGGCCTGCCCTCCTGCCTATAGTTACACTGAAAAAGCCCGCAGTTCTGGCTGTAGTAGTGAAGCAATCATACACCGGGCTGAACTGAAAGAAAGAGAACGATCAGGCATTGGTCTATACAGGCTCATCTTTCCTCCCTGAAATAAACAACCTCATCACCTCACTGTGCTCCATGTCAACCAACCATTGTCATTGTTGGTGATATGAATATACATGTCAACAACCCCTCCCATCATTTCGCAGTGGAGCTCCTGAGTCTGACTGAGTGTCTTGGCCTGGAGCAGCATGCTGAGGTCCCTACTCACACCAGGGGGCACACACTTGACCTGGTCATCACTGGCTCACCTACAGGTCTGTGATCTAGGTGTATCTGACCACAAGATGGTCTCAATGGATTTGACATTCTGTCAGCCCCTGCTAAACCTAAGAATCAAATGCTTTTTTGGAACTGGAAAAACATTGACCCCGCCATCATGACTATGGACCTCCAGCACATCACTTGCCCAGCTTCTCCACCAGTGGATGAACTAGTGGAACTCTACAATAATAATACTTGTATTATTATTATTATTTATTGTTAATTTCTCAACATGTTTTTTGGGGGAATTTACATTGTAAAAGAAAAATGACTTACAGCTTATTAGACATTATGTTATCAGAACACTGTTTCTCCATCAAAGTATTTTGGTCTCCTCTCTTTGATGAAATAGAAAGCTCTGGAAATTTGTCATATGCACAGTGAAACAACCAACGTCTTTCATATAGGATACTGGATAGAATTATCCTTTGAAGAATTAAAGATTGCTTTAATGGTGGAAGTAACACTCGTTTATTCAGTTCAGACATACTGTACATCCTGGTCAGAGCCAATCATAGGCAGAGTAGGGGCGGGTCTTCGCAGAATGCGGGTGGGAAATAACGCCTCCCTGAGGTGTCTCCCTCATACCAGCGGTGCAGTGCTCCTGTTTATACTCGGAAGTACAAGCTGACAGGCTGACTTGGCTTTATGAATTGATGTAGCTTAGCGTTAGCTGGTCAACAGCGTCATCAAATCAGAGACTGAAAACACAGCAAGCAAAGATGCTTTGGTTTGAGGGATCCATTCCTGAAGCCATTAACTCGGCTAAAGAGCGAAGTTTAGTCTTTGTCGTTGTCATCACAGGTATGTTTGTCTATTAGGGAGCTATCTAAAGTTACCCTGCATAGGTAACAAGTGATAAAGAATCGATAGCATTAGTGTGTTAGCCAGCTAGCCGTGGCAGTTGTCATACCCAACGTTAGCCATTAGCCAGCCAGCTAGCTAGCTAGCATAGCCAACCAGCAGTCAAACAAATAAGACGTGTCTGTTACGCATATTTGAGGAAAAACAACCATCGAAAGCAAGCAGACAGGGACGTAGTAACCCAAATATGATGTAAAATTATGTGCTGGCTAGTAATGTTGGTTATTGGTCCGTGTGTGACATTAGGATAAGAAACAACTTTGCGACAGCGCCAGGTGTCAAATAATCAGATTAACGTAAGGTTTGAAAACGCACAGACTAGGTGATTGTAGGCCAGCTAATTTATTTTATAAACAGCCATGTTATTCATGTGACATCAGTCACATCTCAATTATGATTTGAGATCCGGTTAATGGATTCTACCTCTTAGGGGGTACTGGTTCACACTTGATAGCCAATCGGCCCAAGTCTAGCCAGGTAACTTCAAACGTCACCAGTTTGTGTTTGCTCGTTGTTGCATCATAGACCCCAGTATTAGCGTTGGCGGCGTTAGTAAATTGCTTAATCAATGCAGCTTTCTAAAAAGTGTCCAACTTGTAACAGGATGGTCAGTCTAATGTGTTGACAGTGACCTGTAACTAAATGATTTTGTCATTTGATGAAATTGAAATGAAATTGTGATATCACTTTCACAATCTCTGCTCTCAGGGGAAGATGAACAGTCAACACAGCTGATGTCCAGCTGGGAGGATGACAGAGTGTCAGAGGCTGCACAGAACTGTTGTGTTGCCATCAAAGTGGATGCCAAGAGGTACTGATGTGTTAAGTTAAAGAAACGAAGAAAAGAAGTGCATGATACTGACATTTACACTGCCTGTAACTATACAGTTTGGTCTGTATGCTGTTGTTGCATTTTGTCTTGTGATTGTTAAGTTAAAAATGTCTGATTATCTTCCTGTTGGAAGGAAGGAAATGCATGTAATAGACAAATCCAACTGCATTTAAACTGACCTGTCATAAAGACCTGTGAGAGAAATCCAAACTACTGCTTAGTACTATAAAATGTATGTTAAGTTTTATAACTCTTCACGTCATACATTTATTTGTCTTATGAAGCTGACTGTACTGGAACTTATATGTATATGCATGAAACTTTAATTTGGCTTGTGCCAACAACTTTTAAAAAATTTAGTTTTAGTTTAGTCCTGATTTGTTCAAAATTCTTTCTTGAATTCCCCAAATATTTGTTCTTTCAAATATAAAGGAATCATCTCTGTTGTAAGGTACACCTCTGCCACTCCGAGTGTTAGCTCATTCACTGAAAAATAAGCAACTTACTTTGACATCTTGATCAATTTGACAGGTGTTTGATATAATGCCTTCGAAGAATAGATGTGTTCATGTGTAGGGAATTTCACCATGTGATGATGCAACATTTTTTCCACAGCGAGACGTGTGTGCAGTTCTCCCAGATCTGTATCTTTTTTGTTGTAGTATTGACCATCTTTGGTTAAATGAATGTGGGGCTACTACAGAAAGTTAGTTAAGAAGTCATCTCTAAATTTAAAGAAAGGGTCATTAGTTAACTACCCCACAGCCCAAACATTTAACCTCCCAGTCAGACTGACATACAAAGGAAAATAATGCATAACACCATACTATATAGGCATATTGGCTGGCTGACATTTACACAATGTAGACATGATACAGCTACAGTGTGTGTGTATGTATGCATGTATGTGTGTGTGTGTGTGTGTGTGTATGTATGTGTGTACATACACATATACATGTGTATGTATGTATGTGTGTATGTATGTATGCACAAAAAGTCAGTTGCTGGGAGCTTGTTCCTTAACACCCCCTGTGTGAAGATCCAGTGGTGTGCATACCCTCCAGCTTCTTTATTGGAGAAAATGGGATTCCCCTGGAGGTCATCGCTGGCAGTGTGTCTGCAGAAGAATTGATGAACAGAATCAACAGAGTCAAGCAGGTAAGGAGTAAGGACACACAGGTTGGGTTGCATACAGATATATTTGCTGGGATAACATTACTGGTTCTTTAAACCTTTAACGTTCTTTTACAGTATCTAGCTATCCACAGTACCCCATAATGAAGAATCACATGCATGTTGTCACAAAGGCCCTATTCCCACCTGAGATTAACATGTGATCTATGTCTGGATACATTATTTGGATAATGTCATCCAATCCATGGGTCTTTTCATTTACACCTGGTATTAAACTGCATTCTCATTTTCTCAGCTATGCCCACATTGTGATCGGATCTCAATATGCAAATTAGATGGGTATAGCTGGCAGACTTGTCAACAAACATGTTGCGTCCCAGATCAAGAAAACTGCTGCTACTATTTGTAACTTTTACAGGGCTAGCTTTAGCTGGCAGGAAGAGGCAGAGCTAGGTGACCTTTCAACTTACTGGGACAATTTTTTCCTTAGGAATGTAGTAATGCTGTACAGATTTTATTTACACCTGCTGAGATCCGATCACAATGCGAGCTCGACCACCTCAAAATGTGGTCTTGGCGATCCAATCGCATTCCCATCACAATGTGTTCTGAGTGCATTTACACCATTAATGTGTTTTTCCTTATCCAGAAAACATATCCGGATACTGATTGCATGTTAATGCCAGGTGAAAATGGGGTGATAGTGAGCATGATGGCATGCTGATGTCAGCATTTAGCTTAAAGCACTGCTGTGCCTAAGTGCAGCCTCACAGAGCAGTTGGCATGGCTGTAGACTCTTGGTTTTGTTGTTAAAGAAATACAGAAGAATGTTCTTTATGTATTTTGACCTGATGCCCTGACACTTCAAACTGAGATTTCATAAATACTTTTAGAATTAAGCAGTATATCCGATAAAAGATCAAGGCCAAATCATCCCTTGCTGGAATGTTAAGATCTTGACTGGCGCTGAAAGTGCAAGTAACCTATTGTTTTTGTAAAGTTTATTATTATTCCTCCATGCCAATGCATTTTTGAGGGGCTTGGAGTGCTCGAAAACTCAGGAAAATTGGCACATACGTCAGAACTGGTGAAAATTTAAAAGTTCTGTAATGATTGGGCTTGGGTGTGGCCAGAGAGCTACATAGCGCCAATGCAAGTTCATTTTGGAACAAAGTTTCGACATAAAACATATTTTTTCGCCCAACATGAAGTCAGCCATTTTGGATTTTGTGCATCAATTTTCATTTCACGCACACCTTTTAGGCCCTTAGGATCTGTGAAAACTCACAAAACTTTGCAACTATGTTCAAACTAGTAAATATTTCAATCAGTATCACAATTCGGTTTAGGCGTGGCATTTCGGCTCTATAGCGCCCCCTAATTTCTTTTAGCATTTTTTAGGTACAAGGAGTGCTCGAAAACTCATGAAACTTTGCACATCCATCAGTAGTGACATAACTTCATATCTGATATGGGTGTTGGGTTTGGGTGTGGCAAAATGGCTCGAGGGCGCCCCCTAGAAAATTTCAATTTTAACACACTCCTCCTAGAGATTTAACCTGAGTGACTTCAAATTTGGTAGGTTACATCTAACAACTTTTGCAATTTTCAATTGCGAAGTTTTTTCTATTTCATGGAACACCCTTGGTGTGGTGTTCCGGTGAATTTTGCCTAAATCATGTTTGGGGCATTAAACAGGAAGTTGTTGTAACTCCACTTTACATTGTCCAGTATGCCTGAAATTTCTCATGCATGATAAGAGTCCAGCACTGATCATCTACGTGTCAATATTGGGTCTTAGTCATAGTGCCACCTACTGACAACAGGAAATCAGCCTTATGTGACAAACATCATACGATTTACATGAAATTTACATTGTGTGGTCTAAACATGATATACAGTTAAGTGATGTATAATTAGTGGGATTTCTGTAGCGCTTCATAGTGGACACAGGAAGTGATCCATGTCAGTTGCCCTCTGGTAAATGTATCACTGCATTAATATGTAGTATTACCTACATGCAACAGAAACAAGGCCTAAATGACACTTAGTTCATCAAATGTATACACATTTTCTAATATGTCATATCCAGCACCACATCCTGCACACCAGAAATAATATTTTACCCATTCACACAGTGACCGATATTCCTGACAATTCAGAGCCGTGTCAACAGACCTCCAATAGTGATACCACAGCTTCTACTCCCTCCGACTTGAGAGGCCTCACTCATCACTGCTTAATTCTCCTCGTTTTCTGATAGATGCATGCTCAGCCCGTTGGAGGTGAGACAGTGTTACCAGAGGCAGGTTCTCCTGTGGAGATCAGCCCATGTGACAGTTCAGCCATAGAAACTGCCCCAGCTCCAGCCTCAGCTCCAGCAGCAGTTCCGGTCATTTCATCAGTAGAAACCAGTTGGCCTTCAGCAGCAGCAAACGGTGAGTGAGCCTGGATCACACAGTCATCCGCTAGGTAGGCTCAGCTTAGACCCTCATGCTCCTCAGGTGACAAAGACATGGTTCAGATCAAATTTAGCTGAATTGGTACAAGGTGGCCATGGTGGCCCCTTTTTCTGCATGATTTGAGGCTAACTACCAGAGATTCATTTAGCAGACACTTTTATCAAAAGCGATGTACATCTGAGAATTGATACAACATAAGCAAGGATCTAGTCAGGGGAGAACAACGTGAGTAAGTTCCATAAAGCTTAGTTCGAGTCCAATAAGATGTAGGTGCCAACCAGCAGTGCACAGAGGCAATGCATAGAGTGCATAGAAACAGATTTTTTTTTCATTTCTTTTTTTTCAGTCCATCAAGTATGGAGGTGTTTGCGAAAGAGCTGAGTCTTTAGTCTTTTCTTAAAGATCCAAAGAAACTCTGCAGATCAAACAGAGTTTGGTAACTTGTTCCACAACCGCGGAACTACAGAAGAGAAGAGTCTAGCCAACGACTTAGGGCACTGTTGTGGTGGCGCCTTCCATTGGCAGAATGTAGTGAGCAGGAGGGAGTGTAGATCTGAATGAGGGAGTTCAGGTAGGCGGGAGCTGTTTTAGTTGCTGTTTTGCAAGTGAGTGTCAGGGTTTTGAATTTGATGCGGGCAGCAACTGGGAGCCAGTGGAGGGATATGAACAGTGGGGTGACATATGCTGTTTTGAGCTGGTTGAAGACCAACTGTGCCACTTCGTTCTGGATCATCTGCAGAGGTTTGAACGTACATGCGGGGTGACCTGCCAGTAAGGAGTTGTAGTAGTCAATGAATGATATAACGAGAGCCCGTACCAGGAGTTGTGCTGCGTGCTCAGACAGGTAGGGTCTGATCTTCCTGATGTTGTACAGGGCAAATCGACATGACTGCGCAATTGAGGCCACGTTAACCTTGAAGGTTAGTTGGTCATCAATCATGACACCCAGGTTTCATGTAGACTTTGTGGGCAGTAGTTGGGTTGATTCGGGCTGGATACTGATCTGTTGTATAGAGGGACTGGCTGGCTGGATCGTTAACAGCCCTTTGGTATCATTGATTCTCTCTCTGCTACTGATGTGAAAACATTCACTGCTGGACAGGTACTGCTGGAAGTGGGGAGCACTGTTTAATCTGAGACTCAAAGTTAAATGAATTTAAAGATGCATAGCTAATTAGACCCAACACATACAGCTCGATTCAACCAACACAGCCCCCTATGATGTTTCAACACTTGTTTCAACAATTTTAATGACTGGTGTTCCTAATATTTTGTCCATTACATTAACATACATGAGGGGGGCAAAATATTAGAAACACTTTTCAATATTATGCACTCCAGTACACCACCACCCAGTGTGTTTGGCCTGGCAGGAGAGGGCTCCCGAACGCTATTGATTTCTGAATGAATGGATATTTGGTGTTATTCTTGGCATTTAAAAAATATTTTTTTGCCTGATGGGGGTTCTCGTTGGCCTGGTGGCCCACCAGGCCTGTACTATTATAGGGGAAACACTGACCACCACCACCTATTACAACCCCAATAATAAACAAAGTAGAATTATCACCTTTCTGACAATGTCAACAAAAGCCGAAAATGTATAAGCCTCATAAACATAGAATTTATGGCAGAGCTGTTGTATTGGATTGCATTAGATTGCACAGGTGTACCTAATGAGGTGACCGGTGAGTGTACAGGTTCACTCTGCAAATATAGAAATTTACTTCACCACTTTTAGTATGGGAAAATAAGAGGTGAGGCTGCAGTAGATGAAACAGACTATTGCATCAAGTATCAATCAATTGCAATCAAGTATGGATGTAGGAATCAATCAGTTGAGGAAGGATAGAATTTGTTTGTACCTAGTTAGCCCAGTGCTTTCTGTCCTTGTGTCTGTTCTGCCTAGCATCCCTCCCGTGCACAGCAGAAGATGGCAGCACTTCAGCCACACTGACTCCTGCAGAAAGTAGAAATGCATCTTCAGATCATGCTACTTCACCTTCCCAAAGTGAGGAAAACCTGGATGCTAAGGTGGAGAGGTAGGAGCACACATACAATTCAAGCTCTGTGCATTCTGGACAGAAAATTTGCTCTGTGTTGAGGTGTAAGTACCAAGGACATCATCTCTGTGTAAGTCAAATGGCAGCCACAACAACAGTTATCAAACAGACTTTAGGCTACTAAACAGACAATTCATCAGTAGGAACTATAAGTCCCAAAACATTGGAAACACCTTTCAATATAATGGAGTCCAATATATTTCCACCACTAATTACAGCCAATGATTTACAGAGTTCACTCACCTACAATCTTACACAGTGTCAACACAAATCTAACATTAGCTACACAGTTTTAATGTTGTTGGATTAGTTAGTACCTCAGTGTACCTGGAACAAAGTAATTATCCCCTTGTATAGATGTTAAATCAACTCTTTTTGATATAGTTTCTACAAAAATGTTACATTAGCTTCACAAGGAGAGATTTGTCTCATTACTGAATTTGATTATAGCTAAGACTGGACCATAAACCACACTTACTGAATGACATTATAAATCTCATATTGACTTTTATTTACTCATATTGAAATTTTCAATAAATTGTCAGAATCTGAAAATGGCTACATCAACCAATGACATCTAACCAGAAGTTCAACCAACCAATGAACCTATAGTCCAGTCAAGACATCCACAATCTTTTAACTGCTCAAGACAGTAATTCATTAGGACAAACAAAACAGAAATAGCCAAGGCAAGGAAGGAAATTCCATGTACTGATGTATTAAAAACCTGCTGTTGTTACATTTATTGCTCTCAGGTTAAATGTGATATTTTATTGTAATGTTATCCTGTTAGATTAACCAAAAAACTGGAGGAGAGACGAGAACAAAGGAAGAAAGGAGAAGAAGAGGTAAGGAGACAAGGCTGTTTTTAGGCGCTAAACACTAGGTCCTATGTTTTATGGAGCTGGATCCAGGTGCGGTGTGGTAATTCTGAGACTTGTGTGCACCTGGGTGCGTATTTTCTCAGGCTCATGGTCCATATCACTCATGTATACGAACTCTATGCCACACTGATTGGTGAGGCAAATAGTTACTGGAATACATAATTCATGTGGTCCGCTCCAGCCCTGACCTAACTGTGTGTTGCCTTTTGATTCAGAATGAGATCAAGAAGGAAATGGAGCGGCGGAAGATGGGGAAGGACATGCAGGACTTAAAGAGGAAACAGGAAGAGGAGAAGACCAAGCGACTCCTTGAGGAGAGGAATAGAGAGAAGGCGGAAGAGAAAGCTGCCAGGGAGCGGGTCAAACAGCAGATTGCCTTGGTAACTGCATCTTCCTCTCTTACCCAAAGATGACCATTTTATTGATTGATACCTTTCACATTTAAACCATACGAACTGTGAGAAGTAAAAATTGCATTCTGAATGGCCCCTTTTTGCCAGTGTTAGAAATCCGGAGTGGACAGTGTTAGTTGGTGCTGATGATGCTTTAAATTCAATTATTAACTGGGCACAATAACAGTATCAGGGATTTTTTTTTTCTGGAAATATTCGCCTTTATTTACCCCAACTGCAGAGAGAAGCAGGCCTTTATCTGAAACAGTTTTCAAATGAAGCGTTTTAAACCTGTAGTTTGTTTGCTCAGGTCCAAATCAGTGGATGAGTTGGTAAACTTGGTGCAGTTTCTTTTTCACACAGAAAAGAATCCAAGCGAACCAAAATGTGTCACTAAAAGCCATGTGAGAACATTCACTCCACTCATTGGTTAGATGTGTCTGGGGCAGGAGAACATAAACGCTCGGTCCTATTTTCCCAAATATCAAGAATACAGAGTACTTTATTTCTAGTGTAGGTAGGACCTCAATTCATTCTACGGCTTGCTGCTAGCAGCTGTTTTCTTTGCACAGCACTCCTGATTATGGGAGTCGTTTAGCTCAAACTTGCAGTGTATGTGTAGTAGTTGGTTCAGATCCAGGTCTGAACACCAGACCAAGACCACTTCCTCCAAAGGGTCTCGGTATGGTTGTTTTGGTCCGAACCCAAGTACAATTAGCTGTGTTCAGATCTGCCAATATGAATTGTACCAAGAGGGAAACCCAACAAGAGTCTTAACACCTTGGACACACAGCCTGCGTGAGCAGTGTGTGTGTCTTGGAACCTCTTGCTTTTCATTTCGGCACCTATGTTAACAGATCAGAGCAGCCGCACAGCTGCTGCAGCGTGTCATCTGGAGATTCGGGCCTCGCCTTTTTCCGCATGATGCACGCAGTTCTCAGCAAAAACAGACTGGGAAAATGATCTGTTGATAGTCATATTGACATCATACCAGCATCATTACACTTTTCACTATAGTTTCAATGTCTGTATCTGTAGAATATGTCACAGACATGAAGTGTCACCACTGCGGGTCAGCCTGCACTGTGCACATAGGGGCAGGGAGCCTCTCTGGTGGGAGACTCCAGCACCGAGAGTTGGTGACACACACAGCTTCTTTTCACGACTCCTGCTCACTTTCTGTGATATCAGTTCAAACCGGGGTTCCTGCCTGTTGTTTCACTTTTTTCCAGGTGGAGATTTTGTGGTGTTACTGTCCTTATTTGTTAGTTTCCCTCCTGACAGTTAGTTAGGAGGTTTGTTAGTTGGAGTGTGTTAGGCTTGTTTGGGGAACTTGGTGTTGTCTGGAGTGGTGACAGCAGGGTTTAACTGGTGGAATAATCAGTATAATCAATTAAAAAAAAACCCCTGTCCTGTGTGAGGAGTGTATGTGGCTGACACAGAAGTATCCCCAACCAGACCCCGCCATGCCCATCAGAAAGAAAGCCGCTTTCACTTCACATTATTTTTTATTTTTCACAATGGAGCCCACGCTTCTTAATCTTTTTCTGTCTAAACTAAATATAGACTAAATTTCTAATGAAATGATATGAAACATTCTATTTTTGATGGCCATTATTAAAGTCAAACTCTATGTAGAAAGATAGAGCTGGCAGTAGCAGCACTGCAGCAGCAATGATGTCTGTGTGGAAACTGCAGCAGTTGAGCGATGCACAAGCGCTGCTCAGGTAGACGTAGGCTGTGCGGCTCAGGCGTAATTCAACCGGACTAAACAATGCAGGTTAGAAAATGCCCTTGTATTAACTTTTTCTTTAGATTTTAATTTGGGCCGAAGTCCACTGTAAAAGGCAACGGCTTCTTAACCTCTCCAGCTTTATCTTTTTCACTTGTGTTATTCCCTAGTATGCTGTCTCCCTTTCTTAGCAGGCTTTTAATTTGGGTGGTGAAAATTTGATGTTATTTGACTAAAAAAAAATATATGCATTTTCACATAATATTGGACCATTATCATAACAATAAAAAACAATGCAGGTTGTATTTTTTGGCAGGGCCAGATGTACTAAAGTGTGACACAAACACGTGCTGTATTTATCAAGCAGTCGCAGCAGGCTGGAGTCACAGTTTGTATGTCATTTGTGTGAGTGTCTGCAAGGTGCGCCTCAATGCATTTGTATTGATGGGAGGAAGGTGTAAATAATAGGAGGAGGCCTGTAATAGTACAGGTGTATTAATATCTACATGCAAAATATTATATCACATCACATCACAATTTAATGAGTAATATTTTCAGTGATAGCCTAACAGTTTTTCTCAGGTGGAGTTGAGTGTGACCAAACGACAAGATTATTATGTTCTGATTTTTCTGAGGTCAGCAATCTCTTTGAAATCCCCCTGCTGAGCTCAGCCTATGAGCTCTTCTTCACTGGCAGTGTGTACTGGAGGGGGGCTGTCCCTGGCACAGTCCAGGAGCTGACTGCGTAATGTGCTGCTGTCTTAGTAAATCAGACTCTGAATATGTGCAGATTGCAGCCGCGAACTGAATGAAAACCACAGCACACATTCGCGCGACTCCATTTTTTTTTTTGTACTTCTGGCCGTCAGACTTCAGCAAGAAGAAAAGTGAAACAGATATGCTCACTGATGACGTAGGCGCCATGTCCTCAAGTAATCACTCACATCATGAGTGATCGCGCTGTGTGCCAATGAATAATCACAAAATAACATCAGTAAGGCTTGTAGTGAAGGGATGTATGGATTCAACTGAGATTACCAGCTTTAACTCTGTTCAGCTGTTTAAAACTATGCGGACATATCATGGACATTAACCATATCGCTACTTTTATTCAAAAGACCCCACATTCCCTTCCTCTCAGACAAGTCTTTGTCCCCTTTTGTCCCTGCAGGACCGAGCTGACAGAGCAGCCCGTTATGCCAAAACTCAGGAGGAGGAGAAAGCTGCCAAGCAGGCCCTACTGCAGGCCAGACAGGCAGAGCAGGAGGTCAGGAAGGAGGCATTATTGAGGGAGAGGAGGTAAGGACACCCAGGTTGCATAAACTGTTTATGTGCCAGCTGCCAGCACAGTAGAAGAAAATGTACATTTGTTTTTATAGCCAATATCTTAACACAATAATTATCATCCTGAAATTTGCGTAACAGAACAATACTATGAATATAGATTATTCATATTATGTAGTATTTTGCCCACCTCTGAATTAGCATAGATAACTAGATGCACCCAAAAACCAGCTTTGTTTATGCCTTTTTCACAACAGCATTTTGACATATCACATAAAAAAGCACAGGTGTAATCAATAGCATTGATTTAAAAACTGTATTCAGGTGAGCCAGTACCAGGGCCCTGCCATAGATGAACTGGCCAGCTGATTTATGTGCTGCATAACTCAAGCGCCGCCACCAGTACTGCGGCGGAGCGGAACTGAATATATTTACAGTGACAGTGAAAGCAGAGACGTCGGGGTTAATCACGGTCAGCAGTCGCAGGAATGACTCGCTAGCGTATTACTTCATTCATCAAACTCCATGATTTCTCGTACTAATCAGAAGAAATGCTTCTTTAATTAATAAAAGGTGGAAATGCATGATTGTGCAAAAGTTGAATCTTGGCCAGGAGAGTGTGGTGGCTCACCATTAAAGGCAGATTACTCGGTCTCCACCTGGTCTACATGCAGCTCTGAATTTGATTTCATGGAGATTTACAGTAAAATATATTCCATGGAGCATAGGCTTATGGCTTTTACTTTCTGGTTTTTCCAGCCTTGTCTGCCGTTTGTTAAAACAGGACTGGATATCATTGAAAAGTTGGATTATAACCTTAATACCAATGGTATATGATGACTATATTTTCAACATCTCCTGGACAGAGCTAGATCATTTAACATACAATATGGTGTTCTACTGTATGCAGTGAAGCAGCTTGTCTACTTCCACCTCCAACCCAGTTTCATCTAGAATGCAGCTAGTTGGACAGTTAAATGGAACAGAGCCATCATTAATGTTATGAGATACAAACTGAGCTTTTCCTCCTTGTGCAAGTCAAAATGTCTGCTGTAAAATTTTAAAAAAAGTGTTTTTTGGGTTTTGATGGTCTAAAAGATATTTAGGAAGCCTTTCCACTCTTGAGGAATGACTAATAAAAGCTTACTCCAACGAAGAAGTATAACAAATGTAGGATTGTTTCTAACCTGGGGTGACCAGATGAGAATGGGTGAAATTCAGGACAGGACGGGGGGGAGGGGGGGGTGTTGAGGTGGGCGTGGCCTCCAGTACATTACATTCAGTGTCAACATACAGTAAAACATGTGAAAGTCAAAACTCAACATTAAAATGTATTATTTTTGTTCATTAAGTCAACAGTCTTTCATGAGGAAAAAGAAACACAATGAACAATTCATTTAATGTTATTCACATCACATCTGTCTGTGCAACGTGCACGTCAGATCACTTCCTGTTCATGGCTGCCTGCAGCTACACTTTCCCTGTCCTACAACTTCTGTTTTATTAAAAATAATATATACAATAATATATATACTCAAAAATAACTACCTATTGTTTCCTAGAGCAGCAATAGTCACGTTTACCTCAGAACTTCACTGTATAAGCTCTATAATACCTCACTGGACATAAATCTAGTATTCCTGAGGTCAGTTGACTCATATTTATACCGAGTTCAGTCACTCACATTTTCATGTTGAAACAACTGAACCAATGACTTAAATGGGTGGCTTAATTTTAAATATCAGAAGGATTAAAATGTATGGAATGATTGAGAGTAATATGAGACTCTGATCATTTATGAATATGAAGATGAGTCTGTACAGGTTGATAAACTAGAGAGATAGATGGATTGGCTCTGAGGATGATATGAAGCACAGTGTCCTGTGACACCTGCAGTGACAGCTGCACTCTCCATCAGAGAGAGAGAGAGAGAGAGAGAGAGAGAGAGAGAGAGAGAGAGAGAGAGAGAGAGAGAAGAGAGAGAGAGAGAGAGAGAGAGAGAGAGAGAGAGAGAGAGAGAAGAGAGAGAGAGAGAGAGAGAGAGAGAAAGAGAGAGAGAGAGAGAGAAGAGAGAGGAGAGAGAGAGAGAGAGAGGAAGAGAGAGAGAGAGAGAGAGAGAGAGAGAGAGAGAGAGAGAGAGAGAGAGACACAGAGACACAGAGAGACACAGAGAGAGACAGAGCTCAAGTTTAATGGAGAAGAATCACAAGATAGCAATACAGAGACTTCACAGAATTCATAACCATAACTTATGGAACTGCTGGAACCAGAGATGCATCTATGAAATGTATTGAATTTTAACCTTTTTGTGTGTGTGTGTGTGTGTGTGTGTGATCAGTACCATAGCAAGGATACAGTTCCGCCTCCCAGACGGCTCATCCTTCACCAACCAGTTCCCCTCACAGAGCAAACTGCAAGAGGCTCACCAGTTTGCTGTTCAGGTCAGTCCAGACCGTCACTTCTCCTCTACAGTAGTTGTTGGTAAGTCAAAGTGATCTTTGTTGTCGCTGAAGACCATACAACAAGGAGTGGACAGCAGAAACGAAATTTCATTTCTCCTAGCTCAGTGTGCATAATAGTTAACATAAATAAGACAATCTAGGCCAGTAGACACACACCTGTAGATATGCACTATGTATGTATGTGTGCTGGAGTAACGGCAGCAGATTGACTTATTGCACAATGTAGCAGCATGTAAACAAACAACAAACAGCAAGAGCATAGCAGCATTAAGTGCTGGAATACATGGAATGGTGTGTGTGTGTGTGTGTGTGTGTGTGTGTGTGTTTTAGAGGGAGCTTTTCAGCTGTCCTCACCACTCTCTGCAGGGACTTTTGTAGAATGTGGTGAGGAGGGGAGAGGGTTTGCTCTCCTGATCCATTGCAGGAAGTGCAGGCATTGCTTGGGCTCTCATGACCAGGGAGGTGGTCAGGTCATCCGTGAGGTGCACCCCCACAAACTTAGTACTTCTGACTAACTCCATATCGTTGCTAATGATGTTGAGTGGGGTGTGTTCTGTGTAGTTTTTCCTTAAGTCGACAATGATCTCCTTTGTTTCGTCAACATTTAGTGACAGGTTGTTGTTGTTACACCAGGCCACCAGTTGGTTCACCTCCTCTCTAAGCTGAATCATTGTTGCTGATGAGGCCCGCCACTGTTATGTCATCCGCAAACTTGATTATGTGGGTCATCAGGGTGAACAGCAATGGGCTCAGGAAACAATTTGATCAATTTGATGCTAGAAGCTCAGATTAACTTGGCTAACATTGAAGGCACCTCATGAGGTGCTTGTTACAGAAGGGAGGAAAACATCCTTAATTTCTTGCGTGCATCATATCATCGTTATCTTGTAGCTTGTGGAGGATAAAGATACATACCCTTTTCACAACTTTATAACTAACTTAAACAACTTGGAGAAACATGTTGCGTGACAGTATCCATACCCTCTTTGCATGGGATGTGCAATGACAATAATAGTGCCCCCCAAATGTTAGTTCTGTGCTACCAAGTTCCGTCAACTATATTCACTTTACCTTGCAGTAACACTGGTAACACTAACATACACTAATATAAATTCTCTGTTAGCTACACTCAGAAACAAGATATGAGGTACTGAGTATATTGTTGTCATGCTGAATGTAGCTTTTAGTAATGCACTTGGAGCCAGAGTTGTTGAAGCCTGCATTTTTATGCATTCGCCATACTCACTCACTCACTCACTCACTCACTCACTCACTCACTCACTCACTCACTCACATAAATCACTTAACTGCACTAACCCTAATGACTGAAATGTTTTGTGCTTAGGAAGTGGGAAACCGCTACGGTAACTTCTCCCTGGCGACCATGTTTCCTCGGCGGGAGTTCACCAGTGAGGACCTGAACAAGACTTTGCTGGAGCTGGAACTGGCTCCAAGTGCTTCCATCGTGCTTCTGCCTGTAAGTAAACCATAGTCCACCTTCCATGTGTCAGTGACTCAACATTCCACCTAACTGAGTCATCCCTGAATAATACAAATAGACATTTTTGTAAACACTGTCACTGGTTTTAAAGGAATAGCAGTATAGACCTGGAGTCAGGACAAGGTTAGCCTAGCGTAGCATAAAGCATATAGCTGGCTCCTAAGTCCAAGTCCCAAACTGTTGAATCATTCCTTTAACATGCTTCTTGAATGTTATTAACATGTATCAAATCAATCATTATTTGGATGCTCTCTCCCTCAGCAGTCAGGCAGGCCTGCTAACACAGTGGTCCAGTCCTCTGGGGGTGGTGTCTGGGCAGTCCTGGGTACGCTTCTCTACCCTCTGCTGGCTGTGTGGAGATTCCTCAGCTCCTTCCTGTTTGCAACACCGCCCCCCCCTGAAACATCATCCAGAAGCTCAACCTCTCAGTCCAACTCTTACACCAACTCAGCATCAGCCTCTGACAAACCAAAGAGGTGAGGGACAGTCACTGCTCTATTTCAGATAGAAGTACTTCTCTATACAACAGAAAAGAAAGAATGGATGAAAACGAAAGTGAAATCCAACAATATTGTGTATACTGCAGTATACAAACCAGGCAAAACAGGACTCAACTTTCCCTCATCTGTAGCCTGAGGAACATTACATGTCGGGTTGTAAACATTCACCGATATGTATCAAAAACTGACCAGGCCAGTCCATCAGGTTTCATATATAGACAACCAGGTCCAAACTAAACTGTCAAAGTGAAAGTGAAATTTGTGTAAAATCAATGC
The DNA here is from genome assembly GCF_963924715.1 of Thunnus thynnus. Lineage (NCBI taxonomy): Eukaryota > Metazoa > Chordata > Actinopteri > Scombriformes > Scombridae > Thunnus > Thunnus thynnus. Next base: position 33,605,476 of record NC_089527.1, read on the forward strand.
ACCTGCCAAAATTGGGAACTTTCCATTAAACTCTAAAACGTTAAACACAACACAACACAAGCAGCATATCACTAACAGTGAGGGCTTCATGATTATTTTCATCATCAGTTAATCTGCTGATTAGTTTCGTGATTAATCGATTAATCGTTCATGCGGTTTACATGGTTCCGCCATAACATACTTACTTTACCTTGTGGTAATTAAAACATTATTAACACTATGACCTAATATATATGATGTAATGTAAATTTGCTGTTAGCTACAATTTTAATGTCTTGGCTGTGTAGCCTCATCAAGTTAGCCAAATATCTTAGTTAGTTACAAAATATACGGAAGAAGTTAGCTAGCAAACTACCGAGATAGCTAGGCTGCACACTAATAATCAGATAATCAGACAAAACAGCCAATTAGAAATGACCTACTTTAATTTTCTGATTGGCAGGAATTGTAACTCACTATAACACTGTCAAATTGAGTCAGCACACAGGCAAACCCAAGAGCACACAGAGCAGAGTTGTTGCATGCAAAAATGTTTTTCTGTGCTTAAAATGTCCCATTGTAAACCCAGGAATGAGGCACAAATATAACTCCATATTATGTGTTCCTGAGAGCACATGAGATGACATGACATGACATGACATGACATGACATGACATGACATGACATGACATGACATGACATGACATGACATGACATGACATGACATGACAGCAATCAGGTTCTAATAGACAGAACTCTACTCCATTGACCCTCAATATTTAGTTACCATATATGATGATGAGAGCTTGAAACATTCTTAATCACTACTAATTAATTTTTAAAGAACTAATGGCACACTCACTCTCTTCAAAATAAAAAGCTGAATTCATAAAAAAAAACATCAATAACACACCCTTTTGCTGCTTCAGTTTTACTCTCTGGTATGACCATTAGGTGATGGTGGCTAATGTGAGCTCAACAAACTTAAAATGAGTAAAATAAGAAGTATACTATACACACTATACCTCACTAGGAAACATGTTTGTTGTTTCCTGCTTGTGCTTTCATTCCACTGGCCCTTTGTCAGGTTGTTTCAGTGATTATCGGTGCTTCTCATGACCTTATTTCATGTCTCCTCGCTTCTCAGGTGACCCAGAAAATTGTTCTGGTCTGTCATGTCGGCATGTCGCCTATTTGTTCGGCGTGATGCGCGCATTACTCCGCAAAAATAGACAGTGAAAATGACCTGTTGATAGTCATATTGATACTAGCAACATTACACTTTTCACAGCCTGTTGTTTTACCTGCTTCCAGACAGAGATTTGGTGGTGTTATTTGTTGTTAGTTTCCCTCCTGACAGTTAGTTTGGAGGTTTGTTTGTCAGAGTGTGTTTGGCTCATTTGGGGGAACTCAGTGGCGTCTGAAGGGATATTCTTTACTTGGAGTGGTGACAGCGGGGGTTTAACTGGCAGAATAATCAGTATAATCAATTAAAAAAAAATCCTACCCTGTGTGAGGAGTGTATGTATCTGACACAGAAGTATCCCCAAGTAGACTCCACCATGGCTGTCATATTTATACAGTAATACACATATTTTATACACCTCCTCTCTAAGCTGAATCATTGTTGCTGATGAGGCCCACCACTGTTATGTCATCCGCAAACTTGATTATGTGGGTCATCAGGGTGAACAGCAATGGGCTCAGGAAACAATTTGATCAATTTGATGCTAGAAGCTCAGATTAACTTGGCTAACATTGAAGCACACGCTTCTTAACCTTTTTCTGTCTAAACTGAATATAAATAAAACTTATAATGAAATTATATGAAACATTCTATTATTATTATCAAAGTTAAACTCTATGTAGAAAGACAGGGCTGGCAGTAGCAGCTCCACAGCAGCAGCAGCACTGTCTATGTGGACACCCGCACATGTGCGAGCTGCAGCAGTTCAACGACGCACACAAGGTAGGCTGTGTGGCCCGGGCATAAGAATGCAGTTTAGTTCTATTAGAGCACAGATTCACCAGCATTTACAACAGCAACATTTTTGGACCGAGAAAAGGCTTTTTCAATGGTAATGCAGCTTATATATTTTATTGATATATACTGTATATGTGGTCATTCACTCACTGTGTGACCTGCCATTTTCCTCTGTGTCCGCTCAGAGAAACTCTCTCCAGGCACGCTCTGGAGAAGCGGCCCAAGGACTTCAAGAAAGACGGTAAAATCTGCAGGCTCAGGACTCAGGAGGACAGTGAGGACGACAACAACACCTGGAACGGGAACTCGACCCAGCAGATGTAGTGCAGTAAAAGCGCTCCCCCACCCATTCTCTCCGCCCCCCCCTCTAGCTGTCCTTGTGTGAATTTTTTCTGTCTGGACAGTTCAAGTTTTCTGCTGCACTTAGGGCTGATCCTTTTGATTTTCTTCTCTTTTTTTTATTGTGTTACAGGCCTACACCCCTGCAACTCGCCTGCATGGGTAGATCAAAAATAATCAACAGAACCCCTTTCTGAGCTTAAGTTGAGTGTTTCTCTGTTGATTATGATATGATTCTGTCCCCTAAACCGTGCTCAGATTACAGCAGATTGAAGATTTTGATAGACTGTGACAGGCTACGCCAGCATCACAGTAGCCATTGCAAAAGTCCTCTCAGTTCATTTTTGCTCATAGTTGATCATTCTCAAAAACATCAAACAGGTTTAAAATGATATGGGTGGCCCTGGTTGTGATTTTCCAGCTGGCCTTAAGTTTTCTGAAAAGAGCAAGTCAACAGTAAACGGTTGACAAGAAGATTTTGTAATCTGAGACCGGTTTTATATTATGTTATGGGGTCCCTGCATTTTGGAAATGTTTGAAACTTTGAAAAGTCACCTGCTGATGGCCACATTATTATACAGTGGAATGAAGAAGTTTTTGTTTTAGATGTATGAAATATTTCAGACAGCTTGCAGCTGCTGGCAGAGGACTGTACATCTGTAGCTGTTAGAGCTCTACCAATGTGGAGGCCCACACACACACCTCAGCAGTATGTGTTTCTGCCAGATGATAACTGGCCAACTACCATAGTGCTCCTCATCCATCAATGAAAATAAAAGAAACCTGTTTTTCAAAAAAAAAAAACAACAAAAGTTGAATTGTGTCCTGGTTGTTTGTTAAGAAGGACTGAGTCTTACCTGAGCACCGTTCACATGGGTGAAATAATCCTGGCCCACATAATGTTAATATGGCCAAAATGCTCATCCAGATAAATTGGCTCTTTCAACACTTACTCTTCCTCTCCTCTCCTCTCCTCTCCTCTCCTCTCTTCTGATCCAATCCAATCCTCTCCTCTGCTCCTGTCCTCTACGTCCTCCTCTCCTCCCTCAGCGGGGTTAGGGTCAGTGCCCCCCCAAATGTCTGCGCACGGCCCTTATCGACCAGGCAGAGGCTGCCACGCAAGGTGCCAACCTGCTCATCAGGAGGAGTTTCTAATGCTCATACACACACACACACACACACACACACCGATGGGACAGAATTTAGGAGTAATTTGGGGTTCAGTACCTTGCCCAGGGACACTTCGACATGCCGACTGGAGGAGCCGCGATCAAACCGCTCTACCTCTCAGCCACAGCCGCCCACAAATATCTGATTTAATTCATATTTATTCTCATTATTTGGAAGCTTAAGCCCCTCAGAAGCCTCACAGCAGGGGCCAGATGCATAAACGGTGCGTACATATGAAAACCATGCACACACCAAAGTGGTATTAATAAACGCAGAATGTGCGGTGGGACTGTGGACACCTCATGCATTCTTCTGACCAGGCATACATGTGATTTTTGTTTGCGTTTACACAGAGATATGTAAAGTTAGACCTACTTTTGTGTTTGTATGTGTGATTTATCATTCTTTTAATTTACATAGGAGTCAGCATTTTCTTTTGCTGTTAATATTCTTTTTATTTTATCATTCATTGTGTCACACCTTGTAGAGTCAGTTTAGATTTTAGAGCTGCAAACTAATCATTGATTACATTTCTAAGATGTCACTTGCCGACGATGGTTTACAGTCCATGTGATGAATATGATATGGACGCTGAAGAGCCGCACAGCCGTGCATAATGGTCGCTGTCCTCAAGCCGTTTGAGAACGTCTCACGTGCGCAATCAGTGAAACTTCACTTCTTGTTTCCTGGTTGTTTCATTGACAGGTGTAAAGACAGGTGGAGCATGCAGCGAACTGATATGAAAACTGCTGTTTTTCTATCCATTTATGGACAACTGTGGAAGTGAAAATGAGGTGTGCACAGGCTCCCAGTTCAACAATGACTGAGTTTTATAAAGCAGTAAATAAGTAAAGTTTATTTAATATAGCATCTTTCACAGAGCAGCTCACAGCGTGCTTCACAAGACTACGGCTGTGTGCATACAGTTTTAGTCATGAATCTACACAGAGTTTTATGCACCTGGCCCCTGGGGTTTGTGTACGTTTTAATTCCTCTCTCTTCATCTCATTATAGGGACTGATTGTCAATGCATCAGAGGTTGTTCTAAAGTTTACTTACCAAGTTGCTCACAAGTAGCCTAAACCACATTCAGATTCATGACATTTCTACAATCACCTGTGTAATTTAAAAAAGCTGATGTAATCTGAGAATTAATTTCATGATTTATTATTAGACACGTCTATCCTTGCATATCCCATATTTGACTATGCATTGAATTTCTCTGTTCATATTATGCTGACATTAAATAAAAAATCTGAGAAGTTATCGTTTAGCTACCATCAACCTCTCATCAGCTCTGTCCTGGACAGTACGTTCCACCCACCCACCTTTTTCAGCAAGTCTTTCAATTTGCTCTGCAGCATTCTTCTAGAGACCATCAAAGAAGTCAAATATAACAAACTCTTATTTTGACAGAGCTGCACTGTTAGCAGAAGTGTCCCACCTACACAGAAAATAAAATAGTCAACTTTATATTTTGGCGTCCTAACTTTAAATCACATTTAGGGAAATCAGGTCATTTTCTTTTCTCTTCCTGCTATCAGTGAAACGCGGGTTTTTAGCCCAGCTACTCGTTAAAAACAAATGATCCAGTTATATTTTGGTTTTGTAAATATAAAATGGAAACAGAGAATTTGAGCTATGTTCTTGTTTTTGTGTGCTGTTGGTAAATAAAAAACTTGGGTTGACCTTGTTGATGTTGTATTTGATGACTGTTTTTTATTATATCTAAGTTATTTTCATCATATCCCCAAGTCAGTTTGTGACAGATAGCACATTACACTAACTCACTCATATTACATTCTGTTAACTTTGTTGTGCCTGTTAGGGCAAGTCGAATTATATGTCACTATGACAATTGGCTTTTAACACCTCTGAGTATGGTCAAAGGGAACTACTATAAACACAATCATTCTTACCTGCCTCTTATTATCCCATCAGCCCCAGTATTATATACCTGCCAAGGTTCATGCACTCTTGGCAAGATCATCAGTGGTGCTGTGTGCCTTTGTGTTCCAATCACCTAAATCTGATCATGTACCTGTTCTTGATTTCCTGCCTGATAGCTACTATCAGGCTGACCTATCTGTCTGCCTTGCCCCTCTGGATTTGTTGGCTTGTTTGGACTGCCTGACTGTAACCCTGTTGATTTCAACATTGAGTTAGTAAAATGCTTTAATCAACCTGTCCTGCCGCAGTCTCTGCATTTGGGTTCTTTATCCTCTTATCTTGTACAGACCCCTGTAACAGAAAACTGTGTTTTCTGTGTACCTGTGTGCAAGGACTTTAATATTCTTAAAAAACTCAGTGAATATACTCAGTCTGCTGATGAAGATAACTTCAGAGAAAGATAGAAAAAGATAGCTCCAGAAAAACAATTAAATGGATCTTGAGGCAAAATGGTTTTGTCAACTGCTATTTCTAAGGTCAAGAATGAAGCTCAGTTGATATTACTGTTTTGCTTGCTAATAGACAGTCCCAGACAAAGTGAATGAAATTGGCCCAGAGTCTAACCACCATAAAATGTTTGGGTATGTCCATATTATTCTTCAGTCATGCAGAATCATCAAGGTCTCATCATCATCTTCCTCCTTGCTTCGGGTTGCTGGTACCAGACATTTTTCTCAGGAGTTGGTGGAGACCAAACCAGAGCTAAAGAGCTAATATTGGATTCATTGGTGTCTATTGGCCGAAAACTAAACTTAAAACTTTATGACTAAAAGAGTTAAATGTTCACAGCCTTTTCTACTCCCTAATGGCCAAAAATCTTTGAAACAATCTTATATATGTCACTTACATAAAATAAGAATAAATTGTGGAAATGTTTAACTTTGATCTTTATTCATTGGTTTTAGCTCCAATTCATATAGCATTTTAAACACACTTTAGAAGGAATCATTATGGAAATCAGTAAAAGAATGTGCCATATCAACAGAAAAGCAACTTACATGATACATTCAGTGTATGCTATTATTATATTCTGCACCATTCTAAATTCTCCCACTGTATATATTGTGTATATTATAAGCCACACTATATTTCAATCTCATCTTACTTCTTAAAATAGCTTACTATAATGTTATCTCATTATTACAAGCAATGAGGAAAAATGTGCATCATCTGGAAATAAGCAGGGTAATACAATGCATCTTTGGATAGTAATTCATCAGTAGGAAAGGCCTTGGTAGACAAGTCAGCATTAATGCCAGTAAATAAATCTGTGAACATGAAAATGGAAAGCAGTAACATTTGCCAATAATATATAAGCATTACAATAATATATAAGCATTACAAATAAGCATTACATAATTCAGATACACAGGTTTGCACTGAACTCTTTCCACAGCTGTGTTTGCTGTATGAATGCTTTGCTGCAGGGTAAATACTCATTCTCCAGTGAAGGTTGGGTTGGTCACGGTGGTGGTGGCATTCTGGAACAGTGGGTTGTCAGCCTGTTAACAGAGAAAGCCTGATGATTACTGTGTTTCCATTTCTGATGATTTTTGAAATCATGTCTTTAAGTCACTGAAGTTAAAGATTTCACATAATGTGGAAAAAGCAAATTGTAAAAGGACACTGGGTCCTTGTAGACAGACCCCTCAAGCGGTGTGCATGTGGTCATATCCACAATCTAGAAAGAGCACTGTAAATTATCTGATACAAACTAGTATTTAAAATGGAAATCTCAAAGAATAGCTATTATCTGTTCCATAATGACCATATGGCAACTTGAAAATAATGTATATTTCCATAGCACTAATTTTATCAGTACTACTGTATTGCTCTGTTTTGACTAGTTGCAAATACCTCAAATGTGAGTATTTGGACAGACCCATTATGCAAAGCTTTAAAGTCTGTGAAGGTTGAGTGTTGAGTTTCATATAGAGCAATTACAAACTGAGCAAAAATCGCAAAGTAGAGCTAAAAATCAGCGGTGGTGATGTATGACATGGTGAGTATGACATGACTCTGTTGTAGCCTACTTATGGAATTAGTGTCTGGAAATTTACTATATACTGAATTTATCAAGACAAGTATCCAATAGGGTTTTTCCACTAGCCCAGGTTGGTCTGCTTTAGCTGCACCCAGCCAAGCCAACCCAAAATGGAATGTATCTCCACTACAGCCTCACAGCAGGGCATGCCATTAAGGCAAAAGTTAGACACAGAGTTCCACAAGGTTCTGTACTTGGACCAATACTATTCACCTTGTATATGCTTCCTTTAGGTAATATTATAAGGAAACACTCCATAAATTTTCATTGTCATGCAGATGATACCCAATTATATTTATCAATGAAGCCTGATGAAACCAATCAGTTAAACAAACTCCAAGCATGCCTTAAGGACATAAAGACCTGGATGACCTGCAATTTTCTACTACTAAACTCAGATAAAACTGAAGTTATTGTGCTTGGCATTTAACACCTTAGAAACACATTATCTAATGATATAGGTACTCTGGATGGCATTACCCCGGCCTCCAGCACCACCGTAAGGAATCTGGGAGTTATCTTTGATCAGGATATGTCCTGTAACTCCCACATAAATCAAATTTCAAGGACTGCCTTTTTTCACTTACATAATATTGCAAAAATCAGGCAGATCCTGTCCCAAAAAGATGCAGAAAAACTAAAACTAGTCCACGCATTTGTTACATCTAGGCTGGATTATTGCAATTCCTTATTAATCAGGCTGCCCTAACAAGTCTCCAAAGACTCTCCAGCTGGTCATGTACTAACAAAAACTAGAAAAAGAGATCATATTTCCCCCCATTTTAGCTTCGCTGCATTGGCTTCCTGTAAAATCTAGAATAGAATTTAAAATCCCTCTCCTAACTTACAAGGCCATTAATGGTCAGGCATCATCATATCTTGAAGAGCTCATAGTACCGTATTAAACCACTAGAACACTGCGCTCCCAGAATGCAGGCTTACTGGTGGTTCCTACAGTCTTCAGAAGTAGAATGTGAGGCAGAGCCCTCAGCTATCAGGCTCCTCTCCTGTGGAACCATATTCCAGATTCGGTCCGGGGGGCAGACACCCTCTCTACGTCTAAGAGTAGGCTTAAAACTTGGATCAGCCCTTAGTTATGCTGCTATAGGTCTAGACTGCCTGGGGACTTCCCATGATGCACTGAGCTCCTCTCTCCTACCCCTCCTCTCCATCTGTATGCATTCATGAACCATCAATTCATGTTACTAACTTGGCTTCTTCCCCGGAGGTTTTTGTGCCCCCCGCCCCCTTCTTTCTCTCTCTCAACCCAACCGGTCAAAGCAGATGGCTGCCCACCAAAAGCCGGTTTCTGCTTGAGGTTTCTACCTGTTAAAGAGGAGTTTTTTTTTCTTGCCGTTGTCACCAAGTGCTTGCTCATGGGGGAATTGTTGGGTCTCTGTATATTAAAGAGAACGGTCTACACCTGCTCTATGTGAAAAGATTTGGCGCTATATAAATAAAAATTGATTGATTGATAAAATTGAGAGCCATGATAGTTGTGTTAAGTTACTGCTGATGAAAACTCAACAGTTCCTTCTTTTGCTGCTTCATATTAATACTTATATTTGTCAGCAGCGCTGTTCTTCAATAAAAATAGCTGGACACAACATGATCTGGAGATATTTGGAGCTATTTGTTCAGCGGATCATTAGAGATAATTCTAGGAGGAACAGTACAAGCAGAAATAGCCACAGTGAGGTGTTTGATGAAGAGCTGCAGATAAGAGGCTCTAACTGCATTTTCTGCAAACAGCACACCTCCAGCAGCTAAACAACTTCTTTTACCCTGTGTAATGGAAAAACACTGGCAGTGTGCCAGCTTGACTCCAGTGCTCACAGCATGGCTTGGCACAACTACCCCAAAAACAGCTGAAAAATGCCCCAAGTAAAAATGAAAGAGGAAGTCTTGACTTTGCATCAACAGCAAGTTAAAAGATGAACATTTCAGAAAAAGGGAAGCTTCTTACTAAAAATACAAGGACATTTTGAAATAAAGGCCTTTCTCTAATTTAAACCTGATGCAAATGCATAAAAGTAACACTTTCTATGAAGCCCATGTCTATGATGCCTAAAAACATACTTATAACGAGTTATAATCTGCTAATAGCACCGTATAATTCTCGTTATTAGAGCAGTGCCCGTTCAAAACATGCCTGTTGCTTGGCCTCCACCACTGCTTCAGTGCATAGAAAAATTAGTACAGTTGATGTGAGGTGTGAATCAGTATATATACCAATAACTTGAAAGAAGCTAACATTCTATTATATACAGATGCTATAAATAATAGGCTAAGTACTCCAATAGTAAATGAATGTTCTTTTCTCATTTGAGTGGGTATGTTTACTCAAAAGATTTGTGCTTTGTCTGTAATGTCCGTATTTCCACTCATTGACTCCACGGGCAGAGGAGAGAGCATATTAACATTGTTTACCATGTATTTTTTATATATTTCTCAAGAACTGCTCATCCAAAGAACTTCACACTCAACACTGCACTTCCTTAGGTCCCCAGCAATACATCCATTAGGTATGAAGTACATAGGATGAATGGTGTTTGAGATATGCAAAGGACAAACATACATGCATACATATAGACAGACACATGCACTGAATAGCACTTAACACTGGCCTTCAACCTAAACTGCTGTACTGCAGAATCGTGTTTTTCTAGAGAGTTGATCAAGTAGCTTGTCATTCAAACATGAAAGGAGGTGCTTAACAACAAACAATAGATTATAACAAAAACAACAACACTATAAAAGAAAAAAAAATCTTAAAATGTAATTATTTCTAGTTTTTATTTTTGTTAGCTGTGATAATAAAAAAAATGACATCAAAATAAGTTGTCTCACCTCTGCCCACTTGGATTTCTTCTTTTCATTTTCAAATTTCTTGAACTCTTTCATGTCCTTCATGTAGATTAAGAACTTGATAATCAGGAGCAGCAGGATGCCAATGAGAGCCACACCCGCGATGGAGCCTCCGATGATAGCTGTAACACTGGGTGGTTCTGGACAGTCTGGGGGTAGAGGAATAAAGTACAGAAGGTATACACATCCAAAAAGACAAACTAGAGAAAAAAATGAAATATAGCTAAGTGGATGTCTGCTGACTTTTTTAGCCACGCTAGTGACATGGCATGAATCCTAATTGCTATGGTGATTCCCTGACCTTTTCTCGGGCACCACTATGAGGTTTACATTCAAAATGTCTCCACAACTTTCAACTGGTTATGAAACAGTCTCATGATGCCTCTGATGCCTCTATATGACCTACATAAGCAAACAAGACCATCAGCGAGAAGATTGGCTGTTTCTATATGGTCATTTTAAATGCCTGCCATGGGTCAGATTCCCCATGAAATCAGACAAAGCAATTTATGGCACGCAGACCGGAAGAGCCTATTTTATATTACATGTAGCATTGTAGCATTGTAGCATGAGGGAGTACAAGCACTAGGACAAGGGGAGGATATTCTCTTTGATTGATAATGTTGAAAGCATAGACTGTAAAAAAATATGAACGTAGTCACTGTGACGTCACTCATTGGGTTGTGAACTGCTGTTTTGAAGCCTTGAGTGCATGGATGTATAAAGAGAGTTCTCTTCTTGTTGCAATTAATTGAATGTTACAATTAATTTTCATGAACTGAAAACACACTGTGAAATAGCAGCAGATAAGCCTATACTCTGTGAATCTGGTTACGACATGGTTATGTTACGTAATCAACGTTGGTAGCGACTTGTCAATTACAACGTAGCCACGCCCTAAAGCATACGCTGCCTTATCATCTATTTCACTCTAAATGGGGCCATAATTTACAAAATGAACATCATGATGTATTGAAGAAGACCTGATACTAGCGATTGAGACCATAAATTCATTAGGAAAGTGTTTACTGGGATCATCAATCAAGTGAGAAGTAGGGTCATTTTCTCATAGACTTCCATACAATCAGACTTTTTTGCAGCCAGTGGAGTCGCCCCCTGATGGCCATTAGAAAGAATGCAGGTTTAAGGCACTTCCGCATTGGCTTCACTTTTCAGACCGAGAGCTACCCACTTGGTTGAAAGTGAAGTTAGACTTGTTGTCAGCTTCCCGAATCATTTTAAAAAAGACAAGAGAAAAAGAAAGAGTGTGCGAGCGAGCTGATAGCACAATAGAGACAGCAACAGTGGTCGAGCAAGCTAGAGAGTGAATGAAGAGAGGGAGCGACGGTGTAGCAAGAACAAAGGAGTAAATCTGAGAAATAAAACGTTATTTTCTCATTGTTTCACAGTAGTTACATTCTAAAGCAGATTTGCTGTGAATGCCTTACACCTTGTAACCTAGGTGTATGAACAGTAGGAAAACAAAGTTTACTTTGTTTCACCATCGTCATATTACAATTATTAATCTTACATAGCCACAAATTGATAGATTGCCTCATTGCTATGCATCCTGCAAACAGCTGTGTTTACAAAAGAAAAACAGTATTAAAAATAAGTAGCGTCTTTCTTTCACTCGCTTCCAAAACAAATGCACTCGCTAGCCAAGATCTTTATGACACGAGGTGGTGGTGCTCATGGAAAATGCGATCTTCGTTATGGGTAAACACTACCGCTTTTGTCCAAAGGGGCCACTAAAATCAACACAAAATGAAAATTCCTTGTAGTAACTTTGATGCAGACATTCAGCTTCCCTTCAGGATGAATTATAACACCATTGGTTACTCTTTTCATCTAGTGCCATTGTCAGGTCAAAATTTTCAGTGTGATGTGTTTATGAAATTGAGGAAAACAAAAAGCAAGTTGAAAACATGCAGGTCGCTGCGCAGACCATGTTGAGAGCTTAAGATGGTGAGTATGGTAAACATTATACCTGCTTAATATCAGCATGTTACCATCATCATTGTTAGCATATTAGCATGCTGATATTAGCATTTAGCTCAGTGCTATGCTGAAGGACAGCCTCACAGAGCTGCTAGCATGACTTGTTTATGTTTACAAATTGTGGAACCACAGAAAACTGCACTGAAACGGTGAAATTGGTCTTAAATTTAAGAATTTGTCATCTCTGAAGAACTTACTGTATTTAATTTGCAGCTTACCTCTCTGATTCAGAATTTCAGCCTCATAGTTATCCTCCCCAACCAACTGTTCCAGTTTAAATTTAATCCAGCAACCTTCCGTGTCCTTCTGCTGGCACTGCTTGCTTGACATGGTAAACTTGTCTACCATCCGATGATAAATGTTCTTGCTGCAAGCCACACTGCAGTTTTTTTGGAAGGGACCTGAGTTGAAGCCAAGGCATTCAATGCAGTTCCTGAAAACAAGATTAATAGCAGTGTCAAGTGTCAAGTCTTTTGATCTCAGCATAGACAGTGATGGAGCTCCTTAAATTGCTAATTTTTTATTTGTTTATGATCACATTCTGAACTTTGGGTTACATTTGGACTACTTACATTTTGGTCTGGCAAGGGTCAGGGCAGCCCAGGCATGTCTGACATCGTGGACGCTGGTATCCCTCGTTACACTCACAGCGGTTACACTTGCAGCTCCCTCGGCCATAGCACACAGTGTTGTTAATGGTAAGACAGCCCTCCGTAGACACCTTACACTGACAGGCTGAACCCTCAAAGCCTTCGTCGCATTCACATTTACCACAGTTGCATTTACCGTTTCCTACAAGTTGTGAGCAATGGAAAGGAGAGTTAGAATGATTTTAACTACAATTTTACATGTGTATGGTACCACCTGCATATCCCACATTCCCTTTGAAGGATGATTATGAGAAACGTCAGAAATTAATGCCAAGCATCTGCAAGGTGGAATTAAACATATGAACAGTGAGAACAGTATATCTAGTCAGCAGTAGACTCTGAACAAACTGCAACATTGGCAGATAGCTTTGAAAATGAAGATTCATAATTAAAGGTCTTGGCTGACATGCACTATGGAGACTGAAAGAACTGTGCTGTGCTTGGTCAGTCTGTCTTGCTGTTTTCTCCAAGTTTCTAATGCTGGTGGAAAATGTTGACAGTGAAGAAAAAATGAAGCAACTCGAAGAACGACTTGAAAGACTTTCACTAACACACAATAATAAAGCCAATGGCTAATATTAACTCATTTTTCCAACAAATCCTCCAAATTATAATTCATTAGTATAAAGACGTTAATCTGAAGTTAAATAAGTGTTTCTCCCTTTGTAAAGAAAGGCAGAGACTCTCTGGTCATGACTCATACAACAGGTACCTAAGTACGAAAAAGGTGATGAATGCCACAGATTTTCTCTTAAGAATGAATTTGTTCGTATGAGTGGTTCTTGCGTGAGGCCACATGTGTTTTGGTGAGAAATACTTGTATCAGTAAACCATAATGAAGAACATCAGTTACTTTGCTGTAACATTTGCAGATTAAACATGCAGATCCACTCTTTATTTAATCAAACAATGCAAATTATTTAAAATGACTGAAACTGTACCTCCACATAGTTTATTCTGGAACTTCTCACAGTGTTCATCGTCGCATTCACAGTAGTCACCATGGTAACTCTTTCCACTCTCTGTGGTGTGGCACTTACACCTGCCACACACACAGTCTCCTCGACCCTCACACTCAGTGCCATTTTGCCTCTGACAGGATGATCGCCTGGCGCGCTCCTCTCTCTCATTAATGGAGCACTCGCAGAACTGTCCGACAAAGCCCTCTTTGCAGCTGAATAAGAAGAAATTCGAGAGTATGTAAAAATCTTAAAAACTAGCAAAAAAACCCTATAAACTGTAACAATAAAACTGTAAAGAGCTAGCCTGTTTTACCAGCATCCCTCCCTCTATGATGCATTTTTAATAGAACATTTCTTCAATCATTTCTGAAAGCCAAAAACAATTTTCTCTTCTGTCACCTTCACAGATTTTCCATTTTTTAATTAATCCACACAACTCTCCTTAATGTCACCAGTTGCTGCTTACAGATTAATCAAACTAGACACAGAATCCAAGAAAGCAAATTAGCATATTTCTCAAAATATAAAACTATTCTTGTAAGTGTAGGTGACCAAAACTATTTGGTTCCAGTGCATGCCAACTCACTGTCACAGTCATGATGTAGGATTTGTAACACTTACCTGCAAATACCACACTTGATACTTCCCTCGCTTTTGCAGTGTTGCGACTCACGTTTGTCATTGTGAGTTTTACATTCACACTCACAGTTTGTAGACAAGGTCACTGTCAATGTGTCTTTAATGCCCAGTGGTCTGATAGTGAAAGACTTGTCCTCCATACATTCGTTTGCTGTCACAGTGACTTTAAAGGAAATCTGGAGAGTGCAATTAGGTTTGGGATGTCATACAGAAGAGAAATACATTCCATAGAACACTTTAAACATATAATAAACTAAGAAGTTGGGTCAAAATGAGAGTTTCACATTCTTGATCCCCGCTTGTGGTAACAAGCATGCCTCAAACCTATCCTTTCCAACTCTTCCTGAATCTGAGGTGCAACAGTGGCTTGGATCCTGTTTTCCAGCACCATGGCTTTAACTTTCCTTGGGAGGCTGAGCAAAGTGATATACCAAAATTTGCAGTGCACCTTTTGATTCCTTTTTTTTTGGTACTCAACCTCTACGCAACATTGAGGAGGCAAGTCAACCAAAACAATCCTACAGTGTTCAGAGACTTTTGCTTCTAAGGACGAATCTAATCAATCCCTGCTGCCTTGCCACCCTTTGCAGAGTATAGTGAGCTCTACTGATTGCGTAACCTCAGATTCAGGATGTGCAAAGCAGATTCTGTCCTTGCCACGGAACAGTGGACCAGCTTTTTACCCTTGCAAGAATAGGAGACGCAATCACCAGCACAAGCAGCACTCTGGCAGTTTCCTGACCTTCCTGACTCACTTTGCCTTTCTATGTGGTATTTAGATGCCTAGGGCAGAGTAGACGGTGTACAGGTGGGAGGAGAGGCACAAACAGGTGGGAAGTTCATTCAAATGAAGCAGCGCAAAGCGAATTGTTGGTATTTTGGTGGTAAATGGGTCTTAGATATTGCACTGATAATAGATGTCTAAGAACCATGTCTGTTTCTGTTACTTTTGGTGATTTTAACAAGAGCAAAGTAAATACTTGGGATAATGGAAATGTAATAATGCTAATAACTATAAACTATTTAAATTAAACACCCCAGTAGGTGTGTTTAAATCAGCTGCTGCTGTGTGACTGTGTGGTTATTTGGCAGTAGCGCCAGGCTGTTATTGTGTCCAGTAGGCTCATTGATTTAGATTTTTATGGCTTGTGTTCTGCTGCCGTTTTATCTCTACGTATGTAGTGTATGGTTTAATGTTAATTCTGCTGCGTTTGTCTGCTAGCTGTCTTTGTGCATGTGTGTGTCTGCAGTGTGCCAGACTTTGACATCCCCTCTATGTGGTGTAATTCTTTTCAGTTTGTTTGCTTTGGTGCCTATAATGTTACTTAAAAACTTGATTTAACAAGTTGTTGCCTATTTTAGAAAAATACTGTATGTAATGGAACCAACTGTCTTTGTGGTTGGCTCTTTGTGGTTGGCCCTCCTGATTTTCCCTGTCCCCAGTCTTTAGTATTGAGTCTCTATTCTATAAATAATCATGGTAGCCATATACCAACACAATATGAAAACAGAATATACTTCTAAAATAATTACAAAACATAGGCTTAACTTTAATTTGTTGTAGTAATATTAGCCTACTGTTAGAATTATTATAGAAGTGTTTTGGTATGAAAACCATCACCTCTGATTAAGTATTAAATATTCTGTATTACACATCGATTGACAATTCTGTGAATTATATAGCTATGAGAGCGTATAGACCTCTTCCCACAATATACATTCAGAGGGCTGAACAGACTGGACCAATATGGCAGCCACAGCATAGATCCTTCACACCACCCTATCTCACCTAGGCAAGAAAGGGAGCTATTAAAGATTACTGCTCATTGACTACAGTTCAGCATTCAACACCATAGTTCCCTCCAGGCTCACCACAAATCTCAAGGACCTGGGATTAACACCTTGCTGTGCATGTGGAGCTACTAACATTAGCTTAGTACAATAGTGACTCTACAATACTAAAATTTTATCACTAAGGTGCTGGGATAATTACTGGCCATTTGGAGGACGTTAAGCATATCCTCAATGAAAGTTGATCTCACAGAAGGGTGCATTTCTGCTTTTTGCATATGATGTGATTCTGCTGGATTCATTTGACTGTGACCTCTAACACGCATGGCATTGCACTGATGGTTTGCAGTTGGGTGTAAAGTAGATTGGATAAGACTGAGTCAGCGTCTCCAAGTCTGAGGTCATGGTATTCCTCCAGAATGGATGGTGGCCAGATTGCTCCTTTTGAGTTGGGAGTGAGTTACTACCTCAGGAATTCAAGTATCTTGGGGTTTTGTTAACAAATAAGGGTAAGATGGAATACAACATTGATAGGCGGATTGATACCACATCAGCATTAAGGCCTGAATTGTACTAGACGGTTGTAGAAAAGAGGGAGCTGAGCCTGAAGGCTAAGTTCTTGATTTACTGGTTCATCTATTTTCCAACCCTGACTCATGATCATGAGCTTTGGGTAATGACCAAAAGAATGAGTGGCTGAAATAAGTGTCCTTCACAGCATGGCTAGGCTCATCTTTAAAGATAAATGATACTGAAAGGAGCCAGTTGAGGTTGTTCGGGCATTTGAATATGATGCCTCCATGCCACCTCACTTTAGAAATACTTTGAGCATGTCCAACTGGGAGGAGACACAAAGTGATTACACATCCCACCTGACGTGGGGAAAGTGTCGAGGGAGATGGATGTCTGGGCTACCTTACTAAGTCTGGTGAGTCCATGACTTGGACCAAGATAAGTAGGGGGAAGTGGATGGATGGCTTTTTTAATGAGAAGTGCAATATGGACACAGACATGAGGAGCACCCAATACAATGTTAAAGCCTGAAATTGATATAACAAGAACTGTGTGCACTTATATATAAACATCACCATGATATATTTAAAAAACAGAAAAAAAGGACTGACCGGGTGGTTTTCAGGGACTTTGTCACATATCCCCTCGCTGTGCTGTGGTGGTCCTGGATGAGCACATATTGGGGTGTAGACAACTCTTACATTGTCAGGGAGATTGTCATGGGTCACAGTTACTTTGGAGGACAATCTCTGTCATGGATTACACATATGAGAGGGTTGTGAGATATGATAGAGACAGAAATAGCAAAAAATGTATTGGTCTCAAATGACAGTTTTACAAATACATAAAAGGAGAGAGGTAGCCACATTTTTCAATGGCGACTGACAACTTACATTGTAGGCGCTTTTAATCAAGTCAACAACATTTTTAGAATCTGATGACAGAACTCCCACCTCAGATTTTGGAATCATTTCAGAGAGTTGCTGGGATAAAACACAAGATTCAAAAATCATTTCACAAGATTACAGTGTGTACTCTATATATAAAAATAGGTACAAAAACTATTGGTATTTACCTTGTACACTGTCTCCACATTTTTTGTCACTGCAAATATTGGCTGAATATTGTTTTTCTCCAACTGCGTAGCTAGTTGTCCAACAGATGGGTAATCCTGCACACAACAATTAGTGAAATCAGTGAAAGTTTGTAAATCTGATGTTATGATGTCCATGTTACGCCTCTTAAATGACCATTTGATATATTGACCCCTGAAAAAAAAAAAAAAAAACTCCCCGGCTGTGGATTTGCAAGAAAACTGTTTTTGGAATCAGTGTTGTGACAATAAGTCAGTGATGACGGTGGTTCCAACTTGGGTCTATTTTCATAGTTTTGCCCATCATTCCTATCAGTTACGATAACAATGCATTCCCTTATGTGATCCCACACATACCATCTCACTGCTCTTGGCATAAAGGTTGTCTTTCATGTGGCAGTCTTCATCATTTGGCTCCAGTATACCGGCTAATTTTCCATCTCCGGCCATGTGGAACCCAGCATCAGTGGTCAGCACAATCAGCCGAGTGCTGCTGTTCCTCCAACCTATTTTTTCCTAAGCAACAATATGTGTTAGGGACCATTTTGGCAAGAAAGCCTAAAATGCTCAGTTGAAAGTAACTTTTAATTTACTGGTTTAAAAAAACTGTGATCATGCTTGTCAACCTTTATATCCCATTAAATTGCTTAGTTGAAGTATACATAATTGCTGTCAGGAGTGTGTTGTAATTCTTTTGCTGTAGAGAGGAAGTCATGGTGAATGGTTGGGAGTACAAAAGCCGGAGACCAGTGTTCACGTTCTGTCCCAGATGCAGTTTTGGTTAAGGTTAGGGAAAGATTGTGTATTGGTTTGAATAAAAATATAGATTACAGTAGAATATAATAGGCCCTTGTTGTATTTCATGTCAGCGTTGACCATTTCAATAATTCAACCAAGGCCACCATTTTACCCATACCTTATTCAAGCTTTGAGTTGCATAAACAGAATCATAAAAAATACTTAGCAGCCAAGAGCAGATATTGTTTTGTGAAGTGAAATATGTTGATAGTGAATATTTGACAGCGACATCCTTTGGTCAGAATGGGCTCCTAATTCTTTTTTTTTTTTTGCATAAATTGATTCATTTATTTTGTCAATTTTTAGTTTTAATGTTATGTCCTTTGTTTCTTTAACACAGGCTAAACCATCCAATGGAGTCTATATGCTTGACTACTGTCCATATAGTATGTTTGTTTTCCAGCCAATCAGGACACTGTACAATAATTTGCCAGCCAAGGCTACAGAGGGCCTTCACAAATTGAGACAATAGGGTGCTTTTAAACCTGTAGTTCAGCTCAGTTTGTAAAGACCAAGGAAAAAAATGTCGCCTTTTAGCTCTGGCCCTGTTCGTGTTCACACTTATTATTATATTATGTTGTGTTGTGTTGTATTGTACTTTATTGTATTGTATTATATATTATATTATGACAAATGAACCAAGAGTTGTTAACATAAAGTCTTATTGACTGGACAGTTTTGGCAATTGTCATTCTGCATCATGGAGCACCTATGGAGGAAGAGAAAATTCTGTTGACTGACTTTATAGGCCCCATTTTAGTGCAGAATGCATTGTGGCACTGGTAATTTTTTTGTTTGTTTTTTGTTTTTGGGGTTTTTTTGTTTTTGTTTTTGTTTTTTGAGGGTGCACTGAGGTCGTTTCCCCAACTGCACTGGTTTGTTATCTTGATGATTCGCTGTACATCCAGTGGGAGGAGAGGCACAGTAAATGGTGTGGCAATGTCAATCTAATTTTAACTTTATTGTCCAAAAATTGTTGAGTTATGCCCTTTAAACTTATACAGCCTGTTAAAGATGTAGCCTGTGAGTTTGAATGAATGTTAGTAGTTAGCAGTACTGCTACTTCTTTGTGTTACTTACAGTTTATAGTTATGTGTTTGGTTGAGTCCTTACCCCACATACAGCAGCCTGCATCATGGCATCAAGACTCCCTTCAGGAGAGTCCAAATTCCCAGAAATGAATTGCTCTCTCACTTTTTTTTCGAACTTTTCCTGACTTGATGTCATACTAAGCACATGTCTGTAGCCAAAGGCAGCCTGACACTGCTGGTCATTCTCATCACATGGTTTCTGCAGTTTCTCCTTGTTGGTGTTAGTGTAAGGAAGGACTGTCTTATCAACAAACGCACCAAACCCTGTAGTTAGAGAAACAGCAATTAGTTCCTTGGTCTTGTTTTTTTATTTTTAAGGTAACACCACTTGAAAGGTTTATCAGACATTTCAGAGGTGTACAAAGGAATAACATACTGTAATAATGGGCAATACTGTTATAGAATATAACCTTGTTGGGTCTCACTAGCTGACCACATGTTTCAAGACTAGAAACAGCAGGAGTCCTCAAGAAACTCCACCCATGGATCCAGGTTATCAAAACTAGAGATCCCCCTCTTATCTTCCTCTTTTCTCCTCCAGCTGTGGCTGGAGCAGCTCCTTGCTTTTTTCACCTCCAACTGCTGAAAGAGCAGCTCTCAGCTCTTTTTTCTCCCCAGCAGCTCTCTGCTCTCTTGTGTGGCCTACTCACAGCAGACACACATAGAACTCTTTCTTTACAGCAGAAGACGCGAGAGCCAGCAGCTATCACACAAGTCTGCTGGCTGGTTTAACAAGTACAGGAGCCACGAAACAGAGTTAGCTTGCCACTAACTCTATACAAAGGACTGGACCTGGGCCCTCTGAACTGCACAATGGGAGCACCAGACCTACACAGCAAATCCTGCATTCTTTTAGCTTTGGAGCCAAACTCTTCTCAGCCTGTCTCTTCCACGGAATCACCAGCTAAGAAGCAGAACACCACAAAGCATCTCTTTCTTCATGGACTGGTAACAACTGGGCACAGCCTAGCAACATATAGTGAAGCATAGCACAGCTAAGCAAGAATGTTTAACTTAATCGATGTACTGTACATGTATTGATTTGGTTAAGGCTATTCATTGAACTATTGTTGTGATGTCCCTGTTGTTCATAGTCAGGTTATTACATAGCCACACTAAGTTAATGTTAGCATTCTTAACACATGTTACACCCAGTAACTAGGCCTTGCATGCAACTAACCTCTTCCTAACCTGGCACCTTGATCCTACATCAATTGGTCTTGAATAGAGAACCACACAGTTAAGAGGTTTAAAACCCAGTTTTGCAAACTTTGGTTCAGGCAGGACATGTGGTTCAAGACACCACATGGTCTGGCCTTTTATCTCTGTAGTTCCCTTTGTCAGCCAAATTGTCGGCATGCCATGTGCTCAGTCACCAGGTGACTGCAGCCATCTTGCCATTGTCCTCCCCACACACACACTCACACTTGTATATAGGTACACTTAGCTTGACTAGTATTGTGTTTTGTTCTTTTACCTGTTTGTTAAATAAATGCTTTTGGATAAACCTGTTGTCAGTCTTATGTTGCACAAGAATGAGTTTTGCCAACCTCTGCTCTGCAAAGAACTCCCAAATCCCTCAACCTTAACTAGCTATTGATATGGTAATTTTGTTTATAGTTATTAAGTTAATTATTAATCAAAGTTCCAAATTGATAGATTAGTACACTTCGAGACTGAATTGGGCATCTTTTTCCCTGACTCCAGGATGGTGCCCGTTATTATTCATTCTTATTAATAATTTTATTGATTTTAATAATTAATAATTATCTTGATAATCATTCATTATTGCTGATAGCCAAACTTGTAGCCAAGGCCCAACAGCCTGTATTTTTTTGTAAATACTTTGTACAAAGTTGTTTTGCCATAAATCTAAAAACATATATTTTTAACATATACATATATAATTACAGTAACCTATAATTTAAAATGTATTACAATGTAAGTATATCAATACCATAACTAATTTCAATACAGAGACTTTCTCCACTTTTCCTCTCTTGTTACTGAGTAACACTACAAACATACCCTATAACTATTACACTGATTAGTTGGGGGTTTTTTAATGCTTTTGCTGTAATCTATTTTAAGTTTCAAATTTCTTGTCTTCTTTCCTTGTACCTACTTACAGTATGTCTCAATAATGGTAAGCAGTAGGTATTTATTGATACATGGTATGTACAAAATAACTCCACCGTAAGTTATGGCTGCACTCTACAGTATTACCAAATAATATATTTGTATATTGTCTAAAATCGGTATTTTAGACAAGTCAAATTGTCAGATTAAGATTGCAATCTCATTACCTATTTCTGCATAGTCAGTAATGGTTTTCAGAGCTTTAAAAAGATCTTGTCCCAACTCTTTGACATTTTCCAAGTCATCTTTCATGGAGTAAGACAGGTCCATCAGGTAGTAGAGATCAACTGGATAACCCTGAACTCTTTTAAAAGACACATTGAATGAGGAAGGAAGCCCTGTAATCACAGAGAAGAAACAAACAAGTGAAAAAAGAAATAAAACAAGGAAGAAAAACAACCATGCTCATATTCATGTCATAATATGACATGAAAATATAGTAATATTTTGGAATTTGTCTGTGAAGATTCTCAATCATTCAGGCCATGGTTATCCAAGGAAGGTTGAATCAAGGGCAACTGCACTTGGCTATAGATACATGAAGATGTTTCTCCTCTCATCCAAGGGGCTTCTTCAGTTCTAACTGAACTGATGGGGAGTCCCAGGTATTTAACTTCTGTGGGGTCGTTATCAAGGTCTTTGATACCTCATCTCTCCACCAGTCAGATAGAAATGAAGACGCCCCTTGCATGAAAGGTGAACTTTGTCTTCAATGATCTACAACTAAGTACAGTTGCCCTTGATTCAACACTCCTCAGATTTTGGAAATTATTACTCCTTACCCAGTCCAATTCCAATTCCAGCCAAATCCAGATAATAACCTTGGAACACACAGCTGCTCCCATTTTTACTCTAATCCGGAAATCAAACTCACCAGGTCGCAATTTCAGCCTAATCTTCTGTGGACTCAGCTGGACAGGCTCCTGCTTGTCAAATGACGTGGTCAGAGGATCATTCTTGACAGTGTTTATATTGTTCTCAGGGGAGATGATTTCTTCCTCCTCGCAGCCTCTCTCCAGCAACTGAGTCCGGGTGTCACAGCGTGCTGCTTCCTGCTCACCTGCTTTGGTGAAATTCTGTTCAAAGGGATTGCAAAAATAAAAGACATTAAAGAGATAAGAATTTGATGTTTATACTAGGTTCACTTATCTGCATCTGCATATATCATTGCTATTATTACTCCCTTGCATGAGGTTTGAGCATACTGTAAATTCTCAAGTAAAAGTCTCAAGTAATACCTGTAGTATGATAGCTCACATAGTAAATTAGGTATAATTTATTTTCCCACAGCAGTAATTCTACATCCATCTATGCAGGGTGTGTTTTGTGTCATTGACAGTAGCTTAACAGCAATCCAAAAACAACAAAGTAAGTAAATAGAAATAATTAGTGATTAGTATCTCTTGAATTTAGTTAGTGCAGCACAGTGGTGAGTATGACATGATTCTGTTGTTGTACTGATGGAATGTGGAAATGTATTCTTATCAAGACATCAAGTAAACATGGAGGAAATCGAGTTCAGTTTAACCAAGTAATAGGAGAAATTATGAATAGGTCTGTGTCTATTATAAGCCTTTTCCAGATAAAGGCCTCGTTCTCTCTACATTGGCCCAACCAGTGCTGGAGAATTTCTGGTACAGTAGTACCAGGGTGGTGTATAGAAACCGTAAATACTCTTGATTAAGCATAGTGCTCAACAAGATTAACTAGATTTGAATTCTAAAGACTAAATTGCCATAATTTGGTTCTTTACAGCAACAGTCAAACAAATCAGTGTAGTAAACCAGCAGAGGTCAAGTCTGTTAAGACTGCTGTCTGTGTTATGGTTGTCAAGAGATATTCTTAGTTATTAGGAAGAGTATCAAACAATATGCTATCTATTGGTTTTATATAACAATGATGGATCTGGAAATCTGGAAATTTAATTTCAGATAAAGTTTCTGCTATTTGTGTAACGAATGGAAATGTGACCATGTCATGGAGCCGACCAGCCCAATGGACAGGCAGTACACCTGCTGTTTAGAGCATTTGAACAAATGCCCAATGCTGACATTGTTCTTGTGAATAGTCTCAAAATGGTTGCTTGAAGTTTAAGTCATGAGATGATCTGAAGTACAGAACTTATAATAACATTTGCTAGCTATGAGTTCAAACTTAAAGGGAAATTCCAGTATTTTTTCAACCTGGACTCTATTTTCCCATCATTTTGAGTCTAAGTGACTGAGGGTGACAAGAAATTTGAAATTGGTCTGGTAATCAGCTGGCAGCTGCAAAATGAGCTGCAATGTAATCCTTGGGGGCAATTGTGCTTGTCAAAGTATGTCCACTAAAAGTGCTTGTTTTTGCCACTGATAGGGTCAGATTTTTATTATAAGTGTCTGACAATGAACGTAAACACAGGAACTAGCCGCCTGTAGCAGCATTATGGTTAACTGCATAGGGATATATCCAGGGAAGCTTGCCAGCTAACCGAAACATATTCGTCCACACATGCCAGTTTGTTCACATGTATGAGGCTGACTTTCACCTTGGTTGAAAATACAAGGAATCTAAAAAGTTGCCCCCAAGGATTACATTGCAGCCTGTTTCGCAGTTGCCAGTTTAAGTGCTCTCGCTCAGTACAGTACCAATGCTAAAGATTTCTGTCCCCATTAGTCACTTACACCCAGAATGATGGGAAAATAGGGTTCAGGTTGAAAAATACTAGAATTTCCCTTAACACTTATGATGAATCCACATAAAAAGCATTTTTAGAAGCATTTTTGACGTCCATCACTCACACATCTCACGAAACAGATCTGCTTCCATTTTATTAAATGTTTCGATCCACACTGACTCTGGGAGACGATCCCCTTGCCTTTTTTTCATGCTCCAAATCAAATATTTTCCTCCTCTGGCATGTTTAGTAAAGCGTATAGTAGTATAGTCTCTACAGAAATCTGTTTAAATAACACAAATCTCCTGCTGTTTACACGTTCTGAATTTATTAAGGGTATCTATATTGATTGAGTGAGTTTGACTCTGTCCTCTCAGCTTATCTGGAGCTGCTGCTGACAGACAGCTGGTTCTGTGGACAGAGACGTCTAAACACAGGTTGGAGTTGGTGTGGATTGAACAGATAGAATGCTTTCTCATCTGCTGTCTATGTGGATTCCCAGTTAAACCTTGAGACTTGTGGACTTCATGTACTCTATATCCAGATAATAAAATGATTCCTTGTGACTTACTCATTGTATTTACACATAGATACATAAAAACATAAATATTTACAGCTATACAGATACAGCATGGGAACATCCATGGACCATGAACTGTGTGTCTTACCAGCTGTTGGCACCACACACAGTATGGCCCAGATCTGATACAGTCACTACAGGAGTTGATCACAGACTTTGAGCAGACTTCCTCTTTTTGACATAATCCTGGACAGAAAAACACACACTGTATTCAAAAATATTCATAAATTGGAATAATGTGCGGTGGACACATAATTCTAATCTATTTTCTTTATGTCGACCTTGTATAGAAATGTTTTTTGTAGGGGTGGGCAGATAAACACCTGTGGTATCTATAAAACCAATATTAAGTCCTGTTTTGACCAGACTGATTTAATTTTGTATTCACTTTAATAGTCATTGATGAACACAAACATACTGGTAGTCCAGTGGGTTGCGACTGATTAGGCTACTGTGTATGACGAAAATCTTCGGCTTCCTTACTGGTGCCAAAGATGTGCACCTCTGATTCATGGGACAGTTTAAGCTTGGCAGGGTAGAGTAGAAATGGTTTGTAGCCTTGTTTCCTGGCCGTCTCCACTGTTCCGGAAAAAGCATGGTGCCATTTCACTGTATAGTTATAGTATAAGCGGAGATTCTCTAGCAGCTTTATGGATTAGGTCCCGGTCTGTGAAGCGGAGCAATTTTAAGATGAGGGCACGTGGTGGTCCACTGGTGCATTCAGGACCAATTCTTTGTGCTCTCATCACCTCCATCTTTCCCTCTGCCCATGTAGGGAACCATTTGGGAGGTGTTGAGATGAGGAAGGACAAAGCGTTGGGTCCCTCAATTGCTTCTGGTAAATTTTTGATATGAACATTGTCCCATCTGTTCAGCTCCTCTTGCAGTGGCAGGGACTCTTCCAATAATTTGCATCTGTATGGGAACCAAGCAGCAACCTCCAGGGCTGAAAAATGAAGCCAATGCGGAAGTGCCAACAACTGCAGTTCCTTAAATGGCCACTTGAGGCTGGCTCCAAAAGCGAGTCAATCCACATAGACCCCCATGTTAAAATGCCCAATTTTACAGCAGAAATAAACATGTTTATAGCCTGGTACAAAAAACGGTTTAGGACTAACTGGACTAACTGCAACTGAAACTGAATGACCTTTTGGCTTGAGCATTCCTTATTAATAAAGTTTTGTTACTACTATTGACCCCCTTTGCATTACACATAATCATTTCATTCATTGATTCATTAATATAACAAATATTGATTAGTTGACCTTAATAGTTTTGCAAATAAATAATGTAATGTTGACTTTTTAAAACTTACCATTGCTAGCCATCAACAGGAGCAGATGAATTAACAAACACTGATCCATTTCCTGATGACAAAAAAAAAAAAACATGTATGAAAAACTATGAAACAAGGATCCCTTAAAATAGAAATAATTAATCCTTGATTTACGCCTGGAAATAAATTAAATAACTTAGGATATCTTCATCTGCCCTCAATGACTACAGACTGGTTTCCCTGACATCGCACATAATGAAAGTCCTGGATAGACTGGTGTTGGCCCATCTCAGACCTAAACTGAGCACCTCTCTGGACCTGCTGCAATTTGTCTAACACCCTGAGGTTGGAGTTGATGATGCCATGATCTACCTGCTTCATTGAGCCCTAACTCATCTGGGCAAAACAGGCAGCACTGTGAGAATCATGTTCTTTGATTTCTCCAGTGCCTTTAACACAATCCAGCCTGTACTGCTGAGAGAGAAGCCTCAGAGGTAGATGCCTCCATAACCTCCTGGATTACTGACTACCTGGTAAATCACTGGTAAAAAGTGTACAAACCTACATTTAACATCCTCAATTGTAAATATAAAGACACTCCAATTCAAGTGGTTAACACAGGCAGTTAAATTATTAATTGATTAGTTATTAATTAGAAAAGACCATGGAGTCTTAAAGAACATTTCAATTAAAATTGATAATGTATTTATCTGGGTATTGTAATCAAAATGTTAAGCACATAATGTAGCATCATTCTGGTAGCAATTTTTTAAATGTAAAATGTAATATTATATGTTGTAATAAAAAGCATAACCTTGTGTGTGCCACTGCAAGAGCAAACACGAATTTATCTACCAATTTTCTTGTGCATACTGGCAGTTCTTACACACAGATGTAGAACTCTTTCAAGGCATACTTCAATAAATGAGGCCCCTGGTGTATGAGGGGTTGATTATGATTTTTAATTGCTTTCTCATAGATTATGTATCTGAGGGAGATCTTGTTTGTGAACACATCCATGGCCACTCAGGAGCAAGTCAATCGATGCAAGGAAGTAACAAGGTGAGTGAAATATCAGCTTTAATGTGTGCATTAGAAATATACATGTATTCATGTAGACAACAAGATTACTAACTGTGGCCACATTTAAGTCT
The DNA here is from genome assembly GCF_963924715.1 of Thunnus thynnus. Classification (NCBI taxonomy): domain Eukaryota; kingdom Metazoa; phylum Chordata; class Actinopteri; order Scombriformes; family Scombridae; genus Thunnus; species Thunnus thynnus. Next base: position 33,633,153 of record NC_089527.1, read on the forward strand.
GGCCATACTAAAATGCTAACAAGCTGAAATAGAATTTCCAATAAGAGTTGGTTATGAATCATAAACTTGTATAAAATGGTGCACATTGACAGTGTGACAGCATTCATCCAAATACACCAGCTGTCTGACTTCATGAAAAAAACAAAAACCCTACAGACTGAACGAGATGTGTACTAGGGCATGGAAAAAGTTGGTTAACCAATAATGATTGACTAATCATCAAGTCAATGCACTCGTCATATGAATACAATGGTTTCCTGTAAACGGAGGCTTGTGTTGCACACTGTGTCAACACTGTCAACACCATAAAAGGTAGAAAGCAACACCACAGGGTTGGGTCATCAGTACATTTCCGCTTTTTGACTCAGGCTGAAAAGTGCTCATGAGAAAGCAGAATATATCTATCTTGTATGTACCTATATTCTTTCGACAGTATTCTGTGTACATTGCTTTGTACAACTCACAAGAAAAAATCTAGAGACTGTCAGCACCTGTAATAAAACTATCTTAATGATTAATAATAAGATAATAATAATAATACTGAAATAATAATAATGATAATAATAGTAATAATAATATATTTGTCTGTAAAACCACATTTACTCATAAAATGCATCATAAAATGCAACATTAGTTCCAAATGTATACAATAAAAGACTACGAATTTGAATCTATCGCCATGATTGATTAGCAGGTAAACTATATTCTTGACAAAGATCCGCAAAAGGCCTTAGAGTATTATTATTATATAAATCACCCACCGTCTTAATGCCACAATATAACCAAAGACTCCATATAAATGAGGAATTACTGATGCAGAGTTTAGGGTTTAACCACAAATGTGATAAGGTATTTAGATATGGTCTCAAGTCAAACTGCGTTGATAATCTGTCCCAAACCCACTTCAGATGTGCGATAATAGGATATAATTTATATTCAGCAGATCGGACAGTTGAGAGGTAACTGACCAGAGGGAGAGGATTACATATATAGCTCTCTCTGTTATACCATGGTGGTGCTTGTTCAGGGGGACACATCCACTGGGCCAGATGTCTCAGGCAAAAAGTGTAATGATGCAGTAAAACATTTGGTAGTTCAAGCCCTCATGGTCAACAGGCTTTTGTAATTTACTCATTCTAAGACAAAGTCCTCCCGGACAGGGACTTTCTGCAGAGTTCCTCAATTTGCCAAAAATAGTTGCTGTAATCCTTCCTCCTGCTTGTACTGGCCAAGAGAAGATCCCTTTATAATGCACTTACAACTAAGCTTCAGATACACCCATTAAAAGCATTTTTGCACAAAATGACTTACATTAAGAGCACATTTGGAGGAGAAAAATCTCTTTCAATGTTGATATGGGCACCTGACTGTTGTTTTAAGACAGACTTGAAATTGCAAAATTGCAATCCTATCCTTCAAGACAGTGAAGAAGCAGAGAAGATTAAAATATATGGACTTAAAATATAAAAATAAAAATAACACATTAAATATCGCACAAGACAAGAGAAAAGATCAAAATTCAATTACTTATAAACAATATTTACCACAGACTGTTCCAACCATGGGATGCTAGTGCTATGAAATGTTACATGAATATGAAAGATATGAAGTAACAGATTACATTTCTATATTTCAGGTTGGTTATTTTTAAACAGAATGCCCTGTCAAAAATAATCCAGGTATGATGCCAGTTGAATAAATCCTTGAAATGAAATGTTCCAGGTCATTGCAAGGTCCAAACGATCAAAAATTGGCAATTTATTTTAATTTAGATGGATGTTAAAGGGCTAAAACCATCCAGTGAGCTTACATACAGTATGGGAGGAGTTAAAAGTTACAACACCATTTTTATTTCTGTTTTTACCAGGTGTGGTTTTGAGAGACCAAAATGGTGACAGCAGCTGAGCCTTAAATAAAAGACCTGAAAACTTCACCACTGGTTGTATATTGTACTCAATGCACAAATTGTAATTTTACAAGAAGCAACTGCTTCTTTAGTGAGTTTTCAAAAAACAAATATATTAAGATGCCTTTCTGTTTTTTCATGAGTCAAGAGATACTATCTGAGGGGCAAAGATTAAAGAGATACTAGGGTTGATATGGTTAGGTCAGTATCACTTACTACAATAAGTTGTTATGAATATAAATTATGAGTATTTATTACGTTACAAGTGAAGAACTAATTACGCATGACTTGATAATCGATTAATTGAGGCCTTTATAGTAGATAATGGTGAGTTACTAAATAACAGACTTGACTATACTAATTAATAATTAGGTAATATTTAGTTCATAAATATCACTGGCCACTTTCTTCATGAGTCGTTCCTGATTAATTCCAGATGCTGAGCGGCACAAAACTAGTAACTACTTATTCATTGCTAACTACTTAAACATTAGTTACTATTTTTATACTCCCTCAAGTAAAGTGATACATCAAACTGAGAAGTAACTAAGTCGTCCTTCATTACTTCATATTTATAGTGATGAACTTAAATTCATAGCGTTAATAAACTACATCATAGTTTGTCACTTAACATGAAAACAGGTGACTATATGAGTGTTAACATATGGCAATAATTAATTTTCTTGATCTGCCAACACAATGACCACCATTGATGTTTTTGCTTGTTAGCAGCTCATTTGGACAAGTAATATGATATGATGTAGGAGAAATGATTTTCTCTTGTACATGGAATAGCAACACATTTAGCTGACATGAAATTGAGTTTAAAAAGTGAAATTCACATAATGTAATTACATAGTTCTGGATTTATAAAGTAAATGGAAAATTCAGTTCATGAAAATGCGTCCGTTAGTAGTTAATTCCTCTCAGAAACAAGCAACGAGAAACAGGAAGTTTGTCTTCCTCATTTAACTTATTATAAATTCCCATTTTCTCACAAATCAGTGGTGCAGCTACTCTTAATTCTAGCAGCCTCACTTCAGTGACTCACGATACTATGAAACTTCTAATACTATGAAAAAAAATAGTATGAAATAATAGTGCATCATATAATATCTGATTATGTAAAACAAAGTTTTCTTTCATCAACCTTAATTTGAAACACAAGACTACCAGCTTCTCATGTAAGATTATCAAAACTTAAAGGTGGAGAGAATGAGAAGAGTCAAGAAGCTGTTTCTTTACAAAAACAAACTATTTCTTTACAGAAGCACACTTACCAGAATCAGGAAGATGCAACTGCAGCTCTCCTCTGTGGTTGACAGTTGAGTTAGATGAACGTAGAAACTCCACCCACATGACAGGAAGTGTGCAGCAATAAAGAGATCGTGCAAAAGAACAGCAAGAGTTGGGTCACAGAGTAGGTCACACATTACAGCTAGAAAATACACTGCCAACAAGAGCTGGAGACGTCATATTTGCGCTGAGTCACATAAATAAGGCTCTATCTTGAATTCAAACACACCTACAAATACCTCTAAAGCTCTCTAATTCACACATAATTTCACACAAAAAGTCCATTACAATCAAAACATACAACAGCACAACAACAGTACAAAGCAAAAACAAACAAACAAACAAAAAAACCCCACAAAGAACACACCATACAAAATACAAAGCTACACACAACAGCACATCACATACACCCACAATGTCAATTGAAAATTAATAATGTAAACTAGACTCAGTGGTCACACAGATTTGTCTTTAGTTGATTTTTTAATTTGGCCTTGAATGTATTGATAGAACTACACTTCTTCATGTCATCAGGTTGGGCGTTCCACTGAGTTGTGGTTTTCACACAGAAAGCTGCCTGCCGAAATGCAGTGTGACAAAATGGTATGGTACAATCTTGTATAGAGGATATTCTGGAGGATCTAATAGAATTTACTGAGCAAGTGTATGCAAAGTCACATAGTGGAGGAGGGACCAAACCATTTAAAATATTATTAATTGTATTTCTCCAGTACCCTACAGTGATGGAAATGCATTGGCTTTTTGTCCAGAGTTTTCAGACTTTGTTTGCATAAGGACTCAAGAGGTCTTAGGGCTGTTTCTCCAGCCTGCCCTCAACATGTGATGCAATCAGACATATGGGAAAGAATCATAGCATGCATAAATATCTTGGCTGTGTTCAAAGGACACAGTTTCTAATATGTCTCAAATTTGCTAAGTTGTACTTTATCGTTTTAACAGTTTTTTTTAATATGTTTCTTAAAGTTGAAATTTGGATCCAGCATCACACCAAGACATCTACACTTAATGTAAGATTATGACAGTAATGTAATGCTGTCTGTAATCGCCATACACTGTATACATTTAATGAAAATTAATAGATCAAGACATCATAATTATAGAAAGAGTACAGCTTCATTGTTAATCTGTTATTTCTTGGTTGGTGTGTATATTTCAGATTCAAGCGCCTAGTGCCTAGGGTGTCCATCACTTTAGCAGAGGCATTAGCCTCTCTGGTAGCCAATCAAGCTGTGCCTGAAAAATACAAAACCAGGTTTGTCAGTGTCATTATTGTGCTTGTTGTAATCATGAATATACCACAAGTGACTACAAACTATTCAGTCAATTAATTGATTAAGGTTTTAAGAAGAGAACAAATCTTGAAATAATTAAATGAATAATTTAGACATTAGAGAGGGGCCAATGATGAAGGCCAATGGTGGTTTGACAGACAAAACTCAGACAGAGGCTCACCACATATTTTACATTTATTGTACATTACACAGAATGAATTTATAAATATATTAATATATTTTTGTAACAATTACTGTGGGCTGGCTAGTTGCAGTATGTGTCCAAGATAGATAGTTTGCCATTATGTTAGAATAGCATTGGCTTATAGAAATGGCTGTGAAACTCTATATTGGGTATGTTGGGTACCTTGAGTGAGATGGACATGGATACTCTGACTCTTGAAATGTGTTCCCTGCCATTTCCAGATTTTGGGGACAGAGAAGTTGACACCTTCTGTCAACATTTTCGACCTGTCCTGAACTCTGCTGGTGTCTGTGTTGACAACATCCCTGACCAGAGGACTATCTTGAAGGCAAAAATCTATTCAGAAAAAGAGAGCCTGAAAAGGATGTCCTGGAAAGCACAAAGAACATCGTTCTGATGTCCTCCACCTGCTGGACCTGGTCCTGTCTATCCTGCTTCTACTGCAAATTGCAAGTGAGGCTTCAACACAATGAAGCAGGCAAAGACTCAAACTGCTATTTTAATTCTTCCTCTATGAGCGCCAAAATGGTAAGTATTCACTCACTTAATGTCACTTGTCCTTGTTTTCTGAAACTGACATCTGCCTCCCTGTCAGATCTCCTCATGGTACAACTTAGATCACCAGATATTAAGATCTATGACCCCTCCACTGCCATTGACCTGTGGCACACAGACACCATCTGCAGCAGAAGGCCAGACTTCATAGCAGGAGACAAGGAGGCAGAAAATCACTTTGAGAGGGAACTGTCTGAAAAAGACTGAACATAGTACTACAGATTAAAAAACAAAATATACACACAATATTACTATTATTATCATTACTACTACTATGAGTATTATTACTCTGACACTTTAATGCTGAGACAGTTGAATTAATAACAAGCTCAAGCTCATCACTGGCCAGTTTACAGTGCAGCCATTCAGACAGCAGGCCAGACATTTTGATAGAAGTACAGCAAACATTATACAGAATTCAAATGATGGGTCTTATAGTAATATTTTTATTGGCACATATTGGTATCAAGCGAAATGAAATGGCAGATAAGGTTGCAAAGGAGGCCACAAAAATAATCACATTGATTTGGCAGTTAGCTTCAGCAAGACAGAAATCAAGATTATTACTAAGCGGAGTTTGAAGGAAAGGTGGCAAAAGCAATGACAGGAAGAGAGGAAAGGACAATAGTTTAACAGAGTTCTTAGGAAAGTGGGAGAAATGAGGTGTGCAGGAAGGAACAAGAGAGATTAGACAATACTATCAAGACTTAGATTTGGACACACAGGACCAAACAGTACAAAAGTTCAAAATACATAAACATAAAACAGGCAGATGTGAATACTGTGGGCAAGAAGAAATGTCAGAAATATGAAGAAGAAAGAAGGCATCTGATTAAAGGAAAAAAAAGATAAAAGTAGTGATCTAATATATATTCTACAAAAGAACTCATGAAATGAGTGTTATCGAATCCTATTTAAGTATCTTAGACTAACTAATTTGATTAAGATATGAGAGGTTTTTTTTGTTTTGTTTTGTTTTGTTTTTTTGAAAATTGTAAATACCAGACATTCGGATTCACACTCAATACCAGATGGTGGCGGTAATGCACCAATTCGTTGTTTGCCAACCGCCAATAAACCACAACGAAGAAGAAGAAGCGGCAGAAGAAGAACAACAACAAGAAGAAGAAAAGTCGACGTCAACAACGAGGAAGAGAATAATAACAAGACACTAACATGGCTGCTGACAGTGACGTGAGTTTCTTTAGCCAAATTACTCAGTGAAGGAGGACAACGCGGTTGTCCAAACGTGAATCCCCAGTTAAAACAACAGTACTGAATTTATCTTTATTCTTAACCTGTTTCTTTCTCTTCCAGCCCGAGTCAGAGGTGTTTGAGATCACTGATTTCACCACCGCATCAGAATGGGAACGGTAGGCGAGTTTATCCTTACTTTGCTGACTATAATTGGTGGTTTATACCTATTATACATTAGATTATAACAATAATTTAAAGTAATTAGGACGTCTAGTACGGCGTTTTGTCCTCACGTTATAACAAGATATTTTCGTATTATGACCAAATCCCATTTTAAAGAGAACCGTAACTTAACGTAATAACAACGTACAGTTTCATTTCATTATTAAAAAAAGAACTTATGTCATTTAAAGAAGACACTTTTCTTGTTATATCTGTTGGTGTTACAAAATGAAACTGCCCTTTGTTGTGAAAAGGTACCAGTCAATGACTAACACAAGCAATCATAGATGATTGATCTGGATGTGATAGGGTTTTTCATTTTCTTTTGATTCGTTTTTCGTAATTTTGTTTTTCAGAAATAACATTATCCATCTCTCTCTCTCTTTTTTTTTTTCATTAAAAATGATAAAAAGTGTACACAAAATACAAGGGCAACCTGACTTACTCTGCTCCTTATTCTTGTGCGTCGTTGCAGTCAGGGTTGGGGTTTGCATTTTATCCAATCTTAATCCAGTGTTGAATTGGTTTGGTGCATCTGACTTCATAATTGAATCTGCTCATCAAATTTAAATCCATTAAAATCCCTCTCACTATCCCTTTATGTTCAGTGTTCAGTGTTTGAAGAAATTAAAGTCATAAGTAACTACAACTGAAAAGATGCAGCTGAAATCTGCAGGCTGAAAGCACACAAACAATTTTGAGTGGCAGGCTAACTCATGTTGATTACCTGTAGTTGCAACTTGAAAATTAGATTTTAAAAAATGCAAACGAGTGCAAGTTTGTGCCAAAGACCAGAGTAGAATAAATACTCATAGCGCGGAAGATATGAAATGTTGATTAAATATGTATCCAATGAAATAACAGTAGCCTGCTCTATTTTTCTCAAGCAACTTCCTCCAAATACTGGAAGTCCTGATTCAGAACTAATAACCTGATAACCTTAAATTATTGATCTGATATGAATGACAAGTTTGACTTGAGAATGCGAAATTGGCGTGACGTGATCGGCTGATTATTTTACTTGAGAAGACTACTGTGTCACTCCTTGTTAGTATTGTGTAAGCTACAAAAACACTCTTTTTTGATCAGACTTATTTGATTAGATACAGTGAATGAATTATCTTTCCTCATAAATGATCTTTGGTTGAGTAGACATCGGTTTGCAGAGAGCACATAAACCTGACAAGAGCCAAATTTAATTTTGTCATCAAGTTGCTCATAGAATTAACATTAATTAAAGCTGCAAGCAGCGTTAAATGATAAAAATGTGTTCAGGCCTGGACTCTTATCAAGCTTGAGAAATTTGGGGCAGATTGGACAATGTAAAGTCGAGTTACAACAACTTCCTGTTTAATGCCCCAAATGCGTTTTGGGCAAAATTGTCCAGCACGCCATGCCAAAGGCATTCCATGAAAACTAAAAAGCTTTGCAATTTAGCATCGAAAACGTCTTTTGATGTCACCTATTAAATTTGAAGTCACTTTGGTTAAACCTCTTGGGGGAGTTTGTTAAAATATGTCTGTCAATGGCATCACTTTGTGAAAAAAATGCACAATTTATAAAAAAATGGCTGACTTCCTAGTGGACTTAGGTGTTGCTCTAGGAGTTTGTTTTTTTTTTTAAATATGGAGATGGTACAAATGCCTACCAAATTTCATAAATCTATGCCTAAAATTAAAGGTGGGGGCTTTGACTTTGAAATTTTTGACATAATTAAAGTAATTAGGGGGAGCTACAGAGCCAAAATGCCACGCCCAAGCCCAATTTTGATATTAATATAAGATTTATTCGTTCAAACATACATGCAAAGTTTTGTTAGTTTTCATGCATGCTAAAGGCCTCAAACATGTTCGTAAAATGAAAATTGATGCATGAAATCCAATGGCTGACAATATGGCTGACTTCCTGTTGGCGAAAAAATTTGAAAAAATATCTTTATATCAAGAATGATGAGAGCAATGAACCCACTGAATAACATACACATTAAAGAAACTTTGTTCTAAATTGACCCTGCGTTTGGGGGCGTTATGGAGCCTGCTGGCCATGCCTGAGCCCAATCACTAAAGAACTTTACGATATTTGCAAGTTCTGATGTGTGTGCCAATTTTCAGAAGTTTTTGAGCATCGCAAGCCCCTCAAAAATGCAATAGAGGGAATAATAAAAATAATAATAATAAAAACAATCTTCACAATAAACCATCATCAGAGTCTGAAGGCTTTTCTGACCAAATTTGAGATGGATCTGTTCATCCTGCTAGGCACAGGTCATAAAAAACAGCACCTGCAACTTCCTGTTGCCAGTAGGTGGTGCTATGACTATAACTCAATACTGACACATAGATGTGTTGAGGTCAGAACACTTATGAAGCATGAGATATTTGAGGCAGATTGAACAATGTACTTTTGAGTTACCACAACTTCCTGTTTCATGGCGTAACATCAAAATTCGCTGCATCGCCACAGCAATGGCGTTCAGTGAAAACTCAAAATTTTGATAACTTTTCATCACAAAAGTCTTTGGATGACACTGACCAAGTTTGAAGTCAGTGGGATTACATCTCTAGGAGGAGTTTGGTAAAATACAACGCCTGGAAATGGCAAAATCTGCACAAGAATGGAAATTAAATTCAAAATGGCTGATTTCCTGTTGAATTTAGGGTATGGCTGCAAGAGGCTTTTTTGTGTCTGGACATGTTACATGTGCCTACCAAATTTTGTTTATCTACATGAAATTGAAAGGAGGGGCTTCAAATTTGAAATTTTGTAGGGGGCGCTCTCGAGCAATTTTGCCACATCCACGTCCTAGACCCGTATAATATGCAATTTTTCACCACTTCTGATGAATGTGTAAAGTTTTTGAGCATGTTTAGGCCCTCAAAATGTGTTGTTTTTTTTTTGGAAAAAGAATAATAGAGAGGAAATACCTTCAATTACAAGAGGGCCTTCACACCGTTCAGTGCTCAGGTCCTATAATAGTAATAATAAAATAATATATCATATTAATATTAAATAACAGGCGACCAAATGAAACAGTCCGTTACCTTGATTAAAATTATAGGTTTCTCTGGGTCTGAAAAATGTTGGAAACATTTGGGATAATGTAAGTACACAACTCAACAAAATATATAACATAGGTCTAGTTGTTTTTAGACATTTTAATGTGGAATAATTACATATTATAGCTCTAAGTGCATTAGGCCACGCTTTCAAAGGTTTGCTAACCAATTACAGACAAATTGTAAGTGATATCCAAAAACAAATGAATAACTTTTGTTCGTGGTCCTCTAAATACGATATATACCAATTTTGGTATATATTTGATTAGATGAAATATGTGCCAACATAAGCAAAACATGTGTTTATCAAAAAATCCAAAATGGCAGAAAAAATTTTTAGGCGCAAATGGGCTGGCCTATATCAGTCTAATCAGCATCATCCAAGGAACATATCAAATATTTTTTTGATAGGACTTACCATTCATGAGTTATTAGCCAAAAGGTAAAACATGTAATAACTGACCACATTGTGGCGCTATTGGTACCATGTTTTAATATATTAAACATTCTCACCTGGGACACCTGTATCGTATCTCAAATATGAACAGTCTAGTACTTTTAGTTTTTGAGATATTAGCTTTCAAACATTCCTCCCATAGACTTTCCATTATAAATTTGAATATTTTTAAAAAATATATAAAATCACTGTAAAATAATAGCATAAATGTCATTAAAGAGCTGAACATTTTAATATTTGAATTATTTCTGTCGCTCAAAGTATGGAGGAAAAAACATGCAGAATAATAATTATAATAATAATAAATAAATATTTGGATGACAATAGTGTGAATGCTGAAAGTATTCACACTAATAAAGATTTGGATATCTATCTTGGTTGATCTAACCCCACTCCCATTGCCCTGGTCTCTTACAACACACGCAACACACTCCACACACAGACACACATCCATCCACTTGCTTACCTCTTGTCAGAGATGTTATATTCCTTAGTTTGTCTTATACCCCTTTGTTATTGCCCTTTCTTTTTGTCATACCATCTGTTATCTCTCTTGGTTGTTTATGTGTTCCTGTACTTACTGTACCCACCATTATTCACAATTTTTAAAAAAATTAAAAAAATTAAAAATCGCAGTTTAATTCCATTTATTATAAGCCTTGTTTTACCATTGCTATTTTGTGATTATTATTTTGTATACCGTGCTATCACTTACAAAAATGTGAAGGATTACTTCGGGACATAGCATTTATTTCATCAGTGAGCATATTTGTTAAACTTTTCTTCTTTCTAATGTCTAAGTGTATTGTGAAAAACTACAGCCTATATTGTTTTTTTTTATAAATATTGTAATGATTTTGTTTCAAAATGATGTGAAAATGCATAGTTTTTAGTGAAATAACCCTAAACCCTCTGACTAATGGACACAATCCCACTACAACCACACCACCTCAGAGCCCTCTGAGGAAAAAACCTAGGGGAAACACTGACACAATATGTGTATTGTTGGAAACAACACCTGTATTAACATCATATGCCAACATTAGCCTTTATGATATATGATGTGTACAATGTAAAAATGATTTAGCATACAGTGCATGTCCAACTAATCCCTGTTGCTGACAACAAAACTAATTTTATCTACTTGCAGCTTCGTGTCCAGAGTTGAGGAAGTGCTAAATGACTGGAAGCTGATTGGAAACTCGGGAGGAAAGTCGTCCCCAGAGAAGGTATTGTGCTCTCATTCAGCCTTGAATGTTCAGATGAATAACACCAGTGAGCAGTATGCTGCCAGTATATTCTTCACCTTCACTTTGTCATATCACTACATTATATTAAACACAGGGTGAATACACCAGTGGTACCTGGGAGGAGAAGTCTCAGGAGATTAACTTTGCTGATTTTAAGTTCTCCATTACTCACTACTTTCTGAAACAAGAATGTGAGAAGGACGATGGAAAGGACGAGCTTGAGGAGGGTAAAGTCATGTCTTAATGTGCCATAATATGTAATCTACATGATGTTGATGATAGCAATGTTTAAACAGTTCCATTTTAACTTCATATTTACAGTAGTGCATTCTCATTTGCATTTTTTTGCAATGGTGTGTATTCAATACTGTGAAAGGCTGTATGGGATTCATTTTGTTTAACAAAAACAAAGAAATGCAGGATTACAAATCATCCAAAAATAAATGAAACTCGGAATTATTATCATTCCAAAATATGACAGAGCCACAATGTCAAATGCAAAGAATTGTGATTTGCATCCACAGTTGAACTATATTGTCTTCTTTTGGTTTGCGTTTCTTATTAGGGCCCGAGCACAAAAGTGCCAGGGGCCCAACGGTCCCTGGCACTGAAATCGCGAGGAACTTATTGTTTTTGAAGGTATTATTATTATTATTATTATTATTATTATTATTATCATTATTATTATTATTATGCCCCCATGCTATTGCATTGAGGGACTTGGGATGCTCAAAAACTCAAGAAAATTGGCAAACATGTCAGAACTGGTGAAAAGTTCTGCAGTGACTGTGCTCAGGCGTGGTCTGCGGGCTCCATAGCACCCCCAAACACAAGGCCATTTTGGAACAAAGTTTCTTTGATGTGCATAAAATTCGGTGGGTCCATGGCTCTCATCATTATTGACATAATACATATTTTTTTCAAATCTTTTTAACAGGAAGTAAGCCATTTTGAATTTCGTGCGTCAATTTTCATTTTACGAACATGTTTTAGGCCTTTAGGATGCGCGAAAACTTCACATATGTACATATGTTCGAATTATTATTATTATTATTGTTGTTAATTAAAGTATTGTGATTAGTATCACGATTGGGCTTGGGCATGGCATGTCGGCTCTACAGCGCCCCCTAATTACTTTTGGCATTTTTGAGGTACTAGGTCTCCTGGAAAACTCATAAAACTTTGCACGTTCATCAGAAGTGGCGAAACTTGATATCAGATATGGGTTCTTGGCTTGGATGTTAAATTTTTTCTTTTTTTAATTTAATTAAAAGCCCCCACTTTTAAATTTGACATAGATTAACAAATTTTGGTAGGCACATGTATCATGTCCAGATGCACAAAAAAGTCCTAGCAGGTTGAACTGATCCACCTCAAATTTGGTTAGAAAAGCCTCAAAACCTCAATGACACTATATTTATTTACTATGTAAATACAGCATAGCATAGCATTGGTCATATAGCTGCAAGCTAACTCTGCTTTGTGGCTCCTATGCTTGTTAAATCAGCCAGCAGACTTGTGCAGTAGCTGCTGGCACTAGATAACTTAGTTACTGAGGCTTAGGCTGGCTCTCATGTGTTCTGCCGTAAAGAAAAGAGTCTGCTATGAGCAGGCCACACGAGAGAGCAGAGAGCTGAGCAGCTCCAACAGCTGCCATAAGGGGAAAGAGAGAGAAGTGGAGAATCTCTAGTTTTGTTAACCTGGGTCCATGGCTGGAGTTCACACTTAGGTACGAACAACCAAGGACTGGGGAAATTGAGTTTCTTGAGGACTCCCTTTGTTTCTTAGAGTCTTGGAACATGTGGTTGGCTGGTGAGACCCAACACCTACTACACTGAGTTGTTATTTTGCACATTCATTTAACACATCTCTTCTTATAAATCTGGTTATTAACAAACAGAAATCACAGGAAAATGGTGAGTACTGTGCATTCGTGCACATATTGTTATGTTAAGAGTGGGATGATGAAACGGAAGGACTGGTACCTTTCTAGTAGGACCTCCGTCCAGTGTCATAATGAATGATGAGATGGTGACATCTTGCACCTAATTACCAGGACCTAGTAAAAAGAAAAAAACAACAAATCAGTTTCATTGACCAGTAAAAAGTTCCTTCATTGAGGCCTGCTTGGAGGAAAAAATAAAGCTATATCAAATTTAATAATACACTGTAAATGTTCAGAAACACCAACAGTTCTATGGACTTTGGAAAAACTATCTGACTGCTCAGAAATTGTTAAAATCTTTGCCCTCAATGCAAAAATGTTTTAAGTGTTAGGTCGTGGAAAATGTTCATTCATTGTGTTGTATGCTAACAGTTACCCTCAGCAGTTGAAACAAATACTATGTCCACACAAAACCAGCTTTTCCTACATGTTCTCCAGAGTGGAGAAATCTCTAAACAAGGTTGTATGCCTGCTCAGACATGTGTTGCAGCTTTCTGTCACCTCTAACCAGCTGTGGTCACACAATACTGGTGTTGTCATTACACTGTATATATGAAGATTTTGTCATCAAGCTCAAGAAAACTGAATCATGCAAAGAAAAACTAAGAATTGCAAACCAAAAATAAGAAACGCAAACCAAATGACAGGCAATACAATCAAACTGAGGCTGTGATTTGGATGCAAATTACATTTATTTGCATTTCACATTTTAGTTCTTTTGTCTTTTGTTATAATTTTAGACTAATTATCATTTTTTATTGTTGGGTGGTTTGCTATCCCAAATTTCTCTGCATTTTTAAGGGACAAAATGAATCCCTTACATAGACCCTTTCTATAGAGAAGGCATGAAGATTAAGTCTGAAAAGAATGACAATCTCGGAAAGTGACCTATTGAGCCCTGAAAACTCACAAAAGGCAGTAAAAGCTTATCAGACAAGTCAAAATTACACCTGACTACATTAATTAATAAAACTGCTTGTTAGATAATTATAAAGAAGTGTAATAATAAATAAAAAGCTTATATAGTTGTCACTTAATCACTGTTTTTTAGCTCCACTTAGTTAATAAATTAAATTAAAACAGATTGAATATTACTCTTCTGTTTATCTTTCACTACATCATTTCATTTTTCAACTCTGTTTGTTTTTTTCCCAGCACACAGTTAATTTATCTATTACATATTTTTCCCACAAAAAAAAATCCCAATTATCATGCCTACATTTAAAATTTTCCTTATGCTCATATGTTTGTTGTAAAAAAATAATAGTAAGGAAAAGTTAACAGTTAAGAGAATGCACCCAGTCATCCCTCCACCAACTCTCTTTCCTGCGTACAGATACCTTCCCTTTGGCAATGCAAGACCTTCTGTGCATGAACAATGACTTCCCTCCGCGAGCCCACTGCCTGGTCAGATGGTAAGTTCAGTCATTCAGTATGTTTACATGCAAACAGAAACCAGGTTACTCACAAAATCAAGTTATGCAGAAAATCAGACCTGGCTTTTGTAAAATTGTTAACATACGGCAGGTCAGTAATCAGATTTTACTTCTACTTTAGTCTTTTCTTTGGAGTATGGCTTACTTCATTGAGATCACAGTTGTACCTTACAACAGAACTGGTTTCTCATACCATTGCTATGTTGACGATACCCAGCCCTTTCTGTCATTCCTGCCAGAAGACCACACAGTCTCGGCTTGGATCTCATCATGCCTTGCCGATATATCAGCATGGATGAAAGAACGCCACCTTCAACTAAACCTCTCTCAGACCAAGCTCCTTGTTATCCCAGCCAGTCCCTCTATACAACAAGACATCAGCATCCAGCTCAAATCAACCCAACTAAGCCCCACAAAGTCTGCCCAAAACTTGGATGTCATGATCGATGACCAACTAACCTTTAAGGTTCATGAGGCCTCAATTGCTCAGTCGTGTCAATTTGCCCTGTACAACATCAGGAAGATCAGACCCTACCTGTCTGAGCATGCAGCACAACTC
Organism: Thunnus thynnus; assembly: GCF_963924715.1. NCBI lineage: Eukaryota > Metazoa > Chordata > Actinopteri > Scombriformes > Scombridae > Thunnus > Thunnus thynnus. The sequence goes on from NC_089527.1 coordinate 33,648,529, forward strand.
CTGGTACAGGCTCTCGTAATATCATGCATTGATTACTGCAACTCCTTACTGGCAGGCCTCCCCGTATGTACGTTCAAACCTCTGCAGATGATCCACAATGTGGCAGCACAGTTGGTCTTCAACCAGCCCAAAACAGCATGTCACCCCACTGTTCGTATCCCTCCACTGGCTCCCAGTCGCTGCCCGCATCAAATTCAGAACCCTGACACTTGCTTACAAAATAGCAACTAAAACAGCTCCCGCCCAGCTGAACTCCCTCATTCAGGTCTATGCTCCCTCCTGCTCACTACATTCTGCCAATGAAAGGCGCCTGGTACCACCACCATAACAAGGCCCTAAGTGGCTAGCTAGACTCCTCTCTTCTCCCTCTCAATCTTTAAGAATTAAAAGACTAAAGGCCCAGCTCTTTCACAAACACCTCAGCACTTGATGGACTGAAGGAAAAAAAATCTACTTTTATACATTCTATGCACTCTATGCATTGCCTCTGTGCACTGCCTGTTGCCACCTACGTCCTTTCGGACTCAGACTTAGCTTTATGGCACTTAGTTGTGTTGTTCTCTCCTGACTAGATCCCTGCTTGTATTGTATCAGCTCTCAGATGTATATCGCTTTGGATAAAATCATCTGCTAAATTAAATTGTAAATTGCAAACATGTCTGAATTTTACAATCAACTTTTTAGCTATATGTCATTGATTACTAATAATCCACCTTTCAATCACAAAACGGCTAACTAGAACACTCTTAAACTGATGTCAAAGTGAACTAGAATGTTTCTGAAGAAAACGCATGTGAGCTAGAAGCTGTTAGCGGCTGCTGCTCATAGCCGTTGCCATTACCAGTGACTGCCAGCTGTTGCATGCTGCTGCTACCGCTGCAAGCTGCTGCTCCAGCAGCAATTTTTTAAATCTGCAGGTGAAATTGTATCAAATGCTACAGACTTGCTCAGCATCCCCATTTGTACAACTCTATTGGATTTGGTTATCATTGAATAGTAAATGTAAGAGATATGGCAGTTGTAGTAGTAGTATGGTGGTGTTTTACTGATGGCCACAAGGTGGGGGTGCCATGCTTCAATATGTGGTGCACATTTTCATGGAGACCATGTGTACCAAGTGTCATTTTAGTAAAGACAACAGATTGCAGAAATATCATGTTATAAAGTTGCTTTAACGACCCTGTGTGTAGAATTGTATGAAATGTTACACACTTGTGCAGTGTGGCTGTATGCACAACATTCCCCAAAATTGGCTGTAATCGAATTTAGTGTTGAAGAGTTACGGCCCGTTTAGTGCATCAGGCCACACCTTCAAAATGTTAGTATTTAGCATCAAATTTTCCTCCTGATGAGGATGGCAGGTTGGCACCTTGCATGGTAGCCCTTGCCATCAGTGTATGAATGTGTGTGTGAATGGGTGAATGTTGGCATGCAATGTAATGGGCCTTGAGTGGTCGGAAGACTAGAAAGGCGCTATATAAGTGCAGTCCATTTACCATTTATCAGACTTTAGTTTCCTTATATATACATTCAAACCATATTTATCATATACCACATAAAACTATATTCATTGCGATTAATAAATAATCACATAATATCAACTGTATCAATAAACACTGCATTAAGCTAATGTCAACTATGACTGCATGTAGGCAGGCACAATTCAAAGATGCAAACTGGTTGCTAAAATAGACCAGGTGTGTAAAGATAGTGAAGTGGAGAACAACGTGCTGCTTATATGTGTGTTCATCCATAACTGGAACTGTGTTAACAGGTATGGTATACGAGAGTTTGTGGTCATCTCCCCTGGAACCAACTGTGAGGCCATCATCAGCGAGTCCAAATGCAATCTCCTTCTCAGCTCCATCTCGATTTCTCTGGCCAACAGTGGCTGGTGAGTCACCTTCATCACTCACTTTCGTCCTAATACAAATGTCTGTTTATAGTATTGGTTTGTTGTTTGTTTGAAAGAATCTGTTTTGTTATGTACTGTATGTAAAACAGTGTTTGCATTGTGATGCATGACAAATTACAGAGAAGTAGTACATTTGCATTTTCTGAAGGAAATTTGTGTGAGAGTCGGAAACTGTCCTCTGCTGCTGCTGCCAGCTGCTGCTACAGCTGCAAGCTGCAATTTTTAAAATCTTTTAGTGTTATCTAAAGGTGAAATTGTACCACATGCTACAAACTTGTTCAGCAGCCCCATATGTGCACCTCTGCTGAATTTGATTACTATGGAATATTATGACAGTTAACAAGTAGTATGGTGGTGTTTTACTAAAGACCACAAGGTGAGGCTATGGGTGCCATGCCTCAGTATGTCGTCCACATTCTCATTGAGAACTTGTGTACCAAGTTTCATTTTTATTAAAGACAGAATTGCTGAAATATCATGTTTTAACGTTACTTTAGTGCCCCCTCTGTGTAGAATTGTATGAAATGTTACACACTTGTGCAATCTGACTGTATGTACAACATTCCCAAATCTGGTTGTTATTCAATTTAGTATTGAAGAGCCATGGCCTGTTGCATCAGGCAGTGCCTTCAAAAGTTTGGTAACCAATTACAGACAAACAATAAGTGTACCCAAAAACAAACTCATAAGTTTTGTTTGGAGTCATCTAAATATAGTGTATACCAACGTTGGTGAAGATTAGATGAAATATGTGCCAGCTGAAGCAAAATATGTGTATACCAAAAACCAGAAAAGTTTTCTAGGTGCAAATGGATGTGGCCTATATCAGTCGAATTGGCATCATCCAAGGAACAAATATTGTTTTGCTACACCTCAGGGTTCATGAGTTATTAGCCAAAACCTAAAACACATAATAACTGACCATATGGTGGCACTATAGGTACCACATTTTAATAGTTTAAGCATTTCCCCATAGGACACCTGTCCATGAGGTATGAATACTATAGGACTTTTAGTTTTTTAGAACATTCCTCCCATAGACTTTCCATTATACATTTTAATACTTTAAAGAAATGTAATAAAAAAAAAGAAAAAGAAAAATAAATTATAAAGAAAACTGAATGATGGCAGTATTGTCCTGAAAACGCTTAACATTTTGATATTTTAATGGTTTCTGTAGCTGAAAGTATGCAGAAGTAGTAGACAACAGAAAAACGTAGGGTAGAAAGAGTGACTATAATTGTGTGAGAGCTGCTTGCAGTGTTAATTAAAGAGGCCATATTATACCCCTTTTCCACAAGGTAACACAGTTCCTTGGGGTCTTAATAAAATGTGTCTGACATGTTTTGGTGAAAATACCACAAGGATCATGCGCCACTGCAGCCTTTTCATACTGTCTAAACAGCCCCGTTCAGAACGGCCAGTCTGACTGTCAATAAACTTAGATTTTGCTGTTATTTAATTGCAATAAACAGATCGAAAGGATGCCAAAATAACTATATCATGATGATGATTTGTAAAAAGCCCAAATGAATCCCTTGTCAGGTCTGTCCGCAAGACGACAAGCAAACAACTGTTAAAATGCTTGTGTTTTGAATGGAGTTCGGATCGATCAGAGCTATGCTAACATTGTAGCTGCTCCATCCACACTCAAATTAACGCTAAAAACGCTCTAAAGGCATAAATACGGTGCTGCCGTATTTATGCCTATGTTTATACATATAGATACCTACCTACTGTGTAACTTGAAAATTAAAGATATCTACATACTTGAAAATTAAATGAACTCGCCGGCATTTAAGATGTTTATTACTGATGACAGCAGCAGAGGTGGTGTGTGACTCTGGTGTTAGCTCCGGCTAGGTTGAGAAGCAAGATTGAAGATAAATCCCAAAATTTAAAAATTTAGTCCTGCTGCCAGTAAACTGCTCTAGATCAGAACAAAATGGAGTGTTTATTCCTCCAGAAGACAGCAGCAGCAGCACCGCAGGACACTTCAGCTCTGCTACCTGGCTACCTCTCTCCTGCAGAGCTTGCCGGGGCTCAGCAGCCTTCTGTCGACAAGTAGCGGTTCTGTCCCCCGGTCCGGCCCCGAGATACGGATGAATTTTTCGCCCTTAGCTTAATTTAGCTAACTTTGCCCCATGTGATGTCAGATGGATATCAAATCTGAATGGCTTGTTGAATCACATGAGTACAGAACAAGCCAGCCCACACCAAACTGACTGGGTGGTCTTATTTCACAGCTTATATGCGAGTGTGCGGTGGTTATCTAGCAATATCAATACAGTTTTGAATGACCTATTGTACTTACCAAACTAATACCTGAAATCTCAAAATGTGGTAACTTACATTACTAAGAAGAAACACGTGCAGTCAGGTGATCACTCATGTTAGAAACAAAGTTCAAGAGAAGAGAAAACGTCAATTAACAGAACGACTTATCTGCTTCAACTTTGATCTACTGTACTTAGTTGTGTGCACACAGTTTCAATGTGCTATGAGAAATTATTAGAGACATTTCATTTTTGTCCAGTTTCAGTTTGACCTCCAAATAAAGTGTTCTGGATAATGTGGATAAACTGCTAGTTTGTTTCCAACCTGTCTAATCATCTGCTTGTTTCTTGACCCCTTGGACTTATTTGTAGTTATGCTTCAGTGTTTCCTTCTCAACAAGTACTATGGTGATTATCATAACAGATAGAACCAGAGTCCGAGCCAGAGCCTCAAAGGTAAAATCCGAGTTGTAATTAAAGCTGCAAGCAGCATTGAACAGGCCCTCGCACCTTGTGTATGAGCCACAGCAGTTACTGTTAACACAGAGTGACCAACAAACCACCACCTGTGTGGTGGTGAACCCTCTGTGCTGAAGCAAGGGGACAGACTGGAGCCATTTTCATGGGGCAGACAAATAAATCAGAGTTCAGAGGATGATATATGACATTAAGTGACATGTGCATCATCAAATAATAATCTGTCAGACAGAACACCACAAAGTAAGTAGGTAGCAAAAACTCTTCAATGGAGTTGAAATGTTTTAAAATTGACATTAGTGTTGTTTTAACTGCCCACTCTCTAGTGTTGCTGCTTTACATTACATTGTAATACCATACAGGATAAAGTTTTGCTTCATGGTCTGTCAGACTTTTAAAAGGATGTTAGATGTTAGTTTCAGTTTTTAGTTTCAGTTATTATGAAATGCAAAATGCTGATTTCATCTGATGATTCGTCTTTAAGTCAAACTGTTGTCTTGGTTTGGCTTTAAGTTTGAGCAAATTAAAATCCCTCAGTCAGTTTTGTTATTTTGTTATATTCCAAACATTGATCTATATTAAGGACCACATAGACTGTGTGAGAATTGAGGTTTGTGGAGCACTCCAGGAGTGGAATGGTTGCTGCGCATGCCACATGTCCACAACATCTCTGGTTTGAGTCCAGCAAGGGACCTTTGTTGCATGTCATACCCATGTCTCTCTTCCCTAGTTTCCTGTCGGCATAATTATCAGAGATCATTATTAATTATTAAAAATAATAAAATTATTAATATGACTTAATAACGGGGCACCACCCAGAAACCGGGGCTACTAACCAGACAGTGATGTAGTCTCATAAAAGAGTTCATAAGTGAACAAAGGTTTGAGTTCGAGCTCTGATTCTCTCAATCAGCCGCTTTTCACAATATATAAACACAATAATGCGACTCCAAAGTCTGACTGAAACTAAAACAAAGTAGCCTGTAGATGTCTAAATAAGAAAATGTGCCTGAATTTAATTGTTTGTTAAATTCAGGCACATTCATGCTATGAAGAAGAGCTCTGCTCTGCCTGTCTTTCTCTCACTGTGCTGTCTGGCTGCTAAGATGCACAATGTGCTGGATAACACAAGAGAAAATGAGAGCATCATTGTGAAATGGAATGTGGCACAATAATTGTTTCATCTTGATTATCTTGTCCTCATAATCGTTGGAAGCCAAAATCATAATTGAAAATTAAATTTGATTTATTGCCCAGCCCTGTTGTGTAGTTTCAGAGGAACCCAGCATGTTTGGAAAACCTGCCCCTGGATATAATTGGTATCTAAGAGATATAGCTAACGTATTGAATTTTTCATAGTAATGGCTGCTCCTTTTTATCTCGTGCATTCAGCCAGGTGCCCATGTTCGTGCAGATCCAGCAGAAGTGGAGGCGGATGTACGCTGGAGAGTGCCAGGGACCAGGTGTGCGCACTGAATTTGAGATGGTCCACCTCCGCAAGGTTCCAAGCCAGTACAACCACCTGTCTGGCCTGCTTGACATCTTCAAGTCTAAGACAGTAAGTGCTATGGGATAATACACACAGAAAAAATGGACTTAATGGAATAAATTTGATCTATCATACAGCTTTAACTTGGACACATGCTCAATACGCCTTTCACTAGAGGGCATTTTTAATTTGTGTTCCTGCCTCCAGGGGTTATGTATGAATGGACAAGGATTTCCTCTTTTTAAGTTAATGTTATATAATTTTTCTGTACTGGTGGTTGTGGTTTAAATGAACTGTGGTGCCTGCTTGATTTGGTTCACTTAGGCTGGTCTAAAAACTATCAGGGGACATTATGGACACTAATTCATGCAAGTGTCGACCAAACAACAGAACTGAGACAAGAAAAGACTGAGAAATGGAAGCTCTTGGTTTGCACCACAAACTGACCACTCCCAGTAGAGTTTTTCCTTTGCTCTGGGTCCGTCTGCTTTAGCAACACTGAACCAAGCCAACCCACAATGAAATCAGTCTCCACTACAGCCTCACATCAGGGGATAACGGTTATGAGCCGTGCTGCTGCAGTCCCGTTCACTGACAGGGCCCACTGCGGACAACCTGTCACACCTCTGTGTGTTAAGCTCTTAGCATTTTTGTACCGTCAAGCTGATTTTTTTTTTTTTGTGGTTTGAAGTTTAGCTTCTCTTGTTTGTTCCTGTTTGTACTTGCAGATGTCTGCCTTATTTTACTGTATCATAATCGCTTTCAGCCATATTGGAACTGTGTTAAGTTACTGCTGATGAAAGCCCAGCATTTCCTGTTTGTGCTGCTTCATATCAAAAGCATTTAAATGACAGAATAATGGAATGGACTTTTATTGTGAGGAATTAATAGGAAATGAAATTTGTTTATAACTGAATTAGCAGAGCTTCATTAGCGGCACAATTTTACAATAAAAACTGGTCGACAAAATAAGAAATGGAGATATTTGGCGCTATTTGTTCAGTGGATCAGCTAGAAATAATTCCAGGAGGAATAGTACAATCAGAAACAGCCACAGTGAGATGTTTGATGAAGAGCTGCAGAAAACAGACTCTTACTGCATTTTCTGCAAACCAGCCCACCTCCAGCAGGTAAACAACTTCTTTACCTTGCTGTGTCATGTAATGGAAAATTACATGCATGGTGACTCAGCCTAAGTGCTCCCAGCATGTCTCAGTGTGACTACCCCAAAAACAATTGAAAAATGCCATGAGTTTGCTTAGAGGCAAACCTGTACCAAGCATAATCACAAATCTATCTTGTTTCATGAATAGAATCTGATATTGTTTGTTTTATAGGCCCTCTCCTCCCTCTCAGACGAGTCAGTCAGAGAAAAGTCGACTTTTGAGTAATCTTAAGCTAATTTTATCTTATCACTGTCACAGGTTGTCATTTGTAGAAAGTAGAGATACAAAACATGAGCATGTCATGCTGCTGATAGTGAGGAACTCATTGTTAACCTGGGTGAACTGAGTCTGGCACAATTATTTAATTCAATTCTATATATTTCTGTGCAAATATTTCCAGCTGTTGCATTTCTCATGTACAAAACTGACATGAGTGCAGACCTTAACACAGATATTTTTTGCACACATTTCCCTTGGAAAGTGGTAAACAATTTGCATGTGTAAAAATCTGAATCGGCTTTATTGGCCAAGAATGTTTGAACACACAAGGAATTTGACTGGGGTTTCCGGTGGTTCTCATTGTAGTCCATACAAATGTACCAGAAGATACACATAAAACATCTTTTAATATTTAGTGGACAGTCCTTTGTGGTCAATGACTGGCTGAAGTGTTGGAGCCATAGACATCAGAAGACACCCTCCATCTTCCCTGGTGATGCTCTCCCAGACCATCACTGCTGCCACCCTCAGCTCTTACTTGTTGTGGGGGGGCTGAGCAAAAGTCGGTAGACTCAGCAGCTACATATACATGGCTACATATATCTCTGTTCTCTGTTTCTCTGTTTAGTGTCTTCAGGTTAGGCTAGCCCATTGTTGCTAACTTCAGAGCTAACCCCCTTCACTTTTCCAGCACTTGGGGTAACAACAGATGTGACTTAAGCATTTTTTAACTGACACACTGTAGTCTTCACTGTGCATTTACTGCCTGACTGACAAGCTAACATTTTCCACCACTCACATTCACCGTCACTTTTCTGCCGCTCGCTCTTTTGCTCAACCACTCACCCACCCACTACACACAAATATTCTGCTCTGCCCTGTTCCTTAAAAGGAGCTACGCTACCAACAGTTTCCCATTGACTCCTTGTGACCTATGAATTGGGGCATTGTCATCCTGGGAGACCACCAGGATAGAAATGTTTCATCATAGGGGCCGCTGTGGCTCAGGAGGTAGAGCATGTCGTCCACTAATCGGAAGATCGGTGGTTCGATACTCGGCTCCTGTCCTTGACAAGATACGGAACCCCAATGGTTAGTTTCCTCTGATGGGCAGGTTGGGACCTTGCATGGTAGCCCCTGTACCCATTCAGCGTATGAATGTTTATGAATGTGTGAATGTGACTTGTGATGTAAAAAAAACGCTTTGAGTGGGTTTGCAATATTATAATCATATTTTTCACCGAGATGGCCAGTCAATTTGAGTAATGTCATTGTGTTCGCTACATAATGACGCAATTTTATGTCAGTATATAATGACATCATCATGTGATGACATTACACCATCATTTAGCAACTTTTAGCAACTGAACGACTGCTTGTAGCAACTTCCCCCGAAAACTGGTTGGCAACACTGCTCACAACATACCACTTTTTCGTCACGGGTTGACCACAGTTGACCCTGCCAACAAGCAGGATGGCAGCAGCGCAGCTCATCGCGGCTATTCCCTTCTGTGAAGCATGTTTCATTGCAGGTTGGCTCAGCACGGTGTAGCTAAAGCTGACCAACCTGGGCTAATGAAAAGACCCTTTAAAAATCCAGGTTTAGTTCTTGGATGTAAGGGCTAAAGTTACAGAGTAATGTCCGTAACTAAAACATATTTTAAGTGTAAATGGTACAGTAACAGTGGCATGCAGAGAACATATTAACCAGACTTTTCTGTTTTTTTTCTCCTCAGGGCTGCACCCTATCCCCTCTACCTCCAGTCAATATTGCCATCCGTTTTACCTATATTCTCCAGGACTGGCAGCAGTATTCATGGCCACAGCAGCCCCCAGGTAGGCACATGCAGAACAGAGTGATGTAGTTACACCTATTACCAAATTATCTCCATGATCACATAGTGTCACTTCCACAAGAACAGGGCTGTCAGGATAACAAAGTTCAAAATAAGTACAATACAATTTAATAGCTAAAAATATCACTGTAATAGTAATATTGTGAAATAATTATTTTACTGCACTGATCATTAAATGTCACTCCTTGTAGGAGCTCAATGTTATAACTGCACTTCAGTAAACTGACATTTTGAATTGCAACCCTATACTTGAAAACACATAGGGCATAATTGAAATGTGGATCATGCAGGCCATGATTGGATGGTTGGCATGCACAAGGTGCTCTGTATGAAATACTGTTGTAGGAATTTGTGAACTCATAGATTTTAGATTTTAAGGGGGTAATTATGAATTATTATTGTGTACAACTCAAATATGAAATTATTTGTCCAGTGACATAACTCATATTGGAGTATGTATAATAATAGGGGAAATAGTCTGTGTTGGCCACACAAGAGGTCGATTAGAATTATGATTGTTATTGATCACAATTATGATTTTTTGAGGGCAAGTGACTGAGATGCAAAGCACAACAAAAGACGAACAAGAGAAACACCTCTCAGCTTTCGTTGTGGTCATGGGTGTGGTGAAGAGAAAACTTCTTCAAGGTTATTCTACATAAACAGCTGGTATCATTCCACAGCACCACATCATTTTTTTAACCTGTCCTGCTGGAGATGAGGCTAAACTCTGTCTTCAGCTTTGCATTGAGCATTGTGTAGTCCCCCCAAAGTGTTGCTCAGTGCACCTTCAAATGCTATTTTGCACTGTTCAAACTTGTTCCCCTGCAGCAGGGTGGCACAAGTTGGTTTGTGAAGGACAAGTGTTCCCTGCTGTGGCCCAGTATGGGACAGAGAAAAGAATCAAAACAAAAATAATCTATAGATGACATTTCACCTACATCCCTCGTTGTGCACAGTTTTCCAAGTTCTCTTAAATAGTTCTCTTAATTATCAAGGTGCACTTTCAGCACTCCCTAAAGGGATGCGGCAAAATCCACCAACCCATGGAATATCCCGGCCTTATCAGAGCAATCACTCTTGTCACGGCCGTGCAAAGCCAGCTCAAAGGTGCAACGAAATTTCACACAGTCTATTATTCTGTACAGAAAGTGTTGATTTTTTTTGTCACCTCTTCAATGCCAGTCCTGTAGCCTTCATCTAGCTGTTAGTCATTACTAAACTCCTCATCTCGTCATCTTGCTTACTGTACACACTCATTTGGTACGTATTCACACCGAAATTAACCAAATGCAGTTTGAAAACACATTTTTAATAAATTTTGCCGTGACTACAAGGCACAGAGTACGAATGAACATTTTTTATTTCAAAATAAATAATTTATCTTTCACATGTTTTAATAACTTTTCTTCTCTGTATAATTCAAAGGGCCCCAGCGCCCTGCAGTAACCAGCTGTCACTGACTTGAAAATTATTATTGTTTTTTCTTTTACCTTTATTTATTCAGGGGAATTTCACTGAGAGCTGTTGGTACTGGTAGGAGTATGTGTGGTTATTAGTAATAATTCATGATTATCTGATAATTATGAATAATGAAATCAAGAGATTATTAATATCAATCAATAATTCAGGCACCAACTGTTTATCAGGGTAGTCTCACACAGGAAGGCACCAATATGTTGGATCTGTGAGGAGCACAGTTGGTTATTAGCAATCATTAATAATTATCAGAGATAATTACTAATTATTAAACTAAAAAAATTATTAATATGAATTAACAATTACAGGGCACCACCTGGAAACCGGGACCAATAACAAAACAAGGTAGTCTCATAAAAGAGTTCACCTAGAATGTTCATATCTGAGTGATATCAACATTCACAGGTGAACACAGAAGGGTTGAATTCGAGCTCTGACTCCTTCAATCAGCCACTTTTAACAATATATAAAACACAATAATGACAAAAGGAACTTCTTTTTGAAGATATAACAGTATTTATTAAACTTAGCAAAATTAACACAAATGCTTCATTCAATAAACTAAATGTATTATTATTAATATTCTAAAATCTAATTCTACCAAAGCAAACACAAACAGCTATGTACAGGGTTGAACACATGCAGGTGTTTTGTTTTGCTTTTTTGTTTTGTTTTGTCTTGTTTTGTTTGTTTTTGTTTTTGTTTTATACTTTACACTTTGTGTGTTATTGTGCTATGGACCCTCCATGACTTGTGTCCTTAATGAACTTTGAATTTGAATTGAAATGCATAATTTACATATCTCAGTCAGAACTCTTCAGTAACTAAATATAAGGGATCCTCATCAAAAATATTTGTTTATGATATGCGATTATGTTAAAAAATGAGTATTGGCTGATATATTGTTGTCTGAGTTTTAAATAACTTTTTAAACCCCTAAATATTGAAATTAGCATCTGCCATAAAAATCAGTCTGACTCTAATAAGTAGAGAGGTCCACGTAATAATAATCAATAGAAAACTTTTTTCCTATGAGCCGATAGTAATCGATTGTATACAAACAATGGAGAGTCTTTGAAATGTTTCAGATAGTTTAGGGTCCAATTTTGATACTGCATGTGTCATGTCGTGTATTCTGCATTCAGAGTCATTCTTTGTAGGTAGATAGATAGATAGATAGATAGATAGATAGATAGATAGATAGATAGATAGATTATTTGACAAAATTTAAAACATAGGCTGATCACAAAGACAGACTCCATATAAGATTTTTTTGTAGGTGACAACATAGTACATGCATTTTACACTAATGACACTCAAAATGTCTGAAAATACATATTTATTGTGCATTATGTGCACATGGTACAAAAATGACAAAGGCAATGTGTCCCTTTTCAGCCAGTGAACTTTGTTGCTTGTTCAAAGCAGTAAATCTGTTCTTAAATGTGGCCTAACACCGATGCTGGAGACTATTGAGACAACAGATTTACTGCTTTGCAATGCAGCTGTTTTCATATTGTATTGCTTTTGTATTCTTTGTATTTTATTGTTTTTATTTTTTCTTCCTGGCAGACTTTGACACACTCCTTGGTGGTGAGGTAGGAGGCGTGGAATTTGGGAAGCTTCCTTTTGGAGCCTGTGAGGAGCCAATCAGGTAAAGGCATTGTAACTGATGGTACATTCTAGTAATTCGCAAAATACCTCAAACAAAACTGAAATTGCAGTGTTTTCATTGGGCTTTGATAAGGTTTCAGTTTCCACACTTTGTGCAGCAGATATTACAACATAATCACATATACACTGTCTATCTTAGTGCAAAACAGAATCAATTATTTTGTGTCTGTTTTTGGCTGTTGTAGTGAACTTCATCTTGCAACCACTTGGCCTCACCTGACAGAAGGCATAGTCGTGGATAATGATGTTTACAGGTGAGAGTGTCCTAGAATGTTCCTCTGGACTGTATCTGACCACCACTGCAATAACGCTCTGCTTTCATGCTGTTCATCCAAAGATTTCATATTGTTTACAAGGAGAATTTTAAACTAAAATGTGCACCTTAAAGTTGATGGAGAATGAAAAAAAAACTTTTTACACTGTTTATTTTTGGCAGTTGTGTAGCTGTTAGGCCTGTCCCAAACTCAGGAAAATGTTAATTGACTCATTATCACTAATTTTGCATGATAAATGAACACTGCAATGGCCAGTGTTTGATGACCAATCAACAATCATATTATTTGATTTTAACTGTATTTGCATAAATCAATATTGTCACAGTTTTAATCATTGGCTGCTAGTGACACTGACTAAAGCCAATTTGCAGAATGAGACAAACTAGAAGGAGAAGAAACACAATGATAATAACTATGTTGGATGGTTTCATGGGATTGTTTTTCTCTTCATTGTTTACTTTGATAGCTTGTTCAGAAACAAGCTGAAACTCCTGCTTTGGAGGGATGTCGTTTTTGCTTGAAAATGGCATTTTAGAATTTAGCTTGCTTAATGTAGATGTAGTTGAAAGGAGCTTCAAACTTTAGACAACAACCCATGTTAGCTTTCTAATCATTGTCCCCTATCTATATGGAAGGACACGTCTTGTGGTGCACCTCAGCTTGCTGAATGAGTGATCAAACAAACATCCGCTGTAGAATACGTGCGCCGCTGACGCCACTTAGCAGGCTAGTAGGGCTGTCGTCTCCTGGTTCGACTGGTCGATTAGTTGGTCAATATGCTCTTGTGTGACCAAATTCTCATTGGTTGAATAATCGCTGTTTTAATTTCATGAGGAGAGGAGTGCTACATCAATAGCATTCCAGGATAAATCCATTATTTCCTGCGGTGGGAGGGACAGACTAACAAATTTTCTGTGAAAACGGGGGTGTATTCAAAACACGTTTTCCAATTCGCCCAACTTAATGGAGCCTGGTAGGTCTAACTGTACTCAACATTTACTGAACGTACTGAGCGTTTACTGAATCAGTGTTTCTCCTAACAATTAAACTAATCAATTAGTTGAAGATTATGTACGATTTCACTCAACCAAGATTTTCTTTGGTGTACTACAGCCCTACAGGCTAGACAGCTAATTAGTAAGTCAGCTGTAGGACATAAGAGCATAAAAACCTACCTGTTATATTTCGTATAGGCTTCACCCTCTAAGAGCTGTTGCTGTTGGGTTTATCCCTGCACGCAGTTGTAAAGATTTTCTTCTGTGCCTCTGTACAGTTGCCTCTCTCAGGTCCTCATCTAGTATGTATGGTATATAACACTGTCAAGACCTGAGCTCTGCTGCCACTTTTTCTTCAGTGCCAAGCAGTCAACAAGTGAAGAACAGAATAACATGATGAAGAAGTTTAACGGTGTCCACCTGTACCCCGGCTGCTGGACTGGCTACATTCTCCTGTCAGATCTTCACCTCCGCTGTTGGGCTTGCCTTGGCACTGTGCATGCCGGGCTAGCACTAACCCTGCAGGCCACCTGCCAGTAGGGCTGCTCGATTATGGCTAAAATCATAATCACGATTATTTTGGTCAATATTGAGATCAAGATTATTTATTTAGCCATCAATAGGCAAAAGAGTTCTCTGCTTCAAACCCAGTTGATAACTTACGTGGCTGTGCACATGGTCTCCACCACCATGAGAGCAGAGCTGTCCCCAGCCAGGCTGGAAGCACTAAACTCTCTCCTGTCACGTGTTGCTCCCCACAGAGTGGTGATGACGCTATCTGTGATGCATCTGCTGGGCATGATGTCTGCAAGTCACATGGTTGTCCTGTTGGGACTCCTCCACATGAGGAAAATTCAGAGATGGTTCAGCCGCCTGCGTCTCAACCCAATACGGCACGACAAAGACGTGTGCTGACTATTCCTCTCTCACTGTAGTCAGACCTGGCTTACTGGAAAACCCCCCCATGTTCCGTAGATGGGGGTTCCTCTCGGGAGAGCTAGGCCACATCACACATCAGTGTACACGGACACATCTCTCTCTGGCTGAGGAGAAGCGTGCCAATCTAAAGTTGTCGGAGGTTGAAGAAGCCTCTGTCTCTCCTCATAAACTGTCTGGAGTTGTCCACAGCCCTGAAAGTGTTAAAACACACTGCTCCGCTGCTGACAAACAGATATTAGTGAGAACAGACAACATGACAGCAGCAGTGTACACTCAGCTTGGTTTCTGGAAATAGCCAGGAGCCTCCTGCTGTGGTCTCACAAACACCTGCACTCTATCAAAGTGGTGTACATCCCGGGAATACAGAACCGTGCAGCAGACTTGATGTCTCACAGGGGTCCCTCCCACAATAAGTCCCACATGTTGTGGGACAGATTTGGGAAAGCAGAGGTGGATCTGTTCGCCTCATGAGAGATCGTGCAATGTGCACTGTGGTGAGAGGAGGAGTGGATGCCTTCTCTCACCAGCCGTGGCCCAGAGGTCCCTTTTTATGCATTACCCTGATTCCTTGCTTCTTAGTGCTCATTCAGGAGGAACATCTAGCAGTTATTCTGGTGGCCCCAGAACACACGAGCACAGTTCTCACCCATGGTGCAGCTGCTGGCAGGGAAGACATGGCAGCTAACACGGCACAGAGACTCACTGTCACAGCTGGATGTTGCGATCCTCCACCTCCTGGTGATAGGCCAGTGGCTGTTGGCTTGGAACCTGAATGGGAGCACCTGGAAAGGTTAGGCCTGCCCCCTGCAGTGGTATGCACTATCCATGGGGTGAGAGCTCCTTCTACTAAAGCCTGTTACGATAGATGATGTTAGATAGATGGTTCGCTATTCTGTGCTGGTGCATGGAGAGAGGCTCAGACCCGATGTCATGTCCTCTGCCCCTTGTGTTGACTTATCTCCAGACATTGGTAAATAAGGAACTGGCTCCGTCGACGATTAAGTTATATGCCGCAGCCATCTCATCCTGTCACAGAGGCTTCAGTTAGAGACTTCTGTTTTGCGCATCCTTTGGTTAAGCACTTTCTGAAAGGAGTCAGATGACAGAGACCTGGTGTGCGCTCTTTTGCACCTCAGTGGGATTAACCCTGGTGCTGCACACTCTGGGAAAACACCAGTTCAAGCTGATACCCAAAATCTGCCTGGTGCACGCCCTGTCTTATTATCTTTTGTGCACAGCTAACATCAGACAGATGCAACAACTGTTTGTCCCCTACAGAGGACACTCACAAGGTGAGTCCCTGTGAAAGCAGCATCTGTCTCACTGGCTGTGTGGTGCTATTACACACGCCTACATTGCAGTGGGGGCAGAGCCTCCGCCGGGCATCTGTGCTCACTCCACGAGAGCCTTATCCTCATCCACAGCGCTCCTCAGAGAGATGGTGGTGGCGGACATCTGCTCAGCAGCATCTTGGGCCTCTCCATGCCCATTCTTCCATTTCTATCTGTGCAATGTATCTGAGTCCTGAGTCCTCCCTTACTTCCTCAGTTTTAAGCATGCTAGACAGCCAATGACGTATTGTCAGATCTGGCACTTTTATGCAGGTGCCAAGAGGTGCTCCTCAAATCCCATCATGGATTAGTGAGCTGATGAGGACCATTACATTGTGTAATTAACATCCCACTTTCCTGCAGCAGGTGGTGTGTGGTGTGAAGGGAGTGTAATTTTCACTCTGTTTTTCCACACAGGGCCTGACATGATAAATGACCATGACACAGCCTGTACCTCCCTGCCTTATTATGCTTCGCACTTATGGGGTTGTAAACTGGTGTTTTTTATCTGCTTGTAAACCTTGGTGTCACAGTGGGGAATTGACTACATCAGCTTCGCCCTTAATTCAATAGTGACAGCCCTTAGAAGGCGAAGCCTGTACGTTATAGAATGTTAGTTATGTATAATAACTCCAGACTCTGTGAGTATAGGCATAGCCCTCTAAGACCAAGGTCCCCCTGCTCTGCTGGCATCAGCTGAGGAAAATGCTGACTTTTGGGAGCAGAGCTCAGTTCTTGATGGTGTTATATACCATAGATAGGGACCTAAGAGGCAACTGTACAGTGTACAGTGGTGCAAAAGAAAATCTTCATGACTGCACAGTCAATCTAGATGCTAAATGTTTTGTGTTATGCTATTCTTCCTTACCACTGCAGACAATGTCCTTTGCTTGTTAAGTACATTTACCAGTTTGTTTATTTTGTGCCTCAGTGCCCCTGCAGGCTCAGGCAGAAATGTGGAAAACAACAGGTTATATGATTTAATCCTATGTGCTCTCTTTGTGCCCCGGCAGTGACCTTGACCCTCTCCAAGCTCCTCACTGGTCAGTCCGAGTCAGGACAGTTGAAAACCCTCAGTGTTTACTGGGTAAGATGAATCCCTTGGTTTCCAGTGGGCAACGCAATTTATATGCCTATAAAACATGAAAAAGCCAAGGAGATGATACTGTTTCACCTGCTTTCACCACTGTTATTGAAACTAGTGCAGTGATCTGCCTTACCCTGTCTTTCAAGAGATTGAAATATTCCAGAAACTAGGGAAAATGCACTGCGAACAAGTGAGATTATCTCAACTCAATCAGATATTTCTTTCTTTTAGATTTTGTTTCATTAATGTAGAATTTTTAGTCAATACAATATAAAAACTATTTGAGAAGCCTTAGTACCCTGCTGGTTTCAAGTTCAGCTGGTCTCTGATTAATCCTGACTGACTACAGAATAACTCTTAAATTGTACTGCTTACTGACAATGACAGGTTTTATATTTGAATGATGGCATGAAGCAAAACCTTTTTCTCAGTGGTTTAATATGCTTGTTGATTTTTGTTTAGTTTCTTGTAACAGTATGCAACAGGTTCCATCATTCTGAAGATGGAGAGCTCCAATCCCTACATCATCCACAGTATCCACAGCATGAGCAAATGGCGAGCTAAAGACAACAGCTTTCAACACAGTGGACAAAATGGCCTTGACCTGTGCTAAAGCCTCCTAACACACTTTAGACCACACCCAATTACACGCTGTTATTTTTAACGATGGCAGGTCTTAAATTTTGAGATAATGCCAAGACTCATGATCACATTGACACCAAGGATGTTGTTCACTAGGTGTCATCTTGTCTATTTTTCCCCTTGGGTTGGTGCTGTGCAAAACATATTGCTGTGTGGAAAGGTGTTACAGGTGTTACATGGTGTTTGTGCATACACCGATTACATTACTTGCCCACTGCCCCCACTGTCGTTGCTTTTTTTTAATAAAACCCATTTAGTTTATTGTCATGTATCAGTGCCCACGCTTATCAAATAAAAAATATTATATAATTTGTAAAATATTAAGTGTGTTATCAATAATAAGTTGGATGATGGACGGTACAATTATAAACTAAAAGTGTCTGCTCTGTGACCATCTGCAGCAGCAGCAGCAGAGTCTCCCACTCTGTCTGCCCGGCGCATGTTCTCTCTCTTTGTCTCTCGACTACTGTAAAATAGGCCCTTGCCATTGGTATTTTGCCATTGTCATCTTTCATCTTTCATCTTCTTCAATAAACCAACAATCAGACTGGCCACACTGGAGTGATGGAGTGAAGTTGGGTGTCAATCTAAAGCAGCTGCTGAATAGACATGGGTTCAAATCCCAGTTGGGGCATTAATAAACTGGCAAAGTAAGTAGCAAAATGAAATGGACAATGAGACAGTCATGTCTGAAACAGATTCCACCCCCTGGCCCATGCAGAGCCCCATTCAGCATGGGCAGCACCACTGTTGCTGGTGAGTGGGGATTCCTGTTAGCTAAGGTGATGTGGAGAGCATCAAGACCTGCCTATGCATCAAACCATGGATTCCCCAAATCAGCAAGACTGTTTGCCAGTGATTTTTCCTCAGGACCTGCATTCTCAACCTCTCTAGTCTCTTCCTTTTCCTGTGCTGCTTTCTTGGCTGGTTCAAGTTTTACCACACGGAGGGAAAACCTTGTCTCGAATAGTCTTGTTCTAGGTCTTGACTTCAGGCCTCCCACTTGTCTCTGCTTAGCGTCATCTAGAATAACCTTTGTGTCGGCTCCGTCTTTTCCCATCACCAGGTCAATACTATGAAAAGGGAGGTCCTGCACTTCCATAATATCTATATATCCTGGCACCAGTTCATATCATTTGTCAATTCTGTAGATCATTTCATTTTCATTTGCCAATTCCTTGCACACCTTCAAACCATCCAGTAAAACCGGAAGTCACTATGTGTCATCACAAGCTGTCTACATGGAAACAGGGTCAGCGGCATGAAAACTGAACCGAGAACAGGACTTAGGAGAGCAAAGCAGGAAAATACACACAAAAGCGGTGAAACAGTCCAATAAATGGAAATCAGCTTCTTTATACAATAATTACAAGATAAATTATTACACGGTGGCTTAAATTTTGGTTTTCATTTACAAATTATTTTTTATATTTCATGTTCATGACTTTGATAATACAGTTACAGAATTTATTATTTTTACTTTACGCCATTTTGCTAGTTTCACCTGACAATTCCACATTGGGGTGTACTTGACAGACTCACTCTCACTCTCTTCTCTTTATCCCTTGGTGTCTGATAGGCTCATATTAGACAAGACCGGCATTTTTGAGGTTTAACAACCAATCAATAGGACAAATGACAACCTGTGACTGTGACAGTTTAAATAACTTAATATCATTGATGTTTGATATTGCTTTGCTGAAAAGCATCACAAGGGAAATGTTACTGTTGATGCATATTGCCCTAACAGAGCCAACACTTGTATGTTATTGCGTGCTTTCAGTGTGACAGTGCCTGTCTGTTGATAACAAAACTTTTAAGACAAACAATTAATTCAGTAATTTTCTGTTAGTTGGGTCTTTAGCTGTGTAGAGCAGTATAATGTGTAAAAAATGTTATTATAAGGATTTGGCCCATTATCTTTTCATGCAGGTGACTTTCTGACAGAGTTCTTTAAGCTCTGTTGTAGGAAGGAGTCTATAGAAGAAGTTCTGGGAAGAGGATTGGCTGAAGAGGAAGGCAAAGGTCAGGTTACTGGATGTACTGGAATTAATGACACTGCAGTGTCACTTAACACACTGTATTCCAAAGCATGATTGTTTCCATAGAACTGCCTCTAACTTCTCAGTAAATCCAAATGCGGATGTTCAGAGATCTGATACATAATTAATACAGTATAAAATATTAAATGGTGAAAATATGTGCTGTTTTTTTTTCTGCAGAAAATAGTGACATCAGCTCTGCCTTATCCAAGCTGACAGAGCCAGCGGCAACAGTGCCGATCTCCAAACTCTCCGTGTCCAATATGGTACATAGTGCCCGAAAGCACATCCGACGCCACAGACGCATTGATGAGTCACCTCTCAGCTCTGATATACTCAATTCCATCCTTCTGGTAAGGCTTATTTGTGCTCCCTGTTTTACAAGGTTTCCTCACAGAAAACAACATGATGTTGGAAACTGCTGGTGAAAACGCATTCTTTGCAGAGATAGAGAGACCTATGAGATTTGTGTCAATCCAAGGAGAAATTTTTATAGGGGGGGTTAGCAGTATAACTGGACGCAGCAGTGCAATGTGTGTGAGGCCCACTGGTTGAGAGTGGCTTGGTGGGCATTAGAGTTCCATCTAGTGGGCCGCGGAGGCAGTGGCAGTGCCAAATGGCTAAATTTATTTTTTTTAATTAAAAATAGGTAATTTACAAAGCTAGTTATTTTCATATCTAAATGTGCGTAAGAATTTACATAAATAAAAAACATCAAATTAAAATGCATCATTTCAATGACCAGTTATGTTTGAATATCACCGTACCAATCACGAGTCACATCAGCAGGTAGAGACAAACCTGTTTTGTCACTGTTAACGATCACTCATATAAACAATTCTTCTGCTCGCAGTGTCACTGGAGAGTGGCATTAACTGAATTTTGGTTGCAGCTGCCTCCCCTAGTAACTCTCGGCACATATCCACAGAGCAAGGCAAATTAAGCTCTTCTGCAATGTTAAAGGGTTTGTTGCTACGAGCTACAAAAGTAGCAACCATATAGCTAGCTTTCAAAGTGGCTTTTGACTGAGTTGTTAATGTTGTGATGACGTTCCTGAAGCCCACCCTTCTTTCTTAGGAAATATTATTTTGGCTTTCCAACACATCCCGGGTGCTTTGTGTTTAAATGTCTCTGGAGTTTTGATGGTTTTTGCACTTCATTTGACACAATTTCACCACGTTCAACACACTGTGCTTTTGGCTCAGCATCACTACCTGCCATTATTAATCCATATTGAATTTATTCAGGGTCATATTTCCTCACCACACACTTTGGAGCTTTTACTGGCACAGGGTTGTCTCCCACATCACCTCACTGCATCCGCGGGAACGTGCTGAGCATTACACTGATGTTAACTTTTGTGCAAAACTGGCCTACTTATCAGATATATTTGAACAGTTGAATCAGCTCAATATGTCAATGCAAGGCAGAAACTGCAGTAGCAGTGTTTTTTGTTCCGGGACAAAATTGAGATCTTCAAGAAAAAACATATTCTTTTGAACAGAAGGAGGAATATTTTGACATGTTTTCACTCCTAAGTGAAACTTTGGAAGCCTCTCCTTTTGTGAACATATCCAGTGCTATAACTGACATTTGGGGTGCCCCTGGTACCGGAACAAAAAATCCTAGCTCTTCTACAGCTTGGATTGGCATGAAACTCTCCTGGTTGAATCATCAATATAAGTAAATGTATAATTGAAATGCATATTAGTACTTACTATAAGTGTTAATATGATTTTCTTCTTGCATGTCTCAGTATCTCTTCCCAGATGCTGCTGTGGAGAAGTCGTCAGAGAATAGCAAGAGTAAAACCGCACAGTCAAATGCCTGTGGGAAGACCGAGCAAGATAAAAACTGTGACTACGTATGTTTTTGCCTTTACCACTTGCACACTGTTGAGTTTATCTATTTGGGGTGCCAGCCAGGTGACATCTAATAATAATAATGATAAAGACGTTATTGTACAGCACTTTTCATGCAAAGATACAGCTCAGTGTGCTTTACAAAACAGCCCTAAAAATTACAATAAAACTTTATTTTATTGGGTTACAATAAAATTAGTACAATAAGAATAGATATAAAGAAAAATAACCGTGTTATTAGCTGTTTATACCACTGCATTAATGCAGCACTTTTTCACCAGTGTGGCCAGAAACGTTGAATACAAGGCCACTAGAGTTAATGCACCCATGGGATCAGTGACATGGGGTCTAGTAACATGGGGTCAGGATGCCACTGTGCATTCCCATCTGATGGTTGCATTCCTTGTGGTCAGTCACAAAAGTGAGCTTTTCAAGCTCTATTTGATTTCTATTCTGAATCAAAGTTTTCTGATATATATGTTTATCCATTGTTCACTCTGCTTTCTATCTCCCTGTGTCCAGAACCTTTTTCTCCAGCTGAAGTCAGCACCCAGTGACAGTCTGACCTACCGACTGGCTTTGTGTGTGTGTCTGGTCAACTTCTACCATGGTGGGCTGCGGGCTGTTGCCCACCTCTGGCAGGAGTTTGTCCTAGAGTTGCGCTACCGCTGGGAAAACAACTTCCTTATCTACGGGTGGGTACAAGACATACCTGGGCCACTCTTACTGTGTGCTAAGACAGAACGCAAAGCCAATTTAGATGAGGCATGATTACATAAAGATGCAATGTGTCAATGAAAAGAGGTCAGTAGATGTGAAATTGACCAGGGAGCAGCTAAGTGATGCAAAGAAGTGGAGGGAAATAACTAGAATTTCTGGTAAGTTGTGAGTTCAGTTAGTAGCTGAACTGAATACAAACACACAGAAACACTTCCACAGACACAGTTGGTGCATCCATTGCTAGCTAGATTACAACTAACATACAGTTGGTACATTGCACTGTTGGGGCAAAAAACACAAATGAACCAGTGGTCACACTCGTGCAAATAATGTGAGGCAAAAGTTCACTTTGTGAATTTCATGTCATGATTATCCTGGCCAAAATTATTGTGATTCAAGATATTATCCCGATAATCTTCAAAATATGCTTAAAACTCTTAAAATGGCACTAAACCATACTGGAATCACTTCACCTTACGTTTTGTTAAGAAACAAATATTTTTATTGCAACACATCTTTTTTTAGTGAACATCCTATTTAGTGAAAAACAATAAATCAATCTTATATGCATATATATGCATATATATTAGTACTGTGCAAAAGTTTTAGGCACTAAAAGTAAAGTGAGAATGCTACAAAAATATTGCTATAAATTGTTTTAATTTATCAATTAACTTCTTACAAAGTTGAGTTAACAGCAGAAACCTAAATGAAATCAATATTTGCTGTGAGCAGCTTTGCCCTTAAAACAGCAGCATTTCTCCTCGGTACACTTTCACACAGTGTTTCATGGTAACTTGCAGGTAGGTTGTTGTAACCATCCTGGAGAAAGAATGTTCCTCTGTGGATTTATTATTTAGGCCATCTCAGGTCCTTCTTCATGTAATCCCAGATTGACTCCATGATGTTGAGATCAGGGCTCTGTGGGGGCCGTACCATACCATCTATTGCAGGACTCATCATTCTTGTTGCTGAAAATAGCTCTTTATGACTCTAGCTGTATGCTTGGTGTCACTGTCATGTCATGAATAAATTTGGGACAGATCAGACACCTCCCTGATGTTATTGCATAATGGATAAGAATCTAAACATGTAGTGTGCCTAAAACTTTTGCACAGTACTATATATATATATATATATATATATATATATATAGTACTGTGCAAAGGTTTATATATATATATACTTTGGCGCAAGAGACTGGGGGTTCGAATCCCGGCCAGGGCGGGGTAACACATATCCAGTGTGGACCCTTAGGCAAGGTCCTTGATGCTGCTGGCCTACCTCAGTAAGAGTGAAACCGCGAATTCGAGAGTCATACTGGCTCGGACATTGCTGGGTCAACAAGGTCCCCGTCAGGTGTTGGGGAACCACGACACCCTGATGAGAACTGGGCTACTGAAACAAGACATAGATGGAGTAGGGCAGAGAATATGGATCTTTTGGAACGCGACTATACAAGTAACCCTAATGAGAACGACTATATACAGAGGTTGTGGGATATATGGATGCTTCAAAACCCAACATCTAAGCTGACAAAGAAACAGCTACTAGCTCAGTGTTCCAACATCCGCAAACGGCAACTGCTATCACAAGTAGAGATTGATGAGGTACAACGAACATGCTACGGCAAGGGGGAGCCAGGACGACAGGTCAGAGGGGAGATATCATCATCCTCCCCACACTCCGAGATTGGGTACCAAGCCCCAACAAGCTATAGGCATAGCACCATAAATATGATGCAACATTTTTAGATCAGCATCTAGAAAAGCATTGCCACAGCTGTCCAGCTAGCGGCACAACAAATACCTTGTCCTGTAGTACAAGAACAAAACCCTAATTTTTGTGATATTGGCACATCTTGATTTTCTTGACTCAGTGTAGACTTAATTTAAACATTTCATCACCACCATTTTTGAGTATTCAAAGCACAGTTTGATAAAATAATCTGCCCCAGTTGAAGCAGTTCAAGAAGTAGTTGATGTAGTTGCTCAATTTATTAGTACTGTCATATTGACTCATGTCCACCTTATCTTCTCCATTTGCTTCCTGATCTGCAGACTGGCTGGTGGGCCTCCTGATCTTCGCTGTTGTCTCCTGCACCAGAAACTCCAGGTAGCCATTGATACTAAAACACAAAGAGTGTGTGTTTTAGCCATACAAAATATCAAATGATTGATTTGCACTGCGCTGGAGTTAGCTCAAAGCTAATTTGCATCCGTAGTCCCCCACAATCAAAATATACAAAAACACAACAACAAACAGTACAAAGCAAAAAAAACACACAGAACACACAGTACAAAATACAAAGCTACACACAACAGCACATCACATACACCCACAATGTCAATTAGAGATTAAAAATGTAAACTTGTCAAATTAAAAGCAAGACTACCTGTGCTAATGAGAAGACCATAGATGGAGTTTAGACTCAGTGGTCACACAGCTGATTGGTTTTAAGTAGATTTTTTAATTGGCCTTGAATGTATTGATTGAACTACAGTTCTTCATATCATCAGGTAGGGCTTTCCACTGAGTTGTGGCTTTCACAGAGAAAGCTGACTGCCAAAATGCAGTGTGACAAAATGTTATGGTACAATCTTGTATAGAGGATATTATGGAGGATCAAATAGAACTTACTGAGCGAGTGTACACAAAGCCACATAGTGGAGGAGGGGCCAAACCATTTAAAATTTTATAAACTAGGCACAAACTTGAGAATAATCTAAAATTCTCAAAGATCAGTAAATTGTATTTCTCCAGTACCCTACAGTGATGGAAATGCAAATGAATTAAGGATACTCAAGACAAATCAGTCATTATGACTGTTCGCAATTGGTAGATGTGACACTGGGAGAACAGAACAATTTAAGTAAAGGCCAAGGTTTTACTTTTTCAATTATTTTATTGTGGTTCTAATTACTTGTTTTATACAATAATTACCCATTTAAATGCAACAAACTACAAATGCTAAAACAAATACAAAAACTACAGAAAACAACAGTCTAAAATGATCTAACAATAGACCAAATTACATTCATAACGAAAGAGAAATAAACCAGGCAGGAATAATTGTCTACTGTCTACTACTTTCAGAATATACAGTTTCCAGTCAGGGTGTTATTGCCCCCTCTATAAAGGTTAACAAGTAGATAGTGTTCACCTTTTGGGCTGTGGTTAAAGTGTAGTAACAAAAAGAGGGACTTTGGCACTAAAAAGACTGTAACAATGAAATATATCTACTTGATTTGACTTATTTGGATGACTGAAGTTCATATTAGCTTCAGATAAACTTTTAAGTACAATTTTACATTGTAAGTGAATTATGAAGGGATCTTCTAATGGCCAGTATGGACAGGAGGAATGATTATGGCAAGAGAAACCTATTTCAATGCTCATTTGGGCACTGTTGTTTTAAGACAGACTTGAAAAATTGTGAACCCATTCCTCGAGGAAACTGTATGCCTTATGGATTTGTTAATGGGGCCCAATTTGTTTTTCTCATACCTACCTCATTTACCTGTTAAAACTATTTAAGTTTTGATTACACTCTTTTTCTGAGACACCATATGATTGTATACATAAATAATGTTTAAATTAAAACTAGAAATAAGGTGAGGTCATTGCAATGGCTGAGACTTTGCTAATGATATTTGGCTTTCTGGTTTTGAATTAAACTAAGTAAGAAATGCATTCACTTAGATAATGCAGATACTATTTATACTTTACAACCTACAAAGAAATACAATGGTGGAGCTAGTAAATTAGTATAGAAGAGTGTTAGGGCTCAAGCAGTTATTGATAGGAGGTTAGGGCTATAGTAGACTGGCTCTTGTAGTTGTGAACTGTTAGACTTACCTGCTGTTCGGACGAGGTGTAGTTGTTCATAGTGATGAGGTTGTTTTTTATGGTTTGCACAACAGCATGAAAAGTCCCAGAACAGTGAAAATAAATTACCATACAGATACTATACATTGACAGGAGAGGGACAGGGGACTAAGAATCACATAATTTTTTGATCTTGGAATGCAAATGATATTAATTAACTAGTGAAAAGGGGTAAGTTCATTGTTGTATTTATTGGGACCATGTACAGTGTTGAACATAAATGTTACCATTTGATCTACTGTACCAGAGTTAGCCTATAAATAATAATAATAATAATCAAAATAATAATAATAATAATAATAATAATAATAAATTAATAATTTTCATCTGTAGTCCCCACAATTTAAACATATAACAGCACAGTAACAAACAGTACAAAGCAAAAAACACACAGGACACACACAAAATACAAAGGTACACACAAAAGTACATCACATACACCCACAATGTCAAGATTATTTGCGTTCATGAGAAGACTATGAGGTGAAATTTAGAGTCAGTGGTTGCAGAGCTGAGTGGTTTTTTGCAGATTTTTTAATTTTTGATCGCACTGATGGAACTGCAGCTCTTCATATCATCAGGTAGGGCATTCCCCTGAGTTGTTGTGGCTTTCACAGAGAACCTTAATTTCCTGCTGGCTGATGTAATTTTCCTTTAACTTGATTTGAAGAATAAGGCTCATTGCAAAATCAAGGGCAAGTGGATAGGCCAAATATACTATTTAAAATTTCTGATGAAAGCTAGCAGTATGGCAATAATAATTCATTAAAAGTGTTCCATTACTCCACCAAACAAGAATTGCAGGTAAGGACAGGGGTATATCATAGTTATAGGGGCCAAACAGTTGTGGCCAGTTATCCAGTCAGAGAGCAATATCCTCAGACACAAGTAACCTCCTGAAAACATACGTAGACAACATGAATTTGGGTAATGTATGGAGATTCTTTAATAAAATGGGCAGAGAGTATTTCTTTAATTCGCAAGATCATAATGTATATACTAGGATTGATAATTTACTAGTACCACATGCCTGTAATGCAAAACATCATAACCCCTGATCACAGTCCTGTTTCTCACCGGAGCTGTGTGGAATGATGCATATACATACATGTGTACATACAGACAGGTGACAAATTAAAGGAAAAACTGGTACAGGTCTGAATGCTTGACCCTGACAGTGAAGGGATCTGGCTGCTCTGTTATGCTGTGGGGGCATTTTGCTGGCATGGTTAGGGTCCACTTGTCGCCAAGTGCTTGCTCATGGGGGAATTGTTGGGTCTCTGTAAATTAAAGAGTACGGTCTTGACCTGCTCTATGTGAAAAGTGCCCTGAGATGACTTTTGTTGTGATTTGGCGCTGTAACTGTAATAAGATTCTCACATAAGCATCATCTCCTATGCACAAAGAAAAAACTAATTGTTTTAACTACCAATGAATAATGTGTTTTAAGCCCATTTTACTTTGTTGTGGAGATTTCTTTCATATCTGATCAATCTACAAACATATTTCTTTCCCATTTGCAATGCAGGGCAAGAGAGCTTTTAAAAAAAAATCCATGGACAACCACAATAATAATCAGACTAGCTGTCTCCCTCCTAATATTTTCAACTTTTATCCATGCCAACTGAATAAATGAATATCCAGCAAAATGCTTTACATATAGCATGTGCCACATCTTTGGCAAAACAAGAGTCACAGTTTAACATCTTACCATTTTATTGAATGAAATACATATTCACTATCTCATAAATTGTGACACTGAGGAGCAAGTGTATTAGTGGATTCACTAGAAGAGAAACGGGGGCAAGTGTCTCTTGTGTTGCTTATGATCATTAATTAAGGCTGTAAAAGCAAAATAAGTGATGCAGTCTGTGAGAAAGGTTTTAGTGGTGGCACCACTCCCTCTTGCTCTTTTCATAATGGTCCTGTCATGTCTTAATAAAGCCATAAGAACAATGAATGACAACAAGCCATCACTTTAGCAGAGAGAGTACAGCAATGTTATGTATTCCATGTCTTAAAAGGGCTTATGTTCCTGCATAGATGCTGAACTGCTGCATTGAGAGGAAGAGGGCCAGAGATGAATCCCGTAAGGTGCTGGAGGGAAGCAAAGAGAGAGAGCGGTCCAGCCGCCCTGTACCAGAGTCTACAACTGCAACTGCGAATTCATCCAACTTAACAAGGGAGGTTTCTCCGGGAAAATCCTGGGACTCATGGAGCGACAGTGAAGATGAGTTCTTTGAGTGCTTAAGTGATCAGGAGGAGATGGAGGCTCCACACAGTGAGGGGGGAAAGGATGGCAGTAAAATCAAAGCGGAGGGGAGGATGCACCCTTATAACAACATGGTTCTACTTCACTCTACAGAGCTTCTCTATGTTCCTGTCACACAGGTCAGGATCTCTCTGTGTTCTGTTTTTTCACTTACTCATTCATTTACCAATGTATTCATGAAGTTTTGGGTTTAAAAATATTCAGATATCAGTTATTTATTAGCAGAATTGTACTGAACTGTATTATCAGAATCAGTTTGTTAGTCAAGTATGCAAGCATACAAATAATGTGTCTCGGCGTTTGCTCCCAATATTATTATTATTATTGTGAATTCCAAATAATAATATTAATAATAATAATAATCAAAACTTTATTTATATAGCACCTTTCATACAAAAAATGCAGCTCAAAATGCTTTGCAACAAAAGAAATTACAAATCAAAAAAAGACATAAAATGAACATAAAGGCATGTAAATGTACATAAGATGGAAAATAAAACCCGCTTGATAATATTACTAAACATAAGATAAATAAAGTGAAAATACAATACATAGAATGAGTACTTCAGTGGTGGTTAGGGTTGGGTATTGTTTGAATTTTATCAATCCTGATTCTGATTCCGATTCCAATTCTGCTAATTGATTCCAGTTCTTATCAATTCCCAGTTTCAATTCCAATATGGTAAAAAAAAGAGGTCAAATGTTAAGATAACAAAGATATTTTTATTCTATTAAGCACTTACTTTGACTTTTCTTGTTTCATTAAAATATGTAAATTCAAAGTCCTTCTTTCTGCTTTTGTTTTGAGTACTTTCTGTCTCATCTTTCCCTAAGTGACACAGTGTGCGGTCCCTTTGAAGGCCAATTCATGGACTTGCACACAGACACGCACGCAGTTCCATTCATACTTTTTTCGGACGTCCGCGGACAAAAAAGACATGTCACACATGTGCACACAAGTAAACAGGGTTGCAGCATGATAACTTTCCAGAGTTGTAAAATCCAGTCTGTATTACAAACCGCTAGGCAGGGTTTTTCTGATCAGATAGCCATGTCCTTGCAGATGTGTAGCGCGTTTAGGAACTGATAAGCAGAATCGAAATTAAAATTTCTTAATGATTCTTTTGGAATCGGAATTTTGGAACCGGTACTAGTTTGGAACCGGTTCTCGATGCCCAACCCTAGTGGTGGTAATTTGAGAATTAATAAGTGAAAACTCCGAAAGTATTTTGCTGTGTACACAATCTGTAAAATGGTGCCTAGATCTCTGAAGCCATAAGCTTAACAGAACCTTCCTTTTTCCAATGGACACAGGCTCACCATGGGGTCTTCACCGAAGTAAGCCTCTTTCAGCTTACCCCAGAATGTCTTCCAGGAAAAAAACACCCTTAGTGGTGCTGTGAGGGTTAAAAACAAACCTACCAACCACTGACCTCAGCTATGTAACATAAGATGGAAAATAAAACCCACTTGATATTTATAAAAATAAGATAGAGTGCATAACATAAGATGGAAGATAAAACCCACTGACATATAAAATAGAATATGTACTGAATGATAATAAAATATCATATATTAAGAGAAAAATTATGCTTGCATATGATTAAGAAAGATTTTACATTATGTTACATTATGTTAGAGTTACGTTTGTTTTAGATTCTATCTTTCAATCAAGACTATTTATTGACTGTTTTGTGATTTGTAGTACCAAATACCTTGTGTTACCATTCTTCTGCCGCGACTCCGCAAAGAAACATTGTCCATGGAATCCCAAAGAGGGCATTTTGTGCTCACTTGATTTGTTTAACTCAGACAGCTGAAGCCTCATATTAACTTCAGGTAAACCTCAGAATGCATTTTTGCACAGAAGGAGGATTGTGGACTTTGTCTTCCATCACTTACATTGAAATAGCTCTTAAAAGGTTTATCTTTGCAGCCAGTATGGACAAGTTGAACAATTACAGCAACCAAGCCTCTTTCAGTGTACATATGGGCATTTCATATTATTTTAAGATAGACTTGAGAAATATGAACCTGTCCTTTTTAATGAGAAAATCTCCAAAGTAATATAATAAATATTTGCGCATTGTGTCATATGCGCTTTCAGAGTGCAAGAATAATGTCAGAGATTCATCTTTTAATATATCTGCAAGTTAAGTAAAAGTTTAACAGGCAGATGTTATGTAAGATATGGTGATTTTTCATGAAACCACATGCCTAGCATGTGACAAACACCAGTGCCATGTGCTTGAACCACTAATAAACAAAAACTTGTGTACAAATGACTAAGTCAATTTTGAAATAACGTCAATGACTGGATGTACACTGATGCTGCTGTGTGTGTGTGTATTTTGATTTTCAGGAACCTGCTCCCATGACAGAAGATCTGTTAGAGGAGCAATCAGAAGTACTGGCAAAGCTGGGAACATCAGCTGAAGGTGCTCACCTCCGTGCCCGGATGCAGAGTGCCTGTCTGCTCTCTGACATGGAGTCATTTAAGGTGAGACAGGCAGAGATCTGTACTTATGCACTCAGTTCAGCCGAATTCTCTAATTGTGACGTAATAGACAAAACTCCAAGCTGCCGCAGAGTATAAATCTCAGAACAGTGCTAACCGTAGCCTCAGTATGTGCCTCTCACACAGAGCTGCTGGCAGCGTTATTAGGTTTGATGAGAGACAACAGAGAGGTGACGTTGTGCTACTCAGAGAACCATGCTTATGCTAATAACCAAAAGATTTATTCCTTTTCTGTGGCACCCATCAGTAACTAATTGTGCTATATTTACAGCTTGACAAGATATTCAGGGCTGACAATGGTAATGTTAACCACAGTAAACAACAGGGCTACAGCTACATACTAACACTCCCCCACAGACACACTCCTACCAGAGAGCCTCTCATAGTAGAGCCGCTAGCTGAGCTACAACACAGGTACCACACAGAAACTTTTACATAGAGCCATGAATGTGCTTCTAGTGACTGAAGCACATGACTTCAGTGGCAAGTTACTTAATGAAACACTGGGTTGGTAGGCAATTAAATATAAAAGTGTCACTTACAATCATTGGAGTAGTGGTGAGTGAAAAGTGGGAGTTTCAGTGCATTGTAAACCAATGGCAACAAAGCAGGAAAAGGAGTATTGCACCTTTTATAAATTCATGCTCACCAAAATAGCATGTAATCCCCTCAGTGCGACCATTTACATCCTGTTGCTTCCTCCCATCAGTGTTGAGTATTTACTCCAGGTAGGTATGATAGGTAAATATGCTAGGTGTAAACTTAACATTAGGAACTTGTAGACTTCCAGTGCTATACCATGGAATCTAATTAATTGTATTTCAGTGATTAATAACACCTGCATAAGAGATGGTCTCAATTTGTTTCTTTCAATTTTACTAAAACTGCAAAAAACAAAACAAAACAAAACAAAAAACAATAATGGACAGGATTTTCTCAGGCCACATGTAAAATTAGATTAAATATTAAATTAGATTATTAAAAATAAATTTTAAACAAATTAGGTATGGATAACAGTTGATGATAATAACACTTAAGTTTATTACCTACATTAGTAACTCACTTCCAGATTGGAAGTAAGTTGCTGCCCCAAGTCATTGAGTTCAAGTATCTCTAGGTCTGCCCATTGCTCTTAGTGTGTGCGTCATATATAGCCAAGGTCACTAATAGGTAGGCATGTGCAAACATAGACCTGCTATTTTGCCTCCTAGAGAGAAAGTGCCCTTTTTCTCAGGTGTTTTTTTTTTAATAAAGAAATTCCTGTTACTCCTGCTACATCCAGCGTGACACAACAAGATACTCAGTACCTCATATCTTGTTTCTGAGTGTAGCTGACAGAGAATTTATATTAGTGTATGTTAGTGTTAATAGTGTTTGCAGTTACCGCAAGGTAAAGTGACTGTAGTTGACAGAACTCAGAAGCACAGAACTAAGGTTCGGAGGCGGACTATTATTGTTATCACACATCCCATGCAAAGAGGGTATGGATACTGTCACGCAACACATTTCTCCAAGTTGTTTAAGTTAGTTATAAAGTTGTGAAAAATGTATGCTATTTTGCCTCCTAGAGAGAAAGTGCCCTTTTTCTGCCCTTTTTTAAATTCCTGTTATTCCTGCTATATCCAGCGTGACAAAACAAGATACTCAGTACCTCATATCTTGTTTCTGAGTGTAGCTTACAGAGAATTTATATTAGTATATGGTAGTGTTAATAGTGTTCGAAGGGGGACTATTGCTGTCATTAAACATCCCATGCAAAGAGGGTATGGATACTGTCACACGACATGTTTTTCAAAGTTGTTTAAGTTAGTTATAAGTTGTGAAAAATGTATGCATCTTTATCCTCCACAGGCTACAAGATATCAATGATATGATACACTTAAGAAATATGTTGTCCTCCCCTCTGTAACAAGCAGCCACTGAGGTGCGTTCAATGTTAGCTAAATTAATCTGAGTTTCTAGCCTCATTGATCTGCATTAACTGTAGTCAGCAGTGATGTTGTCATTGTGTTTGTCTTATTAATGTCAGACATTAAAGTAACAGTAAGCATACATATTTCCTTTCTTTGTATTTTATGTGTTATGTTTGCTCAACAGGTGAATATGTGTATAAGGACAGTGAATGCAGCTACATTTACATGAATGTTGAATGTTAACTATTTATGAAATGTCATTATATATTAAGGCAAATAGTTAAGTTCAAGGACTTTTTCAGTATTTTTTGGAGGGAGGGAAGAGGGATGAAGTAATGTTAACTGTTAAAATATTTATCTCAAATCAATGAAAAAATGAACCAGCGTCTAATATGCCTTATCTAAAACTTATGTGTTGCTTTTTAGAAGTGTGACTTAAATGCCCGATGTCTTCCAAGCCTCAGTATCATGTGAATTGTAGCAGTGTTAGAACCAACCTCAATCATGGGTTTCTTTTGAATACATACATTTTATTATCCCTTTAAAAGCTTTCCTAGCCTTTACAACACTGGTTTATTGGCCCAGGAAACTCACAGACCAATTACATGCATTGTAAATCATTTCACATAATGCTGCTCAGCCAAACAAATCTGTGCATTCCGATAAACATTGCGTCTTGAGTCAGTGAGTGAGATATACACTCTGAGGGGAGATAGGAGACAAGAGACAACAGTCAAGAGGGGACAGACTCTTGCATGTTCAGTCTTCCCACAGGCAGTTCAAAACCGGCATGTATCATATGTTATGTCTGAGACCATGGTGATTATTTAAAACGGCAATGTTGACAGGCAGGTCGGTGCAGCATCAGCAGTAATTGCAGGTGTTTTACTGGACAGTTGTGGTGGAGAAGGAGCTGAGCCAGAAGGCAAGCGGCTAGAATAAATTTCCTCTGTAGGGTGTCTGGCCTCAGCCTTGTAGATAGGTTGAGGAGTTCAGAGATATGTAGAGAGCTCGACGTAAAGCTGCTGCTCCTTTGCATTGAAGGGAGCCAGCTGAGGTGGTTTGGGCATCTGGTTAGGATGCCTTCTGGATGCCTCCCTTTGGAGGTGTTCCAGGGCATGGTAGGAGACATTGGGGCAGACTCAGAACGCACTAGAGGGATGATTACATACATCTTCTGGCCTGGGAACCTCTTGGGATTCCCCAGGAGGAGCTGGAGGATGTTGCCAGGGTAAAGGATGCCCTGGTTACCTTGCTCAGTCTGAGGTCACTGCAACCTGGTCCTGGTATCTCTGTTAAAATGAGCTGCCATGTGATCTTTCTACATTAACCTGAAAATATCCTTTTTTCTTTCTTTTAAACAGTGCAACACAGAACAAGGTGTTGCAAAGAAAGTATACAAACATAAGAAAAAGCAACCCAAAAAAGACCTGATAAAAATGGACTTGGGCTATGAAAATTTGTCCAGGAACTCAGCATCCATGACGTTGTCCAGGAAACAGAAAAGAATGAAAGATTTTGTTCTGTCAGCCACCAAATGCCAATAAACTCCCATAGCCCCAACATCAACTGACTTCCCCACCTTACCTATTGCATAGTCCAGATTCCACCATTGTTACCATCCATATATCAGTGTGTCCCCTCAGTCACACTGACTCCGTAGTGGTCTCGAATGAAATTTTCCACCTCTGCAGTAGACATGAAGGGTGTGCCTCACATCCAGCTGTTTGAACATTTTCCTTGCAGTGGTAAACAGCTGAATGTCAGGGTTTTATTAAATTAGATATTTTATTTAAGGCTGGAGATATACATTTTTCTTATTGCAAATTCCATCAAAGGCAACATGTTAATCTGTCTCTAAATGCTCTTTGACGAATGTTGTCATCATTGATTAATTCACCAATCATTTTCTCATTTAATCGCCATCATAATCATCATCAGTCTATAAAATATCAAGAAACAATGAAAAATGTCTCTGAATGCCAGTGAAAATATTTCGGGAGCTCCAAGTGACATCATTAATTGTCTTGTTTTGTCTATGCAACTGTCTAAAACCCAAGAATATCTAATTTACTAAAATGCATTACAAGGAAAATGTCAAACATTTTGTCATTTTTCTTGAAAGATTACTTAATTAACCATTTCGTTATCAAAATAAGTGTCTGTTGATCTAATTGATTAAGCAACTAATCGTTGCAGCTCCTTTCCCCATTATTGGGAATATCTTAAAGCAGCTGGCCACGCTCAATGTTGCCAAAACAAAAGAAATGTGTGGACCTCAGGCAATCTGGAGTAAACAAGTATAAATGTACCTGTCGTGAGATGACAGTAAAGGTCCTTGAATCCTGGAATCCTTGAATCAGTTCTTTCTGACTGGTGGAGAGTCCAGGGTATTTATCCTCTATGGGGTTGTTTATACCTTCAAGGGTGTTATTAGTCCTCATTGCTGTCATATGACAGGGGTTAGAGTTGTTAGTCACATTAGTCCAGGTGTGAATGGGTGTTACATGGCTTATGAAGGATGATGATAGGACTGCATTGTAAGTGGCTGATAAGTGGTGATATCGGCCCTGTTTACACCTGGCATTAACATGAGTCTTGGATGATCCGATCACAAGTGGACAGCTCTAAGTACAGGTATGAACACACCAAAGACTCATTGAGGACGCATTGAGATCTGATCACTCAGACCACATCCGTAGGTGGTGTGGGCTGCATATGGCCACATTCTTTTAGCAGTGTAAACGCAATGTGTCCTGGGCCACATTGAAGGACCACCTACTCAATTGATGTCCTCTATTTTATTATTTTGTTTTACAGACTGAAATAAAACTTTTCCTGTCTCTCCACAGGCAGCGAACCCAGGCTGTGTTCTAGAGGACTTTGTGCGCTGGTACTCACCTAGGGATTATGTGGAGGAAGAGGTGGTCGATGAGAAGGGTAACAAAATGGTGAAAGGCGAGCTTAGTGCCAGGATGAAGATCCCAAGCAACATGTGGGTGGAGGCTTGGGAGACAGCCAGGGCTACACCTGCACGCCGCCAGAGAAGGCTTTTTGATGATACTAAGGAGGCCGAAAAGGTAATTTTCAGTAGAGATGAATGATACACTGACATGAGAAGTCACTGATTGAACAGTTTATCAATATGTTCAGTAAAAGCCTTCCACAGCTGGATATGATAGTGTTCCCAGTGAATAAACCTAAAAAGAAAGTGACCATGATCAAGTATCTTGCATCATAATGGCATAACGGGTGGAACTGAGAGAGAGCAGCAAGAAGCAAACATAAGGTAGCTAAACTCAACCTGGGTTTTGACTGTCTCCTCAGGTTCTGCACTATCTGGCAATGCAGAAACCTGCAGACCTGACCCGCCATCTCCTGCCCTGCATACTCCATGCTGCAATTCTGAAGTTGAAGGAGGAAGGTGAGCAAACATTGTTTTGTCAAAAAATTTTAATCACATCAAACAGCGAAACATATGGGCTGTAACTACTAGTTAATCACCACAGTATTATCAAGACCACCACATAATAATAAATGAGGAAAAAAAATCAAGATAGGAAGCGTCATTTCCATTATTTCATGGATAAATAAATTGAACCTTGAACAGTATTGTCGCAATTTGTGTCAAAAATAGCACACCTTCTCAGAATCCTACAATCACTGCAACTTTACATTGATAGCAGTATTAGGTATCAAAGAAAAATGATCAAAAGTAAACCAGATGAAATGCCTGTACATCCAAAGTTGCAGTGTAAATAGCAAGTGCTAGAAGCTAATTCAGCATGACCTTTTCAAAATGTAAACAAATCTAGGCAGAAAAAATGGAGGTGTAGATAGTTCCCAGTTTAATGTTCAGGCATTAGGGACAGTTAATCCTCAATGATTCTATCATTTTTTCTGTTTATTGGGTAGTTCAGAATAGAGGCTTAACTGATGGTTACTGCTGCAAAAGCTGCCTTTATTTTAGGCAGCCAAAGGCAAGCAAGTCTAATAGAAACAACATGTTGCTAGGGCTGTAGTCAGGACCACATAAGTAGAGTTTAATCCTAGTCCAAGCAGCTCAGAGTTTGAGTCAAGACAGAGTCCAAAGTCAGAAAAAAGAAAATGAAAGGAAAGGAATAATGTGCCTATTTTCATTTGAGAAGAAAAAACTGTATCTGTTATCTGTGTATATTAATGCAGAGAATGTTTTTGAAAACACTTGGCCAAGCAGAGAACTGAAACAGTAAACATCAAGATGTTCTGCACTCTGATGCTGTCTCTTTCCGTTCTGCCTTCTGAAGGCCTGACTCTTAGTCTTTAACCCCAACAGATCAGCCTACAATATGAAAAATGAGTCTAATTGGTTCACTAGTTTCTAAACAAGGAACTGCACTTTACCCGTGTTAGTTCAGGTCATGTTGCATGGAGCCTAGGTCACTGTCAGCACATTCTGGTTTGAATGTCTGATTATGCCAATGGAATCTACACATTTACCTATCTGTGTTGTCTACGAAGGCCCCCTCCGACCTTGGTGACCATGCCAACGCTGATTTACCCTTTATCAGAGAGGCTTTCGCTTCCCTTAACATCGCAGACAGTTACTCCGAGTCTCAAGGAGAGGAGAGAATGTCTCCTTCTACTTAAGAATTATAGTGTGACCTCAAGGCCCATGATTCACCCAATATAACCCACTTTGTTACCCCCAAAGATGGAAAATTCCATAACATTCTCCATCCAACACTTTCATGCAGATTATGCCTGTTTTGAAGGCTGATGTCAAATCAAAGCTGATTCTATAAGATATGATTCAGCTGTGATTTTAATATTGATTCACATCAGATTTTATATTTTTATTTGTTAATTAAGTATTAAATTTGGAATGCCCTGGAAAATGCCACATGAGAAGGCAGGAATAGTAAACATTCTTGGAAGTGATACACCAGGTAACTTTTAGGCAAGTCCCTAACAGGAGTCATCAACACCCGTACATCCATGATTGCAAACACAGGAGCACACAGAGAGAGAAAGAAAACCAGGATGTCAAAGTACAAATACCCCTGAGACAAGACTGAGGTCCAAAAATGTCTTGAGACAGAGACCTCCCTCGAGCACTACAGCCCTATATGTTGCAAACACAGAGGGCCAGATTTACTGATAAGGGCTTTGTGTCGGTTTTTCAGGGATAGATGAAAAGCAGTCTTCCCCAAACACGTTCTGTATTTATCAA
Source organism: Thunnus thynnus (assembly GCF_963924715.1). Classification (NCBI taxonomy): domain Eukaryota; kingdom Metazoa; phylum Chordata; class Actinopteri; order Scombriformes; family Scombridae; genus Thunnus; species Thunnus thynnus. Next base: position 33,686,776 of record NC_089527.1, read on the forward strand.
GCAGATGCCTGGAGTCGCAGTTTGCGTGTCATTTGTGTGAGTGTCTGCAAGGTGCGCCTCTCTATTCAATGCATTTGCATCTAGGGGAGGAAGCAGAAATAATAGGAGGAGGCATGTTAACAGAGGTAGATTATGTATTCCACTGGATTTACTAACATGCAGTTTGTAACTGTCAGTTTTGAAAGGAGAATTCTCCTCCTCTGAAGACCAGGTGTAATCACAGCAGATTGTGGTTGTTAAAGGAACCCAATTTAAATGTAGCTGTCTTTAAAGTCTGTGTTTGGCTGCATTTACCTCCGTAATAACATCCATATCAAAACCATCTCCACCTCCTCTGCTCTGAACTGCTGGACCTGCTGCTGCATCCCTCTGTTGACTTAGTGAAAATCACCTTTTTTTTTCAGCTCAATCTGTCAGTTTGTTAAATCAGTCTGTCAGAGTAGCTAAACCAGGAATCTGTAACACCCCAGCTAGTAAGTTTCTACACACATGTACCTTTGTAGATGAAGCACTGCATGTGGAAGCCAATGATGAAATTGATGAAATTGCATTGCAGCTACATATTTAGCTCTGGTTCAATGTTTTTGTTTTCTCATGTATGTTTTGTTATGAAACAGTGTTTGCCCCATGATGAAAGACAAAATTCTCATTAAAGTAAATCTTAAAGTAAATCTAATCAAATGTAATTTGTAAAGGTTGTCAGCTAAATGCTGAAAATATAGAAAATTGTGAGAAACTACTTTAACTTAGGGAAGAAATAGTGTTTCAGATGGCAGGAATGTGGGAATTATATTACGTAGTAATTAGTATACTATATAGTATACTATATTCTGTTGAAACTATATTTTAGCATTGAATAAAACACATAGAGCGATCATTCCATACTCTCACTATTTTCGTCAGTAACCTGCTTACTATTACTCTTACAACCTTTGTCATTGTTTTTTTCCCTCTCTTTCTCTTCTCCATCTCTTCCCCATCCCTTCTGTAACAGAGTCAGTTGAAGACATCCCATCAGTCAAAAAGACAATCCAGCAAGCTACGTCTCAAGCCAGCAAACTCCTGCACCACCCAAACCACGACTACAAGAAATTAGAGGTCAGTGACAGGCAAGACTGGAACAGAGCTCACCTCAAGCCTCTCATTCTTCTAAAGCTAAGACATCTGGCAGGCCTATAACTTTGTGTACAGTCATTCTATTGTACTCAAAGCGTTAGCATAACTGCTTTGAAATTACACACTGGGGAAGTTGACTGTCCAGCAAACAAATTTAAAAAATGAGGTACAGAATTTCACTTAAAGGAACTCAAAAATCAAGTAGGGTTTTTCTCACTTTTACTGTTGTATTAATAATTAATAATAATAACTAGAAAATTCTGCAATTTCTGTAGAAATTGCATGTGATTGCTGAAAGCTGATTTAGATGGCATTACTGAAAGCTGAATACTATTGAAAAATCTACCAAGAATAAAATCAGTCATGGATGGAATTGAATCTACATCCTCATGTTTGTAAGTCAGACATGTTATGCACCAAGCTAACATGTCACACAGCAATGCAAGGTCATATTTTTGTGTTTAGACTTTCAATTGCATGAAATATATGGGTTGTACTTTTTCAGACAGAAGTTTTCTGAATTATTATGTGTGCGTCTGTTTGCATTCCAGCATTGGATGATGTTTTTGTATGGATTGTTTTTTTTTGTGTGTTTCTGAGATGAAGACGATTTTGAATTGTAAATGAAACCTGAGGGTTTGAGGTGACTAACAGTTTAAAACAGAAAAAGAGAGAGGTTTCATCACAAGGACTGTGTTTTGCAGTCTCCATCAGCAGATTGACAGCACCTGTGTGAATCTGCATTTTTTCATCTTCAACTCTACTGAGTTCTGCCCTAAGCAGGATTCAAACTCACAATCTTTGGATCTAAAAGGAGCTCTGATGTGACATGATCTTAAACCAATCTGTCACACTGTCAACTCAGACGCAGTTTACATGACAACAAAAGATCAATCTACATTTTAGGTAGTTATATTAAAGAGAATTCAAGTCGCATTGAATTATGGTACATGATAAAGATCTAAAGCAACTTTGTACATAAGAGCAATATTACGAGGAGCATTGCAATGAGTGGGTATTGAACACAGAACCTTGTCATCTAACAGGGAAAGCTAACCATGAGAACAGTGTTCTAAACCACTGAGCCAACAGACATTCCCTAAAATGGGAGAAAAAAGTTCCCATTTTGTTGAGGAGAAATTTATTTGCCTCAAAGTAGAGCTTGTAGCCCAGATATTTGTACATCAGCAGTGAAAGCAGTATTAGCTTACCATGAAAATGTATGATATGTGTAAAAAGTGTTTGGAGGAAGAGAGAATCTGTAAGTTGAAGGAACTGGAGTGAGAGGAGACACACATCCTGCAGACTGTACTGCAGTCAATGAGAGTGTGACAGGGACTCCCTATCAATTAAGGCTCAGATCTCAAAAAGTATAAGTCCTATGTGAAATGTATTTACATTTTGAGAGAGAGGAGGCTTGTGGCGACATATTGAGGTAAGATATGTGCTGAAGGAGTTAAAACTGTGGGAGTGAGACTGTCTAGAATTTTTTTTCTGGTCTAAAAATATCTGTGCTCTCCACTGTGCCTGATCACATGGCACACTGGTGAGACCTGACAACAGCTGTTGTCAGCAATCACACAACAATGTGTGATTGCTTTTAGCTTTAAAGAGACCTAAGAGCTAAAATGGCCTGTGTCAGACAGAGACAGAACTGAAGGGCTGTGTATATAAATCATGCAATTTTTTTTCCAGTAGAGCCCCAGATTAAAAATAAACATCTGGAAATATGCGAAATATGTCCCCTTTTAAGTTTTTTTTTCATTTTAATTTCCCAAAATTGTGGAACTATGGATAAAAAGAGCATCTTAAAATTACAACCAAAAACTTGCACTTCAACCATATAGTCACAACTTCAAATCTAAAATGTTTAAGTACAGAGTGAACAAAAACTAAACTAATCCTGACACTTCTGGACTGCATGGATTGTTCATGTGTTTTGGGTTGAAGCATGCCTCATGTGAAGTTCTTCCAGCTCCTATTTTGACAGCATGCATTTGTGACGTTTCTCTGTTTATAGGATTTCATTAACCAGTTGATGGCCATGGAGACAGTCATCACCCGAGTTCGCTCTCTCAAGGCCAAGTTTGCCACTGGTGAGGGTGAGAAGGGAGAAGACACAGAGGAGCTGGAGAAGTAAGTTGCACACAGCTCTATTTGAGCAGATTTTCAGTCAGAAATGCTTAAGTCAAGGAAATGACCATTTGTAGCAAATGTTATACAGTTTGGTGGATAAGCCCTGCTGAGAAACTAATCGCCTCTTGAACGATAATTCCAGTTTATTTCAACCTGACCTATTTTTCATGATATAGTACTATGGGCCATGCTAACATTGCATTTTCAAGCTCCGTTATAAAGACTTGGGGCAAGCTGTGCAAGCCTCCTACATCTTTCCAAATACACATGATTTTACATTAAGCATTTTAAATGTTTGTCTGAACGACAGTAAACACAGATACTACTACAGATGCGACTTGGGGCAGCTGTGGCTCAGGAGGTAGAGCCGGTCGTCCACTAATCGGAAGATTGACGGTTCAATTCCCGGTTCCTCCAGTCTACATGTCGATGTGTCCTTGGGCAAGATACTTAATCCCAAATTGCTCCTGATGGCTGTGCCATCAATATGTGAATGTGTGTGAATGATTAGATTTCCTCTGATGGGCAGGTTGGGACCTCGCATGGTAGCCCCTGAATGGGTGAATGTGATCGGTAGTGTAAAAGCGTTTTGAGTGGTCTGAAGACTAGAGAGGCGCTATACAAGTACAGTCCATTTACCATTTTACCATTTACATGTGTGATGCTAGGGAAGAAGTAGCAGACATGATGAAATGGTCCGTGCCTGCGAGTTTCAGAATTGTAAAAAAAAAAAAATTACAAGATACACACACTCATTTTAAATTCCCCAGACAGGCGCTGCAAATTCATTTGTTGTAAGCATGACATTAGTGACTCCTGCGTTGCGGAAAACACGGAGAGAATCTCGGAATTTCATAATAAAAATAGAATCAACTGTAAAACGCGAAATATCGATGAATTTGCCAAAATGTGGACGAAGTTTATAATAATCAGGGTTTTCCCAACCATTATGTGGGTTAGGCGCAGGGCTTAAGTGTTTTTTCACAGCACCTAAGCCGAATGAACAGAAAAAACTATGCTGAGAGGCTCTGCCACATTTTGGTGTCATTTATGGTTGTGCTGCTTCTGTCTTCTGCTGTCTGTGTTGGAGTTTCACTGAGGATGGGGCTCCGCTCCTCCACACACACACACACACACACACATACACACACAACTAGCAGAGAGGCTGCAGTTGAGACAGTGAACAAGGTGAAGTGAAGATAATGTATTACTCGAGTAGATGAAAACTGCTTGTTACTGAAAGAGCAATAAAATCTTTGCAAGTAAAAAACCAATAAGAGTAATTTATCAAAATACCTGTTCAACAAGCATAAACATGTAGAAAATTAATATTTTCAACTGCTTAGAACATAGGGAACTTTTATGAACAAGCTAAATTGAAAGCTGTCTCTATGCACCCTACCAATTTACCTTAGTGTGCCACATATATTAAAGTGTGCCACTTATATTAGGTACTGGCTGAGAGAGCAGACCCCCCCCCCCCCCCTCCCTCTACTAGCAGCAGAGGAAGGAGGACAGGAGGAATGACTGATAGTCACTTATGTCTGTGTTCTTCATTCTTTCTACACCTCACTCAGTATTTTGATATCTGGAATATGATTTATTTTATTGACATTTTAGATTTCTTTCCAGTGAAATATTATTGAGTGTATATAGTGACTTTGCTGTTGTAAACTTTACAGTTACTGCTTTAGACACAATATTTAGTTATATTTAAAATATAAATCAATTCTAATCCTGCTCTGAATTTATTCTTTTTTAAAAAGAATTCTTTAGTAATGAAAAAGAACCAGTGAGAATATGAACTGGACCAATAAAGGTTTGGATAAGTTAAAGATAAAATCCTAATGATTCCCATCCCTACAGCTGGTTAGTGGCTACACTCTGACTTTGGGAGAATGAGAAAATTGCTGTTCAAATCCCTTCACATACAAGCCTTGCTTTACAAATGTTATTCTGTGGTCATTATTTTTTATGATCACTCACAAAAATATGAAAGATTACTTCAGGCCATAGCACTTACATATGGGGGACTGAAATTGCCATAATAAAAAATAAATACAGAAATACATAATTAAATATATAAATAAATTAACAATAGATACATGTTTGTAATGAAAAAGGCTATTTCTTTATTTTAGACTATTAATTATAGTCTGGTGCATATTACTAAAATATAGTTAAACATACAGGCTGTAGTTTATCTTGGTTTATCTAGTATAGTTAACAATCACTTAGCTAGCGTTTTAGTCTAAGTAACATGTAAACTAATGATACAGACACAAATGTTAGTATATTAACCTAACTTCAAGGTAGTTAGCATTGCTCAGTAACAAGTTGCTAATAAAATAAACACGGACTTTGAAAAGGGTAACGTTAGCAACAAGAGTAAAGATACCAAAGCTCTGACATTATGCTAGTGAACTAACATTAACGTATTGAAGAACTTAGCATAAATTAGCTTTTTTGTGGATTCAGATCCATTCAAACAAGGGACACTATTGAAAAGACCGGAGCCCGGGCCCAGCCTGGACACAGAAACTATATTTTGAAAGGATGATAGGTCAGACTTGAAGACCAGATAACCAATCTGGCTTTACCCTGAGGTAGGACCTGACAGAAGTACAGAAATAAATAAATGTAGCAATACAGAATTAAACATAGAAATGTAGAAATGCGTAAATAGATAAATGAATCTATACATGTAAAAATAAAGAAATAGCCTTTTTCTTTACCAAAATATACTTATTTTTAATTTATTTAAGTATTTAATTATTTATTTCTCTATTTATTTATTTGTTTTTTTTATTATGTCAATTTCAGTCCCCCCTACTTACATATCTGCTTCACTTCTTCATGCTAATGTCTGAGTGTACTGTGTATTTAAGCGCTTTCTTTGATTAAAAAATAGTGCAATGTTGTGTTACATCATTTCATTTCATTTAGTGTATGATTCAATTTAGAACCTTATTGAATTGTTAAAATTGTATTCATCCACTACATGATCAGATACTCTTTCTGATGACAAACACAGAATTCAGAAAATTTTGAATGGAAAACATGGAATCTGGAAAAAATTCAAACGGATTTCCCTACTACTAGCAGCAGGGCTCTATTGTGATCACCTCACTGACCAGTGCTGCTGACATCTTTCTCCAGGTTTGTTAGCTCTCTGCTGGAAGAACCAGAGGTGGTGGTGATTGGAGCTGGCCAGGGGCCAGCAGGCAGCATCATTCACAGACTGTTTGCCAGCGCTCAGAGGGTAAGCAGCCTCTCACTCTCCTGCTCCCTATGACACTGTTCACCAGGGTTTATTATTTCACTAGCCTTATGTATTGTACCATGTGAAAAGACCAGAGCTCTCATTTATAACCGTTGGGTATGCACAAAATGGGGCTTGAAATAGATATACACCACTTCCCACACAAAAGTTGTGATCTATAAAAACAAACTTGACAGGAGAATGTGAGCACCCATACATAAACTCTGACCCATGTGTATGAACATTTGGAGACAGGGAAAATTGGCGACGCATATGGTGAGGTGGTGAATTGAAGCCAGATTGTATAATCATGCCTCTCACACATTTAATTTTACTTAACTAATATCAAATTTTATTTATAGATCACCATTATCATAAACATTCGAACTAGCAGTGTTATCTGTACTTGCACTATCAGTGCTGCCTCACCTGGAGCGCAGTGTGGAGGGTCAGCTGTGGAGCAGCACAGCAGCTGCTGAAATGAATGATATGATATCAGGATGTGGCAGGATTCTGTAAAGTCTGGCTTGCCTTTCCCTGATATCAAGCGTGAATATACTGATTCCTTTTCACCTCAACCACGTTAACTAACTGATGAACTTATCATCATCGGTTGTAGAAATCCAAGATGACATCAAATAACTTAGCTTAACAAACAACTTGAAAATAATTTCAGAACAGAGCGCTAATTGATTTTTAATAATATCTTCTAATACTGTGCATATATCACCAGGTATGATTTTAGTTTCCATATAGTTTTTGTGTGTAAAATCACTGCAGTGAACACACAACTATCACTGGAGACACCGTGGTTACGGCCACACACACACTCTGCCTTCTCCAGTCACCTCACTGGCACATCTTCACCACTTGCACTCATATATGGACTGTGTAAATTAGAGAAACACCTGTATGCTCGATTTTAGAGTAAATATAAATGAATACAGTGTTTGTTGTATTTTAGATATTGAGTGTGTGATGTAAAAAACACTTAAAACTGGTTAACTGGCAACTCCGGCTGCAGGGTGTCCGGTAAGAAACTTAACCAGAGATGTCTGAGTTCACCATAAACAGGAATATTTACTGAAGTTGCATATGGTTGTTTTGGGTTACACACATACCTTCAAGAAGTCCAAAAACGGGGAAATAAAACAGTAGAAGTCTGTTCACAGCTGTTGTGGTCCTTTCTTTGCAGCTGCGAGCAAGCAAGCAAGCAAGCAAGCAAGGGAGAGGGCACATACACTGACTCTCAACAACACTGATTGGTCAGGCGTCTCAAGACAGAGAGACTGATTTGACTGTCCGGCCAAAGAAACACATGCACATCAATATTCATGAAGGCTTTTGCATTGACCATTTCTTGTTGAACGTGGGCACGTAGAGGGCGTGATATCAGGCTGATCCACATGCACACATTTCCACATAGACTGTGATTTATAAAGGGAAACATGCTTGCATTCGTGCGTACGCACAGTTTTATAAATCTGATTTTTTTTTTTGGTACACGCCGTTTTCTTCTTTTGTGGGCATCTACACTTTTAGTATGGATCCTACACACTGATTTATAAATAAGACCCCATATATTGTACTCTCTGGTATGTTTTTTATGTAGGCAGGTTTCATTTGACATTTGGAATTGGAAGCAAAATTGGACACTAGTGACACAAATAGGTTGTTTGGGGGATTATCATCTCTGATTCATGACCATCTGCCAGTGGTCTGGTGGCATCACTGCCCTGGCTGCCTTGGCTTTTGAATTGTTGGACTGAGACTTGGTCATCATCTAGCACTCCAGAAGACTGCGGAGCAGGATACAGGGCTCTAAGTCTCAGACACAGACAACGACATACTGATAAATGCATATTTATTTAACTAAAATGGTTAATAAGTGAATAAATGAGGTATCAATGCAAACAGATAAATGAATAATCCACCAGAATGAGTGTAGTGGCGAGTTACAAGTTATGAATGACTGATGGTGAAATGTCGGAATGATAACATAATTACTGGTAAATTAGTTGAGGCTAAGGTAATATAACTAGAGAGATCAATTCAAACGACACCAACTCTTAATCACAGAAGCAGAAGGAGGTCAGGAAAGGTTTTCTGTATCCTACTTTTTTGTAGCATTGTCCTCAGATGAACTGATGACTCAGCTGTTGTCAGGGTGATGAGAGATCAGCTGTTCAGTGGCATGGTTTCCCAGCGTTTTCCCGCACGTGAGTGTTGCGGGAGCCTGAAGACAAAATGTTTTAACGGTTTCTTCAGGTGAATCGCAGAATCACCACAGGATTGAACCGTTAGATGAAGGAGACAAAGTTGATTTGATATCGTCGTCTCTGGTAAGACAGTGTTGAAGATGTCTTGATTTGTGGAAGAGTGGGTTGTTTTGCTTTGAAGTCTCTTGACTTACTTTCTTACTAAATAACTTGAAAAATAATTTCGGCAGCTGAACAAAACTATACTTCAAGGCATTAAGCGCGAAAGAATTTCAACATAAAGTTTGTTTAGCTGAAGTAACAATACTGCACGTAGCTTAAAAGGAAAGAAAGGTAACTTAGCAGCTCATGTTATATGAAAGGAAAAGTACAGAGAAAATTAAAATGGTAGAAGTCTTTAGGGATGCGACATGCGTCTCCTTGGAGATACAAAAAGGAAGAAGCTCTGGGCAGAGAGCAATATGCTATTTTTTTCAGCAGGGGCGTGTTTTTTGGTGAAGACGGACATTCTCCTGCGTAAAACAGAAAATCCTGTCTGAGAGAAAACACGTTATTTCCCCTGAGTTGATTACCCTAGATTAACTTTAAATCAAAACTTACCCATTTCACCATTGCCATTCACATTTAAACATGAATTACCTAGTTCAATACATTACTCAAATATTCAGAGACACATTTATCTATAACATAATCACTATCCAATACCTGAGTTGAATCCTCTGATTAGGTTACACAATAAAATTAAAATTCAGTCTTTTGTTGACTGTACTTCTATGAACAAAAAGGTTTGACAGCAATCAATACAATCTGATGGAAACATACTATAGTTATTTAACCAACCTGCTTAAATTCTATTTTATAGCTATTAATGTTAACACACAAACAGTCATAAAGAGAGCAGAGAGAGGGGAAGTCCTCTGAGCAGAGCTGTGATATTGTGTGATATCGTGTGATCTAATATCTGTGATACAGCCCACAGATTATAAAACATACAGTACATTTTTTAATTTTTGGTTGGACCACAGCAGCGGAGCCAGCCTTACACATAGGAGTGTCTCTGACTGAGTGAATGAGTCATGAAGTTGCACCATTGGTCGGCCAGCCAAGTGTTGGAGTCTCCCCATAGGCCTTTGCTCTTTCAAAAATGAACCAGCGCAAACGGTTTTCTATTACATCCTAAGGGTGCAGTAGATGCCCTGCCTCGGTCTGCACCTAGACTCCCACACCATGATTGCACAACTGTCGGAGGAGTGTGTGGAGGCGTTGTTGCGGCTGAATTGATGCGTGAGGTCCACGGCCTCAGTGCCAGCAGGAAGCGTCATGTTGCTCCTTGGGATGATGTCAGCAGCTCACCCAGTGGTGCACATGGGGCTGCTGCTGATGAGAAACCTTCAACATTGGTTTGCACGGCTTCATGCTGCATCCAAACCGGGACAAACAGTGTGAGCTCACAGAGAAAACAGCTCTCCATGCACCAGGAGGCATGAGGGAGAGCACACAGTTGAAGCACCCCAAATAACAAGCACTGCATTTCTAACCTTTTGTTTATTTTTTTTTTGACTCAAAGGTAGCTTAACCATGTCATGTGATATGTTACTTCAGTACACTTTAACAACAAATATTATCGGGACCACTACAGAGAATTGCAGATGAACATTTAATATCCAGGAATTCACATTATAGACACTACCACTGACTATCACTGTAACAAATTGGTCAACGTGTGAAATTAAGGCCATACACGGTCCAGCTATATACTAGGTTTTGACCTAGAAACTGTGTTTCTTCTTAGCATTCTGGTAATTGTGTATGCTTTTGAGGTAATCGGCAATCAAGTAGTTCCTTACACAAATATGTGCTTTTTCTTTTTTTGTTGTACATTTCTTCCATTCGACTGTGTTTTTCTGTTTTTTTTTTCTCCCCCTGCTGCTTGCGTCAAGCTGGCTGACTTCACAAGTGACGAGGTAACCACCAACAATGAGACTTTTCCTCCCAACTACCACTGTACCCCTACATTCCCTCAGGAACTTTCCAACAATGATATATTGAGTAGGACTAAGTAAAGAGCTGCTGGATTTTATCCTCAGTACAAAAATAAGCATATATTAATAGGCTCCAGAGGTTTGTGTGCACTACAAGGAACTTATTTCCTCATCAATATTAACAATACAGTGGAAACCGCTTATAGTGATCACGGTTTCAGTGATCAACCGCTTATATGTATCAAAAAGCTCTAGACAGAATCATATACCATAGACCTATACAAATGCTGTTTAAATAATTTGCTTATACTAATGAAGTAGTCTGCTTACAGTGTTCATTTTTGGTCTTTTCATACATGAAAACATATGGAATTTTTTTTTAAAACTACAGTATTTCTATTTTACTCCCATGATGCACATATGATATGCAATTAGCAGCTGCGGCACCATTATCAGGAGGCTGCAGGATTGTGTAGAGGTGCGGGGTATGGTTGTGGGCACCTTTATTTGTAACCGCCATGAAACAATCAGAATAGTTTTATTCCTCTCATTCACCAGCTTTCTCACTACCACTGCTCGCTCTCCTCATCCCCTCTCTAGCTCACTCAACCACTGCTTCTCTCTCTGTCTCTGTCTCTCATTATCGAAAGAAGAGAAATATCATCTCCTCTTCCTAGTAATGTTTTTGTCCTCCCTCATGGCAGGGTTGCAGCTCTAATCAGTCTGATCACCGCCTATAGTTGGCCACCGCAGTGTTACAAGTTGCGTTTCTCCAAATTTGATTCTGGTTCAACTTTCACACTGCGGCCCCCACCCATGCAGCCTAAACGCACAACCCGTCTGTTTTCAGCTGGTTACCTGAGGCTGGTGCTGCACATACATTGAAATCATGACGGGAAAAAGAAAGTCATTGTCTCTAAATGAGAAACGTTGTCTCCTTGAAGCGTATGACAAAATGCCAAAAACGAGCCAACGAGATGCAGCAGTGAAACAACAAGCGTTTGAAACAACTGTACTGTATTTTGAAACAGTCAATAAAATTCAGTAAATAGTGAAGCTGCCTGTTTCATTACTTTATATTCATGTAATAAATATACAAATGTCAATTAAATTGTAAACTTCATGAGAAATAAAGAAAAAGAAAAAAAATTGGTCATAATAATCAACTGCTTATAGTGATCAATTTGATCCGGACAGACGTGATCACTATAAGTGGTTTCCACTGTAATTCCTTTACTCATTTATACCTGCAGTTGAGAATTTACAAATTTTAATTATTTCATGGAATCTGTGTATGTAGTCTGTGTGATGAGTTTCTAGTCTTTGTGATTTCAATCATCTAAAGTCTATTTACAGCTTTAGTTAGTTGCTTATGCCTGTTATTTAAACAGATAGGCTTATTGAGATTAGGATCTCTTAAACTGTAACTGTCACTATCAATATTTTAATATCAACAATAGAGCAAGCTTAAATGCATTCCATAAATGACAGCACTCAGAAAAGATGAAACCCCTGAAAGACCTTTCTAAAGCACAAATAGACCTCTTTCCAACCTCACAGATCTTAACAGAAATGTCTGTATTGTATGTTTCTTCCTCTCATGTTTCTCTGATGTGACCTGCTTTGAAAGCAGGATATTTTTGGTGACATGGAGGTTTGCACAGCAAAGTATTATATATGTAATAGATGCAGTCTCGTTGTTCCTGTGTTGCACTTTAAGAACGCTTGATTCCCTGTAGTTCCATGTCAGCTCCTTTGTGTCTTGGCACTCTTCCCTACACACCCCTACTACATGTTGTTTATCCTCCCTTTACTGTCCTCAGATTTAGGAGAGATTTGAGGAGTCATACCTTTATTGATAAATGTATTAAGCTTCCGTTTTTCCTTCCTCCTCTGAAGAAGCCTGGACCGGGGGAGGAGTTTTTTCCATTGTTAAAGTAGAATACAGTAGGTCTGAGGTAGACATAGCATTTTACCTGCAAGATGGTAACCCTGGTGTAGTGAGTTTTTTTTTATGTATTTTCCTTGTGTGTCTGTGTATGTAAACATCATACCGTGGTTACAGGAAAACTACAGTTTATTACACACTTCACACACACAGTCTGATGGCCATGACCACTGACTGATGGCCAGAGCTATGACAATAAAACCAACATTGTAATTAACTGTAGTTTCTTTATTGCCCATGCCAACTAAACTATTCTGTAACTGGGTTAATGTGATATATAAACACTCAGATTTCTGATCACTGTCTGTAAAGTCACATCTTCAACTCATTGATAGAACAAACAGCACAATGATAAATAATATATTATTGATCCACATGTTAATGTGAACGTAAAAATGAAAAGCTCATGGTAGAGATCTTCACAGGTCCGAAATTTTGGGCCCAATCTTAAATTATCAAGTGGAAAACCCACCAAATCGGACATGTATAAGTTAATATTCAAAAAAAGAATGCCCAATCCCATGTGACCCAAAGACAATCAGACCCGGTCTGAGTAGACCTGAGGATAATTTGATTGAGATACAGAATGAGGTGGACCCAAACAATGAGAAAACTGCAACATTGGCAGCAGCATGATGGTCCAGCAGTTAATGAGCAGCCACAGCAGAAAAGAGCAGTAATATCAAATCAAGTTGATCTTTGTCACAAGTACAGTATGTAGTGATATATTACATCGCCATTGTCAGAGATTATAGTCTTTAGGCAAGTTCTGTTGTGGAGCCTGACAGCTTGAAGAAATAAACTCCTTCTCATCCTTTCTGCTGTGCTGGTCCTCAGGCTGTAGCAGTGGCTCCCTGATGGCAGCACAGCGAGGCCATTGTTGGTGTGGATGGTGTCCATAACCATTTCACTGGCTTTTGACCCGCAGCATTAATGGTATATGTCCTCAGGATTGCTGATTGCAATACCCTATGCAATCTGGTCCCACTGGATGCTGTTCCCAAACCAGTTTGTAATGTTCCCTGTCAGGATGCTCTCAACGGTGCAGTAATAGTTCTTCAAAATCCCACAGATGTCTGAAGTGATAAGTCTCTGGCATGCCTTCTTAACCAGATTACCAGGTTGTCAGTCTGTGTTGTCCATGTAAGATCCTCATTGATGTGAACCTTCAAGGTATTTAAGCTCTTGTCCCCTCCCCGTTTATTCTAATGGAGTGGTAGCTCCTGTCCTGCTTCTTGGTGAAATCTACACTCAGCTCCTTTGTCTTACTGAATTTCAGGAATAGGATATTTTCCCAGCATCATTGTGATAGGCTTGTCCATCTCCTTCAAGTAGACTCTCTCGTTGTTGGAGATCATGGCTGTGTCATCAGCAAACTTCACTATGGTGTACAGAGAGTACAGCAGGGGACTCAGGACACATCCTTGAGGGGAGCTGATGTTGAAGGTGAGAGTGGATGAAGTGTGGCTGCCCACATGAACAACTTAAAGACTGCCTGTAAGAAAATTGATTCAGCCAGCTGCATAGGGAGTTTAGACCCGGATCGCTGAGTTTACTGACAAGCCTGAAGGTCATTAGACCTATTAGGGTATGAGTTGGGGGCATTGGGACAATGATGGTGCTTGGGAGTGGTTGAAGAAGGCCATAAACACTGAGGCTAGTTGGTCTGCACTTTGAGGACAGGCCCGAAGATGGTCCTGTTGCTTTTCTAGTGTTCACTCTCTTAAAAGCCCTTCTTACATCATGCGCCAAGATGAAAGTGTGATCAGTATTTCTGCCTCACCTACCACTACACCTGCGTCACCTCCTCTGATCTGCTGGAAGCGTCAAAGCGGGCAAAGAAGATGTTCAGGTCGTCTGTCAGGTATGTCTCAGCACTAGCCATGAAAGTGGGAGGCCCCTTATAGTCTCTTGCTTTCCTCAGTCTCTTCCACATATGCAGGGAGTTGTTGAAATTCAGATTCCACTTTTTCTCAATACTGCTGTTTGGGGTCTTTTATTGCCTTCTGTAGGTTGTACAAGGCTGTTTTGTACTTGTCCATGCTATGAGATGCAAGCCCTGTGTTATACACTGCAGTACATGCATTCAGTGCATCACGGATTGGTCTTGTCCACCCATGGCTTGCAGTTCAGGGAGACTGTAATGCTAACCTTGGCAGTTCGTTAGTAAATGTACTCCGGCTTCTGTAAAATCAGTGATGTCATCACCAGAGCTGCAGAACAAGCACAAGTCAGCATCATGTAAACAGCTTCTTTCCAGCACTTGTCCTTCCTCATCACTGGTGTTTCCTGCCTCAGCCTTCGTTGATACTTTAGCATGAGAAAGATGGTGGCAGGTCTGATTTGGTGAACGGTGGTAGTGCCTGTGCTTTATAAATATCTTTACACTGTGTGTAATAGTGATTCAATGTTCTTTCTTAGCTGGTTTGGCATGTAATATGCTGGAAAAAGGTATCACCAATTTAAGGTTAGCCTTATTTATGTCCCCAGCCACAATGAGGACTGTGTCAGGGCTACCAGTCTGGTAAGTCGTCTGATCATTAACAGAGTTCGCTTCCTTTCACTCTGGTATGATCCACTCTGGTTTTGCAAAGTGGGATGAGCTATTTTGGGTGCTCCTGGTTCTCTATGTTCTATGAGAGAGAGTGGCTGCACCAGATATGGGCTCCTGAATACATCTCAAACATGGACCTAAAAAGTGGGACATTTTGCAGAATAACTTTCAAATAATCTTCAGAAAAGACTCTAAAGAAGAGGTAACAGCATTAATCAGCAAGAGCAGAAGAGTAAATATCTTTGGATATATTTTTTTAAATCAAAACAACCAGCTGTCTGTCAACTGCTAACTGCTACCTGCCACTGTTACCAACATTCCAAAAGAGAAACTGCACAGAGGAAGCCAACAGAAGAGTTATTTAATGAAGACAATAAGAGAAATTAAGGGGTCCTTGGTGGTATTCTCTCTCTCTCTCTCCATGAACTGGTGTGATGGCAGTGCAACTAACATTTGCAGCGGCCTCTCCTAGTTCCAACTATGCAGTGTCTTTGTCAATGTCTACGTCTATGTCTGTGTCATCGTGTGGAGTGCAAGGAAAATATGTCTATGATCGTCAGTTTGTTTTGGACATTTGTAACAAAGACTTTTGCTACGAGAAATACTGTTATACCAGAAATACTTGGAGCTAAATCAGCTGTGTGCGCTTGGTCTGCTACGTAAAGTGGACCCAAAGGAGACCACGGCCTTGCCTGGAGCTGCACTAGAGAGGAAACATTGAAAGCAGTGCAACAGGATGTGGAAGCGGGGTAAGCACGGAGGAGTGCAAGCTAGGCTAGCTGTTAACCCATATTAACCAGCTGTTCCAACAGTCATGTTGCCTAATGTTCTCTGGACAGCAAAATGGATTAAATAACTCCTATCAGTGCTGGTCACTTGTTGACATGCAAGAGCGGTCTACATCAAACTGAGAAATGTACTTTTCTCTCTAAATGCACTTTAATGCACTGTGCTGCTGACTGCTCGTGCTTTTTTTTTTTTTTTCTCTTGGGATTTATGTGTTTTTATCATTTTTTTTAAAGGGAATTTTTAGATATACAGTGTATCTTTATCCTCTCTGTTGTTGTTGTTGCACTGCTGTGGGCTGGGAGGAACAGCATTTTGTTTTTTGTGTATGCAAATACACAAGAAAATGACAATAAGTCTTGAAATTTGGAAAGTAAAAATTCCATGCAACAACTGCAAAGATGATTAAGATCCAGAATTCAACGACAACAACTAAGCCTTTTGAATTCATTATTGCTCAGATTTGCGCTTCTCATTGGACAAGGCTCATGGGTATTATAGAATTTTAGCTATACACCATTCCAAAATAATAGACAAAACATTATTTCTCATAAACAACGTTGAAATCATTGAAGCTGAACATAACACACACACATAGGATTGTTACATTATCCAGAAGAGTCCCGACTCTCCACTTTAAGTAATATTGAGGATATGAGGATAATATTTCAATAAAAATTTGAAATGGGAATACAGAATGGGGAAAAACACTTATGTAACCAGTGGCCCCTTCTACTTGGCAACTCGATAGACTGAATATAATATGGACCTGCCTTGACTCAGGTCTTAAAAACCAGTAACCAAGTCGACCTGTGAAAATCTCTAGCTAACAGCAGTAACATGGAAGATACTAAGATAATATTACTTGTCTACTATTACTGACAATATAATAGAGAAGCCAAAATTAGCATACTGTTAAACTGCAATAATGCTGTCCAGCCAGGAACCACAGTTGCTTCATCCTGAACTGTTAAGAGAACTCCAGTCAGAGTTGAATAAAAGCACAGAACAGACCATGATGAGGAAACTGGAAAAAAAATTCTTATCATGTAGACAGAAAAATCCTTGAAATACCCACATTAATTGGTTCCCTGTTAACATCATACTCTAAATATGACTAAACAAGATGTTACATTACAGAGAGTCTAGTGTGTGTGCGTGTATGTGTGTGTGTGTGTGTGTGTGTGTGTGTGTGTGTGTAACCATACTCCCTGTGTGTGACCCTGTGTGTGCCTCTCAGGTAAATCCCCTTTTCTGCTTTGTGGAAAGATCAGTTCAGAAGATCAAAGGGTGTACATCCTGAACAACTGTGGATTAGTCTAATATAATTAAGCAGCCTGTTGCACCAGTCAGACAGTGCATGGCACTTCAAATAACACTACACAAAGTGCTGAGTATCATACTTTTTGTGATATCTTACTTGAAGTGTTCAACATGTTACGTTTTCTTAAAACAAAGCAGCCATACAAGAGTGGTCATACAAGCTTAAATAAGATAGTCTTAAATTTTCAAAAATGTGATATATCTGTTCATTTAATTTACACGTTTAGCCTAACTTAGCATGAAGATGCATACTCAGTGTCCATTTTATTAGTTCTATGTAGCTAAAACTAATGGTGTCTAACACATAGAGTCCTGAATAAGTCCTACCTTCATGAAGGTTAAAACTGTTTTAGAGAGATGTTGACTCAACTAAGTGTTCATTTTGGGCCCTGTAGTTGTGCTGTTGAAATGTATTGCATTGTACAAACAGTTGTTTCTAATGTTTAGTTTATATTGTTTATTTACATCAAAGAAAGTAGACCAAGACAGATTGTTTTTTACTTCATACATCATCCTGCTGCATGAAATACTTGCTGAAATAGTGCCCAACAAATGCCTTATGTCCTCCTGAGTAATGTTAACGCTAAAAACTAGTCACCAGCTGTTTAAAAAAAAAAAAAAAAAGAAACTATACTGAATTTGTGGTGCCACAGACAGGTGAGGGAGGTCAGAAAGTATTGAGAGACAGACTCGTTGGTTTGGTTTCAAGGATTTTGGCCTTTAAATTTATTCTTTGTGAAAATGAACAGTATATTTGAACTAGCTTACATGTGTTTTCAGGCTTAAATTTTTGCATCAGGCTGCAGTTTTTCAAACTACATACAGGGCTCTGAGAGTCTCCCCTGTCAAAGTTTTGATTGCTAGTTAGTAACATTTCACATTCTCTCCACTTTTAGGCCGCACTCCTTGCACCACTGGAGGAAGACTTGGGGCATGCAGCCAGAACAGAGGACAAGAAGCTGACTGTAGGAAGCAGCAACATGCCTGACTTCCCTCCTCCAGCAGGCAGGGAGATTCTGTTACGTACGTGTGTTCCTCGGCCAGCACCGTACTCCAAAGCTCTACCTCAGCGGCTCTTTTGTGTGTTGATGAGGGAAGAATTCAGGCTGGCAGGGGCTTTCTCCTCAGACACCTCCTTCTTCTAAGAACAAACACCCATTATGAAGATATTTCATCTGAAACTGTGTTCCATTCGACAATGATCATTTGTAGCCAGAACTGGAAGGGCAGTTAAGAACACAGGGTGTCTCATTAAAATTATTCAGTTTTATTTGTGGCTCTTCTGTGGGTTAATGAGTTTGTTGTGGGCACTAATGCTTGTTCAAAACTGGTGAATGTTTTTATTCCGGCATAACATATCTCTAACTCCCCCTGCCCAACACACTTATGATCATTGCTATCTAAAAAAAAAAAAGAGACATACAGCTTTAGGTAGGCCTTATTGCATTTGGTCCTTTAAAAAATTTAATTTTCAGCAGCACTCAGGTAATGGGCACACTGAGATTTCATATACTATAGAATGCTGAAATTTCACTGTACACAATTGCAAATATCAAGCATTAGTAAACAGAGGGGACTTGAAAGTGTCACCCAATTTCATCTGTAGTTAAGCTGGCAGTTTAAGACTGAGCTAAAAGTTGCAGTTTGCCTTGGGAGACCCCAACATGACAACCACTCCATCACAATATGGTGGCAATGTGCTTAGTCTGCAAATCACCACCCTATTGTACTGGAGTGGTTTTCATGTCCCAGTGTACCTGGGAGCTGTGTTAGGGGCAATGGCCCATAGTAGTCTCTCTCAAGGTGAGGCCCCAGGTAAGGGTACAGACTAAGGGTGTTTTCAGTTTAGTTTGTTTGCTCTTGTCTGAATCTGTAGATGAGTTGGTAAACTTGCTGCATTTTCCCCTCAGTATGGTTTCTTTTCGCACAGAAATGCAGTGGTTGTTACGCTAGTCCAGGTTGGACCTTGATTCACTGTCTGGCTAGCTGCTTGCAACTGTTGATTTCGCTCATTCACATCCCAGTATGCAAAGCGCACCTGGCTCAAACATACAGAGTACACCTACCCTCACAGTTAAGATCAGATCACATTCCCACTACAAATAAATATCTGCCTTATATCTGGACATATCGGTGCTTGATATGGCAGAAACCTGAGAACCTACTGGTAGACACCAGCAATGAAGGAGACTGTCAAGCTGAAGGAGGAGGCCTTTCAGGCTTGGTTGGCCCAGGGGTATCCTGAAGCAGCAGGCAGTTTCCAAATGGCTAAAAGGGGGGATGGCATCAGTGGTTGCAGAAGCAAAAACCCGGTTGTGGGAGGAGTTCTGGCAAACTGTCAGACAACAGAAGGGGAAACAGGACTGATCCCAGGTTGTTTACAGTGGGGGAGGAGAGCTGCTGACCCTGACTAGGTACATTGTCGGGCAGTGGAAGGATATAAACAAATATATTTTGTGACTTTGGGGGCTCCATGTGCTGCATAGCAGTAATTTCTGTCATCGCCAGTTTTCTGTGATTAATGTTAACTGATTACCCAACACAGATGTAGTTGGTCTGCATTAATATTCTTGCAGCATAAAATCATCAAGGATGTCAGTGCAGCAACACAGGAATGACTGTTGGTTAACATGTAGCATTCATGAGCTGCAGTTGCGTAGTCATTTAGTTATCTGACGGCAGAAAAATATGTTGATGAAATAAAACTAAATTCTTCAATCAGTTATATGTGCACGAGTCCTAGAATTCAACACTGTTGTGCTACAAAAAACATTTCACATTTTACATTCAGAGCTTATTCTCAGATTTAAATATTTTATGTATTGTCATTGCCTATATGATTCTGTTCTTCTGGTCTCTTATGTGACTGTAATCTCCTTATTTCTGACCACATTCCAAGTGATAGAATAACATATTCAATAACATGTTCTATACCTGTTATATTTTTGTGGTGTTCAGTAATGGGTTTACTGACCCCACTTATTGTCGATATGCTGATGGCATTCCTGCTTTAGTTTACAGACTTAAGCAGTGTTTTGCACATGAATGCTTGTTGACACATAAGTGCAATCACACATCAATGTGTGTAGATCTTGCTCTGAAGTGCAATTACATACCTATTGGAAAAACGTACCTTTACTAATCACAGTGAGGCCAGGGTGATCACTCAAAAGTTTGTATCAATTTCAATGAACTGTAGTATTATCAAGTTAACCAGTGGTAAATTCTTTGTAGGTGTAGGGGTCCTTTGTCTATGCAGGCAAAATGTGTGTACAGTACATGCTAAATGCTGGTCCTTAATGTCTGCTTATTTAAAAATAAACCTTTTCTGCTGTCTCAGTGATTCTTTGTATGATTTTTCTTCTGCTGAGTTTGGGAAACAAAGTTTGATATTGTAATTAACAAAATATACATTTTACAGTTTTAAAATGGATACTATATTGCATGAATGAAAATACTAATGTACTGATTTCAGAAATATAAATTTTTGGCTGTACCACAAAAGTGGGGCCAGCCCTATAAATGCAAGTCCGTGACTGCAACCGCTGGCCTGCCTTAAGGCTACCGTAATTACTGCAGTAGCAGGGCAACTAAACTGCCCAATTTTGTTAATTTTCGTTGATTTGGTCATTTTCCTTGATTTTTGTGCTTCTACTAGTTAAATTGTTGCTTTGTTTGTCTGTTTTAATTGCGTTTATTGTTGATATACGAGCACTGGGTGTTTTATTTTGAAATTTGACCGGATGCTCAATGTTGTTTCTTTGTCTTACTTCCTGTCCAACACGATCTGCTCTGTGTTGCTTGACACGCCTCTGTCAAAAATAGACGAGGTGCCTATGTTCACTAGTGCACGCATGGTCAATGAAAAAAAGGCATCATTAATGGAGCTCTGATTCTATGATATGGATAAAGTTTTATTCAGTGTTGTCCATTAATTCATTACCAGACTTGAATTTCCTAAATGGATGATGAAGTGGTGTAATCTTTATATTAGGCTATACATTATATTTCCTATTTTTTCAGCTTAGTGACTAATGACAAATATAGTTAAAGATTAAAAAAATATAGAGATCAAACAGATAAGACGTGTCTTATATAAAGACATGATTGTAAGCTCACAGTCCCATCAAGTAATAATGAGTTTGGTGATTTGCAGGTGAAAAAACATTGAGATTCAAAAAGAGTAGTTTTAGGCGTCTATTTGGATTTTGCTCAACAGCATCTAGTTATATTTAAACTATTTCACCAAATGTAAATTTTCAATATTGTCACCAAAATGAACAAGTCAAGACTATACCTTAAAAAAAAAAAAAAAAACTCACTTCAAACTAGATTTAGTTTTAAAATCTTAAAGTCTACAGCTGCACCACAATCCTGCTTACTCATACATATAATCTCCAATTGACATAAAACTATGATTGGAATGTTCAGTTAGTGTGACCAATCACATCATGAGTGATAGAGGTAATTATTCATTGATTTTATGTGTCCAAATATTACACATTATGTGCAGTAAACATTTCAGTGTATGACTACTTCACCTTATAGCAATGTGCACAGATGACAGTGTTATTAAAAGAAAAAGAAGCCAGTCAGAGCCAGTCAACAGAAAGAGAAGGGGAGATGAGCTTGTTGAGCTTATCAAAGAAGACATGAGGTGGCAGAGAGAGGCAGAGAAGAGAAGAGCACAGGAACGCAGAGAGAGCATGGACAGACTGTTCTCTCTACTTGAGAGTTAAGTTAAAAAATAACATTGAATGACTGCATATATAATTTGAATGAAGCAAAATACAGTAATTGTTGAATACATTGTTTATTTAATCTTTCCAACTATTTATAACATATTTCATCTTTGAACTTTTCAACTATTTACAACATATATCATTTTTCATCTTGACAACTATTTAGAACATAACTCAAGTACATAAGAAGTCAAAATTGAATAATTCGATTGCTAAATCAAGCAATTGAATTTGCTGAGCAGGGAGGCAGGGAGTCACTGGTGGTACTGCTGGACCTGTATGGGCTGCCACAATAAAGACCCTGGTGTCTTCTGTCAGTGGGACATCATCTGGAGTGGTCTCCAGAGTGTGTTTAGGGATGCATTTCTCTACTGTCAACTGCATTGTCCATCGGTTGGGTTTGCAGGGCTGACTCAGTCGACGGCAGCCATGTCACTAAGATATTTTCAGAAAGAGACAAGACTAGAAGACAGTGCATAAAAAAATACTACTTCACAACCTTATTTTGACAAAAGAAATCTCACCACAAAATATTTCAACAGGTAAAAATATTCTGAAAAACATTTTAAATAAATAGAAATCATAGCTCTACAATTCTTTTACCTCCTCTTACTAAAAATAATGATGGTCAGGGGGTAACTCCTCCAGGCAGACACCTCAGCGGACAGCTGATCCCATCAGAGAGCACCACTGACTGCCTCCAACCCATTATCCCCCTCATCCTCTTCCACATCATCCTCCGGGGCCACGATGTCACCAGCCCCAAGGCAGATGTTGTGGAGGAGGCACATGCTGTTATGACTTGAAATGTTAAAAAAAGAAAAAATATATATCTCCTGAAAAAATAATTAATCCTGTTTGACTTACTCTTCCTCAGGATTCTATAAATCCTGTTGAGTGATTACTCATGTGAGGTACAAAGGTGTGGTGCGCCTACAGCGCTTGCAGGAAGATGGCCCTGAACCTGGTCTTTATCATCCCAACAGCATGCTCTACAATGGAGCGTGCCCTGGAATGATGTCAATTGAAGTGCTGGGTTCCCATACCTTGTACTGGCCTCTTATAGGGGGGAGTGGATGTTGGAGGCATGGGTACCCTCCATCTGCGAGGATGAAGTGCCCTGGGGGTGGGTAGAGTGACCTCCTATACAGTGGACTGTGGCGGAGCACTCTAGAGTCATGTACTGACCCAGGCCAGCTCACATGGGTGTCAATAAAGCAGTCCTGATGGTCCCATACAGCCTGCAGGATGATAGATGGGAACAGTTTTCTGTCCCTGTAGCACTGACCATCAGGGTCACAGTGGCTTGATCTGGATATGGCAGCCGTTGATTGCTCCAGCTGCTTTTCGGGAAGCCCTGCAAACCCACAGGACTACCTCCAGGTCTTCCAGGATTAGGAGGTGGATCACCTTGTCCAATTAACTAAATGTTAATTGGACTAGCTAATGTTAACATTACTGTTGGCTAAAAGTGCACAGCTCAACCAATGTTAGTTTATCATGGCCCTGGTCCTCTCTCAGCCTGAAATATGTCACACGCAGGCACCGGCGTTGAAGCATCTCAATTTCAGTGAACATCAGGTAAAACAAAAGAAATATAAGTTCCTTTTTTAATGGCTCCATTTCTTTTCCTTTTTTCTTCTTTTCTTCACTTTAAGCTTTACGTCGTTAAATGACACGGTGGTCTACGGAGGATTCCCAGTAACGTAATCAGCTGAATGAACAGCAGCTGTCAAGGTTGCTAGGCAACAGGAGTGGCGCTTTGAGTAGGCATGGGAACACCTAGCGACACAGCTGGAAATCCTCTGTAGACCAGACAGTCTCATTTGCTTGGTTCCAGCCTTTGTAGACCGGGTCCTTCGAAGGATGCAGTCCCTGAATTGAGACAAAGCTGTAGAAATGGTTGATACTAGGGGTGGAGCCAAATCTGAATCCGGTATCCCAAAAAGCACAAATAGTGGGTTTTTATGAATACTTTCTACAAATGATTTGATTTTTGAGATGGCCTTGTCAAAGGTTCCCCAAAGTTCCTGGACTAAGGAAAGCTTGGGCCATAGTTGTCCGACAGAAGGATTTTGAGCCCAATGATACTAAGGTTCTCTGTAGCTGTCATTTCAAGTCAGATGATTTTGACAGAACTGGGCAAACTGTGCATGTGAAGGAATGTGTGATCCCTTTAGTTCTTGCATCCTTTCCAGACTATCTGAACAAGGTTAGTGTATTTTCAAGTCTTAAGATTATAGTGTTCTTTTTGGTAAACAGTGTTAATATATAGTAGAAACTGATTAGAATGATTTTATGTTTATTATGTATCTGTTTTATTATTATTCTTCTTATTATTGTTGTTGTTGTTATTATTATTAATTAATTTTTTTGTTAGCTTTTTTTCCCCTCAAACCTGTAACAGTGATTTCATAATGATCTATGAACCTGGTTTGCTCTGTTCTTTATTTTTTAATTTTAAAAATTGAAAGATTAAAATTTAGAATTTCATTTATTTATTTTACTTTAAAATGTACGCAATCAATTTAAAATGTAAATAATCCATTCACATTAGCTAAATTAGCTAAGCAATTAATTAATGAATTCATATAATCAAACTATTTAAAAGCACTGTAAATTATTTCAATGATTTCATGAGATGTAACTGTCATACTTCACACTATAATATTGTACTCTGAATGTTACTGTCACATCAAGCATGGATGTTACTGTGAAATTTGAATTTGAACCGGCACACACAGCATTGTGGGATTAACATGTTGGGATTTTGGTTCATCATACTTTGAGTAATGAAACCTCTCTCTCTGCTGTAAAAACAGTGGGAGCTGGGAGCTTCGCACAAGAAAAGGACCTTTCCACTTCCATGGTGGAAAAATAGCATTTTCTCATCACATCCAGCTCAAAATCATCAAAGAAAAGTGATTCTGGAAAGATTTTTAGGAAAGACTGACAAAAACCTTTTTTCTCCACATCTGTCCCTTTTTCACTGTTTCTGCTGTAAAAAACAGCGTTCTGAGAGCTTGTCACAAGAAAATCATCTATTTCAGTAGTGTAAAAATTGTGTGTTCTCATCAATATAGCTCACAATGATCAAAAACTGCTTTTTGGGGGAGTGTTTCAGAAAAGTCAGGCAAAAACATTTTTTCTTCAAATTTCTCCTGTTTTAAATCTCTCTGCTGTAAAAAAAAAAAAAAAAAAAAAAAAAAACCCAAAAAAACAGTAACCTGGGAGCTTCTCATTAGAAAAATACCTTTACACTTTCATGGTGAAATTTTTTTATTTTTTTCATTTTTAAGGATAGACAAAAACCTTTTTTCTTCACTTCTGTCCATTTTCCACTGTTTCTTCTGTGAAAACAGTGTTCTGGAAGTTTCTCCCTAGAAAAACACCTTTAAACTTTCATTCTAGAGAGAGTTTCAGGATTGATAGACAAAAACTTGTCTTCACTTTTGTCTTACTGTTTCTTCTGTAAAAACAGTGTTTTGACAGCTTCTCCTTAGAAAAACACCTTTCCACTCTTAAGGTGAAAAAATAGCATTTTCTCATCACATCTAACACAGAATCATATAAAAACAATTATTCTGGAAAGATTTTCACTACTGACAACAACCTGTCTTCTTCACTTTTGTCCATTTCCAATGTTCTGAGAGGTTTTCCTTAACAAAACACCCTTCCACCTCCATGGTAGAAAAATTTGTGTTTTCTGATCAGATCCAGCCCGGAATTATAGAGAAAGTATGATTCTATGAAGAGTTTCAGTAAATACAGACAAAAACATTTTGTCTTCACTTCTATCCTTTTCACAACGTTTCCTCTATAAAAACAGTGTTCTGGAAGTTTGTCCCTAGAAAAACACCTTTCCACTTTCATGGTAGAAAAATTTGTGTTTTCTGATCAGGTCTATCCCAGAATGATAGAGGAAACAATGATTCTATGAAGAGTTTCAGTAAAGACAGACACAAACCTTTTGTCCTCATTTCTGTCCTTTTCCCACTGTTTCTTTTGTCAAAACAGTGATTTAGGAGTCTCTCATTAGCAAAATACATTACCACTTTCATGGTGATAAAATTAGTGGTTTCTCATCAGATCTAGCCTAGAATCATAGAAAAACACTGATTATATAAAAAGTTTCAATATGGACAGACAAACACTTTTTGGCTTCAGTTCCTTCCTTTTCCCACTGTTTCTTCTGTAAAACAGTGTTTTAGGAGCTTCTCCTTAGCAAAGCAGCCTTCCACTTTCATGGTGGAAAAAATAGTGTTTTCTTATCAGATCTAGCCCAGAATCCTAGAAAAACACTGATTCTATGAGTTTCAGTATATACAGACAAAAAACTTTGGTCTTCACTTCTTCTTCTTTTCCACAGTTTCTTTTATAAAAACAGTGTTCTGAGAGGTTCTCCTGAGCAAAACACGATCAACGAGTCACAAGGGTTCATCATTGATGGCAGCCATGAATGTCTGAACCAAATGTCATAGCAATGCATCTGATAGAAATATGTTGAGATTTTATTTCTGATTGCTTGGTTGGTTATACAATTAGAAAATATTTAAAAAAATCAGACGAATAAAGAGTAAAACAGCAACTTTAGGCATTTTGAAAAGTTAATTAACAATATGTAACCTAGTTATACTACCAATGACCAGTGGAGCACACAGCACTGACACCTAAGCTACGCTGTAGACGCACATGCATTCTATTTATTATTACATTTACTGGTTTGACTTTAGTTAGACAAAATATGGACAGTGTGGAGTTAAAATGATAAGATTGTCTGATAGTTCAAAATCTTTCCCATCAAATTTTTCCAATAATCGAGGCTTAACACACACACACACACACACATACCGAAACCAGTACATTTGGGTTGCTCAAGGTGATATTTATCAGCACTGTCCCATCTTCACAGAGACACAGAAAATGCTTCTTCAAAATATTTATTTCGTTTGACCAGAAAAATCATCTGAGTACTGTCGTCCAGAAAAATACAGAGTCGAAGTGCAACTGGATTTTCCAGGGGAAAGATACATGATTTAAAACCACATTGACAATTGTAATAATGCAAAAAGTAGAAATGCAGCCTTGAACCATAGCCTTACTCAACTGCATGCTGTGTGGTTCTCTCCATATGTTTAAATAAAGATGCTAATTTTAAAAAAACAAACTCTTCTAATATTATTTCTTCAATATTTATGTTTTTAGCGTCCTGTAATGAACACCATTTCCCATAAGCTCACAGACCATCACAGATTGAACATAATGGCTTGTGTAAAAGAAAACTGAATAACAGGTTATCATTTGATGTATTTCTTCAATATATCATACATGTTTCAGACAGTGTTTAAGTTCAGTTTAGTGTTAGTTTGTGTGTGCCATGTCTATTCTAAACTTAGTTCTTTGCTGTGTAAGATGAGGCAGTTGTGTGTTTAACAGTTAAGTTTATTCTGTTATACCCTTACCTGAGCCAGTGATAAGATAAATTGTAGTTATGTAGATGTTTATGTGTAAAACTGATAAGCTTAAAAGGATAGTGTGGTTTGTCCTTAATTTAATATAGTAGTGATGTTATTTTGTGATGCTACTTGGTGCATGCTTATGTACTGTCATATATGGTCGTGAAGAAAGTCTGTTCCTAGGTTAGCTGAACTTTTGACTTATGTTTCTATCTGAGGGTTGCTGACCTGTAAGGTTAGTAAACAGATGTCTTAAATTCTGTACGAGCAGTATTTAAGGGACTGGTTAAGTGCCAACCTTTCAGACAAAGAAAAGATAGCTAGGTGGTATGTATCTTTGTCTCCAGAACTATGATGCATAATACTTCTGATTGTATTATTTGATTACATTATTTCATAACCTGACAATGCTCTCTTTGTGTGTTTATTGAGTGATCAGCAATTTCCCATTACACTTGACTAAAAAGTGTCCATGGGTGGGTTGTGCATCTGTGGTTGGCTCAGACATGCCTGTGTTGAAAATTGTTGATAGCACAGATTTCAGCTAAAAAGCTGGAAAATTGACTTTAGATGAGAGTGTTTGTGAGGACGAAACCAAGTTATGATGACAGAGGTGCCTGTGCTGCTACACTAATAAATTTTATGGGAGCTGTAGTTTTTCTGAATACTAAAAAATGTTTAATTTTGTATAAGTCACAATGGTTCAAATTTCTAAAAGCAAGTTTTGCATTAAAGCCAATTTGTCTTAGCTTATTAATTGAACATGCTTTGTTCTTCAGAAGACAGGAAGTGATGTCATGACTTCTGCTCTCTGTATCATCTCCCCAAAGGATAAGACACTGGCAGTTGCAGTGGTGAGCTCCACACCTGGCTTCCCTCTGACTCGTTAATGTGCATCTGCCAGTAGGAAGCTGAGGTCACAACCTGGGTCGTACTCTACTGTGGGCTTTCCCCTACAACACACACAGGTACAAAACAAAACACATCATGGTGAGAACTGTTGGTTAGTGGTGTGTTTAAGGTTCACAGTGGACTGACTGTGTGTGTGTGTGTGTACCTGGTAAAGAGTCTGGCCTTGGTGGTTCCCAGTAGTGTGGCTTTGTTTCCCTCCACCAGCAACATGGATCCCTCCCTTAGACCCTAAAAACACATGCAAAATGACTGTTAATTCTCAAATAGAATGAATGATACAAGAAATAAAAATATATAAGATTTTAGAAACGCCAACACACACCTTTGTGGCTTTCATTAATCAGAGGGATTCTGGTACATAATCAGCAGTTACTTTGTCTTACCACCCAACTTTTCTCTTCACTTTCTTTAACCAGACAAATAGGTACTCTAAACGGTAGTTATCAGTGTATTCTTGCACCAGGAAACACAAGTTTGGAAGGTGGAGAGATTAAACCCAGGAGAAAATTGATCTAAATTGATCTGCATTGCTTTTTTTAATCTGGGTGTTTTTCTGTGATAATCTATAAAATCAACAATTAGCCATATTCATACAAAACCAGTCATTGCTTATTCACACGTATATCCTATAAATAATTTTTTATTAATGTTCTCTCTCTCTCTCTCACTCACTCACTAGAACACATGGAGTATCAGGCTCTTCATGGTACTGGGTGATCCTCTGCTCTCTGGTCTCCTGCATAAGAACATCATGACAAAATGTAAACAGATTGTGTGTGTTGGAGAAATGATTAGGAATGGGATGATAATTCATAAAGACAAATTGCACTGTGAAAGTAGTGTCCATGTCATGAACAATACTTTCCTTATTGGCAGAAAAAGAGACATGCTCAGAGTTTGCATTTTTAAAACATTTCAATTGGTAATATTTACATTATATAATGTATAATGTTATAAGCATTTTAAGGTCATTACATGCTTTAGTCAATACACATTGTGAAATGCCAAACGTTAAGTGAGCATTCACAGTATTAATAACTGATGTTATTACTTCTTTTACTTCCAAATATTTATTCCATTTAGCTGCTTCAGTTTCAGGTCCTGGTTTGTGCATACTGGCTCACTGTCACACTGTCATGACTTACTGAGGCACTTAAATTGTTATTTATGACTGTGATTCTGCTACTATGACAAGTCAAAATGTAATGTGCAGAGATGATTTGAGGTAAGAAATCAATTTTGCAACACTTTTGCAATGAAATCAAAGTCAATAAAGCAGCACGGAACTATGGGACAGCTGGATTGTAATGTTTATGCAAAGGTCCCCACTCACTCACAAACTATCCAGGGATTCAAAATAAAAACCTCTAAAATGTCAAACAAAAAACAACTTTATTTCTGTTTGCTGACACTGCCTTTATTTTGTTAACCACTGCAGTTTCCACAGCTCCACGTGTTGCGTAACTTCCTCAGGCAGTAAAGGACCTTCACCCTTGCGATGACACAAGTACACAGCTTTACAGTTCTGTTACCAACGAGCCAAGTCTCATTAATGTTCATTACCCAATAATGTTAATATCTGTACCTCAAACTAAATCTTCTAGTGTGTATGAAAAAATGTACTTGGTCATTTGGATTTTTGAAATTTACAGAGGTTTGTGCATCTCTTACAAAAACATAATACTTTGAGTAAAAACTAGACATTACTGTGCCATTTAGGCCTGAAACATGTACAACAATAGTATGTGAACATAAGAGACATCCAGTTTGTTCACTCCAAGAGCAAAGCCAGAGAGGTGTAAAGCCACCTTATGAACTAGTATGACGGCATATCTCTTTCTTTTTGGCAGTAAGTGGACGGACTCAGTCACCATTGTATCCCTGTATCCCATTCTAATTGTATGATATAACATTTTCACAGCATATGAGTTATTACATAAATGGGGTTGATTCATGTTCAAATTCTTTGGCAAAATGCAAAACTGTACTCATTCAGTAATGTAATGAACATGTTTGAGCTCTGTCTTTTGTTTCCTCCATCATTGACATTAATCTGATGAAACACTGTTAATTTGTTGTTTTACTTGGATCCTGTAGTTATTTTTTATATATTTATATGAATTATAATTAATTAATTAATAATTTTGGTAAAAATGTTCATGTTCAAGATGTAATTCTTTAGCCCTGAAATTTATAAAAGAAGTGTTAAAAAAATGAAAGTACACCAACTTTCAGTATCTGCTAGAGTTTTCATTCAGAAAAAAATATAAGCTATTGCCTACATTACCACAGCTATACAAAATAGCCAATAAACTCATTTTCTTAGCTGTCGGCAGTTTTGTCATTTTGCAGTGGTGTTACAAATGATACTGACAATGCCTTTATACCTGTTGTAATGGCCTCTGCTTAACCACTGTGTTATCTCTCTCTCCCTGTGTGTGGCCTATGAACCTATTGATAGGGGCACGTTTATGTATGTGTGTGTACTCCGTCACACGCACACACCAACACACACACACACACACACACACACACACAGATCTAAAACTCTAATTGGTCCTCTGTGTATGTGTGTGTGCACATCTCTACTTGTATCTGAGTCTATCAAAATGTTTCTTTTGCTTTGTTTATTGCTGTTATTTTGTTCATTTTTGTTTCACTATTCTTTCTTCATGTTTAATATGTGTGGCTGAGAACAACATCTTGATTATGAATGGATGTGATCTGTGCTCATGAACAAGCAGTTCTCAATCACATCTCATCAGCTCTGAGTTAGCTTTATGAAACATTTTAATCCTGGTTCAGTTTGTTAAGCTCATTCAAGTCAGGCTTTTCACAATAAGTCCTAGTCTGAGCCACTTCTGTGAAATATCCCTCTGCTTTTACTTAACGTGTGTTCTTATGTCCCCTTGGAGGTGATAAACCTTAGTCCTCACAGGACAACAACAGAGCATGTTGTTGCACAATTGAGCACTTGACTTTTTTGAAATTTAAATTTTGAAACTTTGAAACTCTTGACATTACATTTAAAATATGTCAAACTACAGTTTCATCATTTATCACATACCCAGCCTTTATTTGACCTGAGGGGAATGATAAGAGGACTGTCAGGGTGGTTCCTGATCAACCTTGGGGCTGATATGGCAAGTAATCAACCAATCAGGGAGAGCAAAAGTATCACCCCCACATGAATGAGGTTACATAATTCCCATCAATCAGCTGGCTGAACAAAGACCTCCATTGTAAAGTTGCACAATTTTTCAAGTCTAACCAAAACCAGACTCTTTGATGTATTGGTGAGTAATTTGCTGACATACAAGATAAATCAAAGGAAATGGAGGTTGTATCTTTTTACTTATGATGGAGCTAGGCTAGCAGTTTCCCCCTGATTTCAGGAATTGTGCTAAGCAAAGTTAAACTAAACTGATCTCTGTACTGGATGAACAGAGATTAAAAGTCTGAAGAAATGTCATCTATAATCTCTTAATGATGTATTTCCTGTTGAAGCAATATAAAGAGGGCATAAGTACAGAGTCATAGTAAACTGTAGATATGAGGGAGAGAAAGGCAGGTTGATTCGGTACAAGGGACAAAGGGCTGCAATAAAAAAAAGTTTGCTAAACCCCTCCCCTAAACAGCAACTATCCAATCATGGTTTAGCAACAGTAACTAGGCACAGCAGGCCTGTTAAGGTTCGGATTTCTCCACATGTTTAAGAAGTGTACATGGGGCTTGGTTTGTACAACTGAGGCTGATGGGAATGTCAGTAGTTTTGCTGGTATTTGATCACAAACCAAAGTGTTGGACAAAACTAGTTTAATAGTTATGGTTGTGGTTCCTTCACCTCACCCCTGTCCTCATGTTAAATACCAGCTGAAGTTTGCTGACTCACCCCCATGTGGCGGCTGCTGGGGTCTGGGTCCAGATAGTGTGGGTTGATGTTGAAGGGAACAAGGCCAATGGCATAGAAGGATGGAGGGTAGACGATGGGCATGTCGTTGGTGGTGTTGATGCTGATGGTGGCAACATTGGTCCCGGCACTGGAACCCATGTAGGGGACACCGTCCTGGATGGGGCGTGGGGTTGGTTGGAGGATGAATTAAGGAAGGTAGGGATGTCAAGGAAGAAGGAGTGAAGAATGACAGAAGAGAGGAAGGAAGAGCAGAGGGATGGAAGGGAAGGAGAGGAGGTACACAAGGAATAAAGGCAGTGGAGGAAGGAAGATGATTAAAACAAGACTAAAGGTCAATTCATGGTTTCCAAGTTCCACATTTGCATTTGACAGCTGTGGACTTGCTCATGGACATGCATGTGTATGAAACATCCCCATGTGTACAATCTGGGCGGTCTTAAATTTTGGGCTGCACATGGACATGGACATGCAGATGACAAAGTTTGCATCACACAGACCCTTGCGGCCACATGGACGCAGAAAACACAGATTGGCCTTAAGAGACTACATGTTAGCAGCTCTTTGAGGCTGTACTCAGGCCCAGCTGTAATTTGAGCTAAATGCTAATGTAAGGCATGCTTACATGCTCACAATGACAATGCTAACAATGCTGATGTTTAGTGGGTACAGTATAATGTTTACCATGTTCACCATCTTAGCTTAGCATGTTAGCATGCTAACATTTGCTACAAAGAAGTAAACACAAAGTATAGCTGGGGATGATGGGAATGTCATTAGTTTTGCAGGTATTTGATCATAAACCAAAGTATTTGACACATTTAAATTCTGACCTGATGATGGTGCTAGGTGAAAAGTTAAAATTTCGCCATAGTTATTACAATTCATCCTGAGGACAACATGAATGTCTGTATGAAAGTTCATGGCAATAGCTGTCGAGACATCTCACATGATAAGTGCAAACTCTGACTTGCTGGTGGTGACAGGTGTGTGTGCGCGTGCGTGTTTGTTTGTGTATTTGTGTCACCTCGAGCACTCTCCTCCTGATCTCTGTCACCACCTTGCTGTCATAGAGACCCTTCAGCAGCCGGAAAGTGTTCCCTCCTCCTATAAAACGGACACTTCTATGAATCGCTAGACTGACACCTACAGCTGATTGTGATACTAAAGAAGAGAATCTGAAGCACATTAACTCAGAAAACATGCTGATGTGAGCAGTGAAGAAAGGGCAGGAGAAAGGAGAAAGGAAGGAAGGATGAAAGTAATGTAGCGGGGGTAAGGTGGTATGGCGGAAAAATGTAAGGAACCAAGTGGTGAAGGAGGAAAGGACACACAGAGACATAGACAGAGGAATAATAGGATATGAGGAAAGGAAAATGAGAAAAAGAAAGAGGTAAGAAAAGCAGCATAAGAGTGGAGGAAGCAAAGGGTTTATCTCAGTCCCCTTAACTGTCTCCATGTTTTCCTCCCCTCACATCTTTTCCTTGAGTTGCAGTCCCTCCCACTGAAGACACAAGGAGAGATGCAAGGAAAAAGATAAGAGGAAGAGGAAACATGAGTAATTGAGTGATTATGAAGTCTCATCATTTTTTTAGGCAAAGTGGGACTTGCATATATGTCACATCAAATATGAATTAAATGTAAAGAGTAAAAAATATGACACCTGAGTTTATGCTCTTTGTCCCAGTATAAAACTGTGGAGCTGTGGTGAGGTGATCAGCTATGGCGTCCAATCACTAACAGATTTACAATAAAGGAGTGTTTGTGTGATTAAGGCTTCAGTGAAGGCTGGACTTGTGTGTCTTCACTCAAACCATCTCAGAGTTTGCTCCTTGATCCTTGCTCGTTCATTCAGAAATAAAACTATTGCAATGTTTCTTCATGACGGCAGAGCAGATCAACTTCTACCCGAGGAGCCAGCAGTGAGGAACCATTAAATAAGGGAGCAGGGGAAAAAAAGAGGGGTAGGGTGGGAGTGCACTAAAGGTAGCAGGAGTTCCTCACCTATAAAAATGCCCTCGGCTCTCTGGACGGCGTCAATGGGGTCTGAGGCCTCGTGGATACTGTCCACCTCGTAACCTGCAGGGGCCATACACACCAGAGGCTCTCCATGGAATAAACACCAATTTACTGGTTTATTATTAGGCACACTTAGCTAAATTGAATCCATTACCACTGCCCTGCAGGAGGTCTGACATTTAGGAAGCTTTTAATGTTTTTGTTGAGGGGTTTTTTTGAGTTATTGTTGAATTGTATTATAAAGAGAAATTCTTGAATATTAAAAAAGTAAATTTAGTAGAAAAACCTTTCAGTATAATCAAAATGTAGGATTTATAGTAGGGGCGTTGTATTGGATTGCAATAAATGTAGCTCAGCATGTCCAATAAATTACAGACACAAGTGTATACATGCAAATATAGAAATGATACACATACACTCACTGAGCACTTTATTAGGTACACCTGTGCAATCTAATGCAATCCAATACAACAGCTCTGCCATAAATTCTACTTTCACAAAGCTTATACATGTTAAGTTATTGTTGACATTGCCAGAAAGGTGAAGATTCTACATTATGTTTATTATTGAGGTCATAGTGGGTGGTGGTGGTGGTAGTGTACTGGAGTTCATTATATTGAAAAGTGTTCCTTACATTTTACCCCCTCATGTACATTACTATGCAAAAGTTTTAGGCACCCTAGATGTTTAGATTCTTATCTATTATGCAATATCATCAGGGAGGTGTCTGATCTGTCCCAAATTTATTCATGACATGACAATGATCCCAAGCATACAGCTAGAGTCATAAAGTGATTATTTTCACTTTCACTTTACTAACTATTTTCAGCAACAATAATGATGAGTCCTGCAACAGATGGTATGGTACGGCCCCCACTGCGCCCTGATCTCAACATCATGGAGTCAATCTGGGATTACATGAAGAAGCACCTGAGATGGCCTAAAAAATAAATCCACAGAAGAACATTCTTTCTCCAGGATGGTTACAACAACCTACCTGCAAGTTACCATGAAACACTGTGTTAAAGTGAACCGAGGAGAACTGCTGCTGTTTTAAAGGCAAAGCTGCTCACAGCAAATATTGATTTACTTTAGGTTTCTGCTGTTTACTCAACTTTGTAAGAAGTTAATTGATAAATTAAAACAATTTATAGCAATATTTTTTAAGCATTCTCACTTTACCTTTAGTGCCTAAAACTTTTGCACAGTACTGTATGTTAATGAGGTTGACAAAATATTATTTTAGTACAGTTATAAAACTAAAAATGTTATAAGTTTTGTAAAAGTAGAATTCATGGCAGAGCTGTTCTATTGGATTTGATTGCTTTAGTTTGCACAGGTGTTCCCAATAACATGCTCAGTGAGCGTAAATATACCAAAATTACATAGAAAAATAAAGAAAATACAAAGACAAACAAAAGAAAATGCCTAAACAATATTCAGCACAATACAATACTTACTTACATTTACAATACTAAATCCACAGAATACATACTGTACATAGGAAACATACAGTACGAAGAGCCTTTATTTAGGTTTGTTAGCATAGCAGAAACATTCAATTCCTGGACATGTTGTTGACAAACATTGTCTATTTTTGCTTACAGTCATATTAATGAGATTAAATGTACAAATATGTTATGATAGATAAATATTTCTAGCAGCTATGGAGAGAATATGTCATCTGTTCAGATGAGGTCCAAGTTCCTGGTCCTGATAGTGCCTCACACACACGCAAGCACATATGCATATACACACACACACACACACACCTACCAAGAGTCTTAAACTTGTCCCTGGCGGTCTTGGTGTAGGCATCTCTGTCATGGAGAGCGTAAGGAACAAACAGTACCCTCTTTATATCTCTGAAACACAATGAAAATAGACAGCATTAATAGTGAAGAAACTGAACAGAATAGTCACCATGCTTGCCTCTCTAGTGGTCATATAAGATTACATTCTATACGCATTATCATGAGTTCCACCTGTATGATTTCTGATCTGAATGGGACAGTTCCATTCACACTTACATGTCAAGTCTCTCCACACCTAATTCCATTGAAAAATCTGGCATTTAAATGTATCATTAAATACAAGCCTACAACGTGTCTTTAGCTACTACAGTATATGAGCTTATGTCAATGTCTATTCTCACATTGACCTTAGGTAACAGCATGCAGTGAAAAAGATGAAAAAAAAAAAGAAATATATTTGAGATGAGTGTTTTTAATTAAATTTTCGTTGTAATGTGTTAAACCTCTCAGTAAACCTGATGACGGACGCTGGTCCTGACTCCTACTCCTTGTAAATCTTCTGCTCCAGTGAATGAAATCTGTCGCTCCTCACTTACTTTCCGAAAAAGCGTGAGATGTGCTGCTGACAGTGTTCCAGGTACCCGCTGCCGTGCAGAGTGGAGTTGGACACCAGCAGGAGTCTCCTCTTCATCTCTAATAGTACGGACAGACGGACAGACTGAGCTCAGGCGGAGAAGCAGAGCCAACCTGCACAGTCCACAGGTCCTGCTGTATCAGCTGATAGCACACCTACTACTATCCCTCCTAGTGAGCTGTGCCACACTTTCACCTGAGTGAACAGTGACGTTTTATCTCTTTTCCGCTAGTAACACAAATACTTCCGTCCAAATTCTTTCAGAATAAAAGTCATCAGAGCAACTGTAAAGCGAAATAAAGAAAAAAAAATGGACGATTACAGTTTCTGTCAATGCTGGATTTTTTTTTCAGAAACATAATTTTTCCTCCTATACAACTTTATGAATCAATAGAAATGTCAATTTCCATTTGATTATAACCTAAGCTGTGGTGTATAACTGAAAAGTAAAAAATTCGTAATGAAAATAATGTACTGTTTACCAGTGCGGTTTGGGGGCGGTGCGTTGTTATCTGTTATTGCCAGGGTGGCGCCAATGTGCTGTGTAGTACTCAGTACTTACAAGGAGCTGCTCAAGTGCAGACAAAAGTTCACCTTTCTATTAATAAAGAGGCCATTGGAGTTCGCTTACTTCTTCTGTCTGTTATTTTTCACTGGAGATACATTTTCCCAACATATTCTGTGATACACAACAGACTTTTGGTGAAGAGGATGGGGAAGCACAGCGAAGATGGCAGGACAGTGAAAGGTGAAGATTTTCACTATTGTGGGCAGGAAACCACACCCTGCTGATGGACTTGTGTGCACCATTGAAACCGTCAGAAAAAAAGTTGCCAGAGTTAAAGGACTGCCGCATGCACATTTTGTCTTGAAGACAAACTTCATTGCAGAAAGATACAAGTTTAACTCCAGAAACCAGAGAGAGACAACAAGTCCATAAGTGAGTACATGGCTAGTTTGAGGGAGCTAGTATTTTGGGACATTTCCAGATGATGCTCTCAGAGATAGATTTGTGTGCAGGGTTAAAAGTGCAGAACTCTGTGACTGCATGTTGAATGCAGCCCATACTAAAGACTTGACGCTGTCAGGAGCTTATGATATGGGACTTGCACACTGTCAAGGATGTATGTAGAAGAGCTTATCTTTACTAATAGTACAGCTATGTTGTGAATCCTGGGTTGACAGGAAACATGTATCAGTTGAGTCCGGGAATTATCTGATACTAAGGAAGTTAGAGAGACTTGTAAAAAGTACAATTGTTGATAAACTTGTTTCTGCAGTGGCTCAATAAACGTGGCAAACTGAAGCACAATGGCTCTATTTGACATGGTGTCAGAAGCGGTCCGGACAGAGCAGTGACCGCGCCGAGATGAAATGCCAAATTTCAAGCCACCAGAAAGCTTTGAGAAGCCAAGGGAATGGCTGACCTGTAAGCAATGATTCCTGTTTTACTGCATGGCGACAAAGCTGAATGAGGAGGACAGAGAGGTCCAAGTGAGCACACTAATTTATGCAATGGGCTATGAGGCTGAGAATGTAATTAAATCATTCACATTCCCTATGAGAGAGAGTGACAGTGACTTTGACGTCATCTTGAAAAAGTTTGATGAGTACTTTTTACCGCAAAAGAATATTATACATGAGAGAACCCAGTTTCATCAGTGGACACAGAAGCCAGATGAGAAAGCGGAGAACTTTATACATGCACTTTATGAACTGTCAGAGAACTGTGAATTTTGGGAGAAAAGTAATGAAAACATCAGAGACAGACTAGTTATGGGAATCCGTGATAAAGAGTTAGCGAAGGAGTTATCAAAGAACCTGCAGCAGTCTTTTATGAGCTGCTGGATGTAGCCATACAAATGGTCAGACAAGCAGAGGACATGGAGCAACAAATTAGCCAACAGGGGGAGCCTTCGCGCAGTATACAGAAGATAAACTGGCATAAACAGCAGTCTGGGAGAGGGACACACAGAACAGGGAATTATTACAGGAATGAGAGATCAAAACAAAGCTGGGGAAATAAAACATAAAGAGGCCAATATGCCTATAGTGAGGGAAAATGTACAAGATGTGGAAAGACACAGCATAAAGAGAAGTCAGGCTGCCCAGCACAAGGCTCTGTATGCAGGAGATGCAACAAAAAGGGACATTGGGGATGCATGTGCCATTCAAAAGCAGTCATGGTAGTAGGAGATTAAACAAATGAAGAGGGATCATTTTACCTTGGAGCAGTTGACTCAGAGACCAACCCAGAAAAATGGACAGTGATTTTAGAGCTAAGTCAAGTACACGCCCACTTTAAGATTGATACAGGGGCTGATGCAATGGTAATAAACCATGACACGTCCAAAGCACTGAGGCAGAGCAGGTTCTAAACAAACCTGACATTCCTCTTAGTACCCCAGGAGGACACTTCACGTGCCTAGGCTTTTTCAACACAGCCTTCAACTACAAAGGGAAACACCATGAAACAAAGTGTAGGCTTAGTGAAAAGAGTTGAAGAATTAAGTGGGGTGTTTGGCAAACATGGCACATTGAAGACTGAGCTGAGCCATTGCCCATAATACCCAAGGTTAAGGAGGAACTTAGAAGGATGGAGACCTTGGGAGTGGTTGAGAAAGTCACCCACCCACCCAACCAACTAGTGCAGTCCAATGGTGCCAGTAGTGAACTCAAAAGGGAAAGTAGACATGAGTAGACATGAAAAAAGTGAA
This sequence comes from Thunnus thynnus, assembly GCF_963924715.1. Taxonomy (NCBI): domain Eukaryota; kingdom Metazoa; phylum Chordata; class Actinopteri; order Scombriformes; family Scombridae; genus Thunnus; species Thunnus thynnus. Next base: position 33,726,246 of record NC_089527.1, read on the forward strand.
TGAGCAGGTGAAAGGAGGAAGATACATGCTCCCCACTGTCCAGGATGTCTTGGCAAAACTATCAGGGACCAAAATCTTCTCCTCTCTTGACACATCCACTGGGTTTGCTGACGACATTTATCACACCATTTGGCAGATACTGTTTTAAACGTCTACCTTTCGGCATAAGCATATCACCAGCAATCTTCCAAAGGAAAATGCTTGAAGTACCGTCTGGCCTTGACGGGATGGAGGTATACATATATAATTGTCCATAGATCCAGCATGCATGATGTGCACCTGGAGAAAGTTCTGGAGAGGACAGAGAGAGCTGGATTAAAGTTGAACAAAGACAAATGTCACTTCAGACAACAGCAGCTACACCTTCCCGGGACATGTGGTGAATGAGAGAGGTGTACAGCCAGATCCAGAGAAAGTCAAGGCGAAAGCAGACCTGCCAGCCCCAACAAACATAAAAGGGCTGAAATGAGCTCTGGGACAGACTAACTATGTAGGGAAGTACATACCTCACCTGGCAACCATCAGGGGGCCACTCTATGATCTCCTTTAGACCAGCAGTGCATGGCCCTGGGACCAACCACACGAGAGAGCCTTCCAGAGCCTGAAACAAGCCCTAATGAGCACCACAGCTGGCATATTATGACCCAAACAGACCAACAGCGGTATCAGCAGATGCAAGCAGCTATGAGTTAGGAGTGTTTCTCCAACAACATGAGAATTATTGTAAACCCATTGCTTACTGCTCAAGAAAGCTCACAAGTGCAGAGACACGCTATGCACACATTGAAAAAGAGTGCTTGGCAGGAGTCTGGACAAGCGAACAGTTTGGCAAATATCTGAGTGGCATGGATCGTTTCAATCTGATAACTTACCACAAACCCCTAGTTCCCTTAATCAACACCAAAGACCTGGACACAGTGCCAATCAAGTGCCAAAGATTGCTCCTCAGGCTGATGAGTTTAATGCCGCAGCTGAGTATGCACCTGGCAAGACACTGGTGGTGGCAGACACGCTGTCCCGGAGTCCAGCTGGCAGCACCATGGACAGCAACACAGAGGCTGATGTCAGCCATTATGTTAACTCCATTATAAGCACTTTACCTGCATACAGGCGGAAGCTGGATGAGATCAGGAGAGCAACAAAATCTGACATTGAACTCCAAGCAGTAGTAAACCTGGTAAAAAATGGATGGCCAGACTACACTAGCCATCTACACCCCTCAGCAAGAGACTATTACCACTACAGAGGTGAGCTCTCAGAGACTGGTGGGTTAGTCACTGTGAGAAGCCACATAGTTATACCTCGATCACTGAGAGGAGCTATAAGCAAAATCCATGAGGGGCACCAGGGCCTACATCCAAATGTAGAGAGAGGGCACAAGCGGTGTGGTGGCTAGGCCTATCAGCTGATTTGAAACAAAGACTGGAGAGATGTGAGTTCTGTTGTGAAAATAAGAGAGCACAGAACCACTAAACCCAACCCCTTTACCAGACAGACCATGGCAGAGGGTTGGGATGGACTTGTGTGAACACAAAGGGAAGGACTATTTAATAGTTTCTGATTATTACTCCTGCTATCTTGAGATACTGGAATTACCTGTTACCACAGCAGACCAAGTGGTGGGGAGTGGAAGGCTAGTTATAGGATCCCTGATACAGTCTGCTCAGACAACGGACCACAGTTTTCATGTGAAAACTTCAAGTCAGGAGTACAACTTTCAACACATCACATCCAGCCCACACCACCCATCCAGGAATGGACTGGCAGAACAGGCTGTGCAGACCACAAAAAGAATCCTGCAGCAGAAGGATTCATTGCTGGCCCTCCTGAGCTTCCGAAGCACACCTATGACATCAACCGGGATGAGGCCAATGGAGCTTCTGATGGGCAGGAAAATTCACACAACACTGCCAACTCTGTACTGTAACTTGAAACCTAAATGGCCAGACCTGTTTCTCATCCAATAGAAGGACACTGCAGAGAAAGAGTGGCAGGCCTTTTATTTCAACCAAAGCTGTAGGGCAGCCTGGCAGCAGTCCTGGTGAAACTTGACTCTGAAACGGTGGACTTCTCCATCGGTGGTACAGCAGCAGAGCATCACTCAATGATTGTATGTGGTCCACTCCCTAGCAGGGGGGGACAAGAGGGGGAACTGTCGACATTTACAGGCTCTCCCTCAAAAGACTGAAATATGTAAGTCTGACTCAACCAAGCCCAGTCAGTGACTGTGAGCAAACTCTGAACTCACCACAACAACTAAAACAGACTCCCTATGGACTGGCAAACACTAGGCTGGGAAGAGTCTGGTAGCCCATTGAAAAGTTAGCTCTGTAGAGGTTGTATTTGCGGTAAGGGCAGATAGTTGTTGAAGAAAAAAAAGTACTATTAAAACCTAATGTCAAAGTTACTTAGTTTATGCTAGAAAAGAGTTAATGTGTTAGAGAGTTGTAATTGGGACAGAATGATGTTCAGGGTTGATAATATTCCTCAGGTTTTGTGACGAAAGGAGAGATTAGAAAAAAAGGGGGAGGTGTCAAGGATGTATGTAGGAGTGGGCATCTTTACTAATAGTACAGCTATGTTGTGAATCCTGGGTTGACACGAAACACATGTCAGGGGAGTCCAGGGATTATCTGATACTAAGGAAGTTAGAGAGACCTGTGAAGAGTACAAGTAAAATAACTTGTGTTCTGCAGTGGCTCAATAAACATGTCAAACTGAAGTGCAGTGCCTCTCGCTATTTGACACACAAGAAGTGACCAAAAAGAATGTTCAAGGCTAACGCCATTTCGAAGGCGGCAGCGCCAAAAAAGGACACAAGCCAGGGGACTGTCAATTTAAGGAGGTGGAATGGCAGGCACGTAAGAAGAAAGGAAACATCGCCAAGGCTTGCCGTTCGCGACCTGAAGGGAGAAAAGATAAGCAGACCAAGTGGACCCAGCATCTGGTTGTTACAGCCCAGGAGGATGACAGCGACCAGAGTAAAGGAAGGAAATACCAGTGGTAGAGGCCAGTTCCCGGCAACCCACCTGAGGATGTCTTCTCACCCAGAGTCTGCCACCCAGCCTGTCATGCCAGAGCGACAGAGGCAAAGACAGCAAAGACTCAACCAGCACCAGACTTTGTCACTGAGTACTAGGTAGGCAACATCACAGGGGTTAAACTGTTTTTTATAGAGACTGAGGGTGAGGACACTTGTTCTGAGAGTGATGCAGATATTGAGAAACCCTACTATGTATATGTAAGGGTAATGAGAAACAGCTAAAAATGGAAGTAGACACAGGAGCAGCAGTATCTGTAAAAGCTGTACAAACATAGGTTTAAGAAGGTAAAGCTAATGCCTACAAATTGTGTGCTGGAAACCTACAGTAAACTTAGAATGAGAGGGAGAATTTCTGTGACAGTGAAGTGCAATGGGAACAGTTACACACTTAACTTGCTTGTGGTCAAAGGTAATGGTCCAGCATTACTGAGAAGAAACTGAATCAAGAAGTTAAGACTGGATTGGTCTTCTGTAAACAGAGTAGCACCTGAGAATGTGGAGGAGTTATGTGACAGGTACCCAGAGGTGTTTCAGCCCAGTCTAGGGAAGGTGACAGAGATCAAAGCCAAACTCCATGTAGCACAAGTGGCTATTCCTAAGTTTTGCAAACCAGGTTCTGTGCCTTATTTAATTCAATTCAATTCAATCCAATTTTTCAATTCAGTTTTATTTAAATAGCGCCAAACCATAACAAAAGTTATCTCACTTTTTACATAGAGCAGGTCAAGACCGTACCCTTTAATTTACAGAAACTCAACTATTCCCTCATAAGCAAGCACTTGGCAACAGTGGCAAGGAAAAGCTCCCCTTTAACGGGAAGAAACCTCAAGCAGAACCAGGCCTTAGGTGGGCGGCCATCTGCCTTGACCGTTTTTTTGAGAGACAAAGGAGGAGGGAGGAGGAGAGGGGGGAGAGAGACACAGAGAAACATAATAACTGTTGGGCCTCATACTCCATAAGACAAAGGCAGGCCTGCATGCAAGTTCCAAAGCCTGATAGCCAGAAATGGCACTCAGGAAACAAAGGGAGTCCATTTCGGACTCCATATCCCAACATGCACTGTTCATTTCACACATATGTGCTAACCGGAAATGGTCTCAACAAATAGTATTTCATTGGCAGAGACGCTCCTGCACAGAGGAAATCATGGTGACACAACCGTGACATCACCGCACCTTTAAAAGCTGGAGACACCCAGAAAAACACGCCTTCCATTGTGACTGAGCTGGGGGAAGCTTCGCTGCCTCCATGAGCCAGTTTACTGGAGGTAACCCCGTGCACATGCTTTTCCCCCACCGACTGGAAGACTCTCCCCTCGCCAGACAAGATGAGACTTCGCCCTGTGTTCAACCAAACACAATTACCAGATCTGAGAGAGACTGCTGCTGCAGAAGGAAGCAAAGGATTTCTTCATGAAGACGTAGATAACCTCTCTGCCCCACTCTTCTTCAACTGAGTCCACTCTGCTGTCTCCTCAGGAACGCCGCTGAGGATCAGCTTGCTGTGAAACCCGCTGACAGCGCGAGGATGGCCCCGTCATCATCGGAGCCGAGGAACCGAGCTGGACCGTACTTAACACACACACCCTGCTTGCTTTCTAAAGTGACCAAGTAAGAGGTCTGGGCAGAGACAGTGTTAGATTTTGTTATTTTCAGCTTCAGTGCTGTTGTTAGCATTTAGCTTTTAAGCTTTGCTATCATTTTCTTTGTTGTGTGAATTGACGAACCACCGAGTCCCTGTGTTCTGCTTTACTCCAAGGAGTATTTGAAGTGTGCTGCCTGTTTAGTTGTGTTCACCACGCTAGACTATTTTGTGTTTGTCCTGCTCGGGACTACTGCTGTGTTTGTGCCACCGTGAGTGAGAAAGTAAGTTGCTTTGTCGACCAGAAAGCAGACGATGTGTGTTACAGACTGCCGTCTGTACGCGTGCTCTCTTTGGACAAAGGAACCGTTTCTCTCTCCCCCGGTCGCTTTCCCCCTTCTTTCTTTCCTCTCGTTCGCCTAACCCACACACGCGTGCATACTACCACATACACACACACACACACACATACACACACACACACACATATCTTTTTACGCATCTGATGGTCAGATAACGTGGGACACATCCCTCGTTATCTGACCATCAGACACGTGTGTTTTACATGGAATTGGGTGAGCGCAGGACGCCGACCACCAGGCGGCACCATCTTGCTATTGTCTAACCAAGACACCGCCGTCACTTCCGCCATTTGGTTCTCACATGACTTGACTTCCTCCCATAGTCACGTCCATGTCTAAGCCCTCGACGTCATCACGTCAGATCCCGTCGCCATCTTGTCTCTCTCACACACACATGCATTCACCTGCATGTGTTTAACACTGTACATAGCTGTTGTTTATATGTTTGCTTAAGTAGGATTAGATTTTAGAACAGTGGTTTATTGAACAGAGCATTTGTTAAGCTTTTTTTAAATTTGTTAATTTTGCTAAGTTTAATAATTACTGTTATATCTTAAAGAGAAGTCTGTTATCTTTTTGTTTTTATATATTGTTAAAAGTGGCTGATTGAGGGAGTCAGAGCTCGAATTCATACCTTCTGTGTTCACCTGTGAATGTTGATAACATTAACATTAAAGGTGAACTCTTTTATGAGACTACTTTGTTTTGTTATTCGTCCCGATTTCCGGGTGGTGCCCCGTAATTATTAATTCACATTAATAATTCTATTAATTTTTGCAATTAATAATTATCTCTGATAATTATTAATTATTGCTAATAACCAACTGTGTTCCTCACAGATCTGACAGTTGTGTCCCATATGTGAGGTTCTTTAACAGTTGGTGCCCGAATTATTAATTGATATTAATAATCTCTTGGTTTCATAATTCATAATTATCTATGATAATTATGAATCTATGATAATTATGAATTATTACTAATAGCCAAACCCACTCCTACCAGTACCAACACAACAATAATAACAATAACAATGATAATAATACAAGAGAAATGACTAGTAATAATAATAGCAAATTATGCACTAAGGGAGGCAGTGGAAGCCCAGCTAAGCAAAATGGAGGCTGATGTGGTTTTTTCACCTGTAATTACAGTGAATGGACCACACCAACTGTCAACATCCCTAAGGTAGATCAGACAGTGAGGATATGTGGGGACTCTAAGGTGTCTATCAACCCATGGCTTGAGGTAGATCATTACCCCATACCAAAACACCTGTTCACAAACCTAGCAAATTGTAAGAAATTCACTAAGCTTGATTTGTCACAAGCCTATCAACAAGTAGAGGAGAGCTCGAAACAGTACTTAACCATAAACACGCATAGAGGGCTGTATCAAGCAAACAGACTCCCTTGCGGTGTGGCAAGTGCACCTGCGATATTTCAAAAGCCAATGGATCAAGTTCTCCAGGGCATAGATGGTATAATTTGTTATTTGGATGACATCTTGATCACAGGACAGGACACAGAAACACACATGAAAAACCTGGAAGAAGAGCTAAAGAGACAACCTCAGGGTTAACAAAGAAAAATGTGCCTTCCTCCAGCATAGTGTGTCATGCTTGGGACATGTCATGATGCAGAGGAAATTCACCTTTTGCTAATTTTTCATTGCTAATTTCCCCACTACTAACAATGAACTCAAGTCTTTTCTTTCACTAGTGAGTTACTATGTAAAGTTCATCCCTAACCTTTCGACCCTGATAGCACCTATGACAGATTTACTGCAGAAAAATGCTGATTGGAAGTGGTCAGCATTGTGCCAGAAAGCGTTTGAGGAAGCTAAAAAACAGCTTCCTTCCTTACAACCCAGATCTACCACTCATACTAGCGTGTGATGCTTCACCAGTAGGAATAGGTGCAGTGATCTCCCACTAGATGCCTGATGGCAGTGAAAAACATAACTTTTGCTTCTAGGATGCAAAGGCTGAGAAAAATACTCTCAGATAGAAGATGTATTGTGATGAAATATCATGAGTATTTGGTCGTAAGTTTACTCTAGTAACAGTCAACAAACCACTGGTGAAGATCTTAGGTCCAAGAGTGCCTCTCTTAGCCTCAGTGAGGATGCAGAGATGGTCCCTGATTTTAGCTGTATATACCTATGACATTCAGCACAAACCAATTTAAGCAGCACGAAAATGCTGATGCATTATCCAGACTGACAATACCAGATTACAGATTTCCAAAACCAAACCCAGTGTTCAGGGTGTCATGTCAAAGTATTTAACAGAGGTGGTTCAACAACCATATGTGAAACGAAGGTTTGAACTCACAATAGAGGATGATTGTGTTCTCTCTGGGGTTTCAGGGTGGTCACCCCAGAAAAGCTACAAAGCAGGTTATTATCAGAGTTGCATGACAGCCATTGGGGTATGGTGAAAATGAAGGCGCTGTGTTGTTACCTGTTATTGCCTAAAGGTGGTGCCAGTAGTACTTATGTGTATACAGGGAGCTGCTCAAGTGCAGACATAAGTTCACCTTTCTGCTAAAGAGGCCATCTGAGTTCGCTAACTTCTTCTCTCTGTCATTTTTCACTGGAGATACATTTTCCCAACATATTCTGTGATACACGACATAAGCATTACACAGGGGAATGTTAAGTTGTATGAAATAGAAAGGACAGGATAATAAAGGAGAAAAAGAAAATAATCAGAGTAAATTAAATTAAGGCAGATTAATGTTACATTTGAAACATCTTTTTGTGTTTATGAAATCTGATCAAATCATGAGTGAGTAAACATATATCTTTGAGAAAAACATTTGTGAATAAAAAAAAGTACCCGTTGGAATAATCACATTTACAATCATTTAAATTCAGAAGAAAAGTGTAATTTCTCTAGACTTACACTTTGATTTTTTTCTCATTTTTATGACAAAAAAATGAGTAACTGAATAATAATGTTGCAAAGAGATGTATACTCACTAGTTCATTCCCACTAAACCCATCGGCTTTAAGGTAGATTTTTATGTAGTTTGATTTTATGAGACCTCAATTCTTTTTATTCTAACATGTAGCTACGCATTTGTTTTTGTGCTGTATCTGTATATTTCCGTTTTTACAAGAGGATTTTGACAATAAAGAAAGATGCATCATATTCTATGTGGTCATTGTGAGTTTTGAATGTAAAAAGTGAATCTACAAATACAAGTAACTGCAGTAACTACTGTACAGCTGTCACCTATATGTATGTAGTGGATCAACATTTCCCTCTGAAATACAGTGGAGGAGAAGCTGGTAACCTCACACAAAGGCAAGAAGTCACTACAGACTAAACTTACAGAAATAACATGTTAATTAGTGGGCATTAGAGGTGCTGGCACTATAGGTGTATTTTTGAACTTTGGACAGAGCCAGGTTAAGGGTTACCTGTTTCCTTTCTTAATGCTAAGCTAAAGCTAACCGTCTCCTGACTTGAGAGTGGTATCAGTCTTCTCCTGTAACTCTTGACAAGAAAGCAAATGAGCTAATTTCCCAAAATGGCTAACTTTACACTGATTCATTCAATTGGGGTTGTGTTTCTGGTCACCTGATGAATGTAATATCCACTCTCCTTTTTGCTCTGTTTTTGATCTCCACCAACACCTGAGAGAAATATATGGATCTTTAGCTGCTAAATGCTCCACTATATTCACCAGCTAGCCTCTAACTTGGTCTGCTGTTTGATGCGGAGCAGATAGTGTCCAGTGTGTTTTTAGAGTTTTTCAATGCCTGTTACTGCTGGAAATGACACCATGAGAACAATGAAACTGAATCAAAGCAAGGAAATTAGAACAATGAGCCAGAAGACGCTGTGAAGCTCTGTAGAGCTCAGAGGAGCTGCCGAGTCAGGTGATAATTCTCTGTGGGTTCATAACTAGGAGCAACACCTTTCACATACACATAGTTATGTGATCCATTGTTAATATAAAAATATTGGTTATAGCCAGGGAATTTAAAACTTTCCACCTCTCCATAGGCTAGCCATTTCGTGATGACAAATTATTAAGTAATCAGCCGTGACAGAATAACATTAGAGGTTTGATTCGATGGTGGAGCTTGTGACAAGACATATAAAATGTTCTCTGGAAACATGGATTATATAACTCCCATCGGTGCTGGTCACTCGTTGACATGCAAGAGCTGTCTACATCAAACTGAGACATGTACTTTTCTCTCTAAATGCACTTTAATGCACTGTGCTGCTAACTGCTCATTCTCTTTTTGTTTTGTTTTGTTTTTTCTCTTGGGATTTGTATGTTTCTATCATTTTTTAAAGGGAATTTTTAGATATACAGTACATCGTCATCCTTTCTATTGTTGTTGCATTGCTGTGGGTTGGAAGAAACAGCATTTCATTTTTTGTGTGTGCAAATGCACAAGAAAATGACAATAAACTAAATCTTGAATCTTGAATCTTGAAAATGAATGGACTGAAAAGGCAATAAAGTTTGTTTTTGTTTTGTTTTGTTTTTTAAAAAAGAAACAAACAGTATAAATGTATCAGTGTGTGTGGCTGTGTGAAGCTTTTGGCCGGAGTTCACTGATCCCATATATCACTGTTGTTTCATCATAATCTGACTAATGAGCTGGAATAAACCTGTTAGTGGTCACCGTCTCTCTCTCTCGCTCTCTCAATTTCAATTTCACTTTGCTTCATTGGCATGCAATGCAAGTTCATCTGTGTTGCAAAAACATAGAAAGGCAAATCATGGATAAAGAATTAGCGTGCAATCATAATAATAATAATATGAACTGGTTATGTAAGAAAAAATCATGAGCAATGAAAACAATGTATGATGATTACATATTATATGTCCGCTGTCATCTTATGTTGTATAATCTAGTGTATGTATGTACTCATTTTCCTACTTATGACTCAGGTAATTTTTGTAGGAGTAAGTTGTAAAAAAAAATTAAATTAAATATAACTTCATTGATTAATTATTATATATAACATATATTATGTAAAATATAATTAACAGAACTATAGAAACTAATTAATAAATTAGTTTTAACAAAATGCAGAATTACATAAAATAAATTAATTTTTATAGTATAAAACAGTATATACAGTAATATAATAAGAATAAAACTTATACAGTATAAAGATATATTATATTATTATACATACCAACCCAGTCTCACATCAGAATGTATAATAGCTACATTGGTCCACAGTGCAAAATGTATTTGTTTCACAATATCGGCTATAAAATTGTGACATGCTTACGTTTTTTTGCCTATTCTTTTCCATTGGCCTGTGTCCACGTCACATGACTATCAAGTTTCTGTCTGAGAAAACAAACAAAATGGCTGCCATTTCTTTTATTCTCAGTGGAAAATGCAATATTTTAGGATAGTTTCGGCATTAGATGCGTTATAATGACATTTCTAGTGAGAAATGTGCATTTTATTTTCATTATCTTTGTTCAGTGAATATTTATGATGTTAAGTTTGTTAGTTATTACGAAAGTTGTTTCAGGACTCACCACAAAATTGTAGGAATGCAATGTTTTCTATCGTTGCTATGGTGGTAACTATGGACCCTGCTGTTGCTGAAACCTTTGCATTGTGTCGTTATGTGAGCTGTGATGTTATTTGTGTTATTTTATGTAACTATTTGATGATGTTATTTCAATAAAAACAACAGATTTTAGAGTGCAGAAATGAATTGAATTTGAAATCCAGAATTTTAAGCTTTGCAATTGGCTGACTGGAGGACTTGCCACCCGGAAGTATTTCCTCACTGTCAATGTGTTAAGGTTTTCTTTTAATGATATCTTCAACATTTCTTAACACAAAACACAAAAGTGTCCTTGATAAGTTAACAGTGCAATAGGTTTATCTTAAGGCCATCCATTTAAATTATTTCTCTCTTGATTCTGAGAAATAAATTTTTTTTGTCAGGTTTTGATAGCAAAAGGCTACGGAAGAGCATTGTATTGTGGGCTGATGTGGTGCGTTCGACTACTGTTTTGGGTTGTCTGCCGTCAGTGGGCTTCATTCCCTTTCAAATAGCTGCCGTACACTGCAATCAAATCCATCTGTGTTAAGAAAAGGCTTGTTATAACCTGTGATTGTAAAATGTGAAGTTGCTCATTTAATTTTATATTTCCAAGAATATGTGGCTGAGGATATTTAATATGAAATCATCTTTCTTAAGAAATAGTCTTCCTCAGTGAATATTGAGCCACGTCATCTAATAAAGCACTCCACCATTGTGTGTGTGTGTGTGTGTGTGTGTGTGTGTGTGTGTGTGTGTGCACGCGCATGTGCGTGCGCATCAGTACCAAATTGAAGATGGGGTTATCAAGCTGGACTTTACGTTTCACATCACCCAATTAAAACCTGCACTTGTCACTTTCATATATTTCAACAGGACTTTGCATTCAACCTCCACTGTTGCATAATTTAATTACACGCATCAAGTTTAATTTTTTCTCTTGTCACCTTCATATATTTCATACATTTCATTTCTTTGTCCAGAGCGCAGTCCGTATTTCTTTTGTACAGTTTATATTTTATTTCAAATGTTTATCCCATTCCAAAACTACTACTATTCCATTCTGTAAATAGAAATTTTCAATTTAATTTTAACATTACTTTGTTATTTTCATTATTATTATTATTGTTATTATTATTATAATTATTATTATTATTATTGTTATTACCTTACTTCTGTCTATTTTTATTCTTCTGTGTTGTGTGTTTTTGGGAGCAAACACCAAGACACATTCTTTGCTTGCATTGGCTAATGAAACAGATGAACAGCGATTGAATGGGCTACTGTATGTCATGCTGACATAAAATCCCAAGAATCATAAAGATACAAAAAATCTCTAAATAGTAACCTATGCATGTGTTGGAATTTGATGACCTGGAAATGAGAATGGGTTGGTGTTTTCAGCCCTAACCCTAATCCTAACCCTAACCCAAGCACTTCAGGCCTTCCTCCAAGCTTATAGTTATGTACTAGATTCAGCAGTATTGTAATCTCTAAAGGTGCCTCATTTTGGTCACTATTTCCACTTAAAAAGAAAAAAACAAACAAACAAACAAACAAACAAAAACTTTCATTTTATATCTTGGGCCTTCAAAGTGCTCTCTAAAACTAGGCCTGAGATGGCTTTTGTCCATGAAATGAGAAAATTTAAACTTTTTGTAGAGCTAAACCAAACACATGGTTCAAAAGGTCTTGACCTGAAGTGTAACATATGTCAGTACTGACCTTTGAACCATGACTTCGGTGCATGTTTGAAGGCTTATAATTCAGCAACAAAAGGGGCTTTAGACATTGGACCAACTGTTATAGAGAGCTCTTGACCTTAGCTATAATGAGAGTGTAGTCAACAACTGGGAGCACTGTCAGTTATGGGTAAAATATGGTTAAAATTAATTTTCACCCATTTAACAATTAGATATTTAATATCTGATTACACAAATGTGTTTACCATCCCCTTAACATTAACCTATCATATTGTTGAGTTATCAAGGACACCTTTGCGTTTTTGTGTTGAGAAATGTTAAAGATATAATTAAAATAAAACCTTGACACGTTGACAGTGAGAAAAATACTTCCGGTCATACCAATACCAATACCTGGTCAGCCAATCATAAAGCTTCATATTCTGGATTTCAAATTCAATATATTTCTCCACTCTAAAGTCTATGGGTTTTTTATAATTTAAATTAATGGCCTTAAGATAAACCTATTGCACTGTTAACTTATCAAGGACACTTTTGTGTTTTGTGTTAAGAAATGTTGAAGATATCATTAAAAGAAAACCTTAACACATTGACAGTGAGGAAATACTTCCGGGCGGCAAGTCCTCCAGTCAGCCAATTGCAAAGCTTAAAATTCTGGATTTCAAATGCAAGCAGCAGCAGGGTCCATGGCAATGATAGAAAACATTGCATTTCAACAATTTTTTGGTGAGACCTGAAGCAACCTTCATAATAACTAACAAACTAAACATCATATACATTCACTGAACAAAGATTATGAAAATAAAATGCCCATTTCTTGCTAGAAATGTTATCAAATTGCATTTAATGCTGGAACTGTCCTAAAATATTGCATTTTTCACTAAGGATAAAAGAAATGGCACCCATTTTGTTCGTTTTCGCAGACAGAAACTTGACAGTCACGTGACGTGGACACGGGCCAACAGAAAAGAACAGGCAAAAAAAAAAAAACGTAAGCCTGTCACAATTTTGGAGCTGTTATTATAAAACTAATACATTTTGCACTGTGGACCAACATAGCTATTATACATTTTGAGGTGAGACTGGGTTGTTGATACTGTTGCTTTGCCACTCTCTCTCACTTTGGCAGAACATATACTGTATGCAGTTTACAATGATAATAGCGATGGATTTATCATCAGACATTGTCATAATTTTTGAAACAATGGGTCTCTGAATTCGTACATAAGTAAACAGCTTCTCATTTCTAGGCAATGACCTTTGTCAGCTGATATCATGGATGTATTATAAGATAGCCACTCAGCCATGCAGCCAGTTTTTCCCAGTGGCCACTTGCGGTATTGCAGCAAAACATCCCCCTGCAGCCCAACAAGTATTTTCCCCATACACCACCATAGTAAAAGAGACGTTTGTAAAAGTGTTGACAGGACACCTCGAACTGCAAACAAGGTCAATTATGGCTCTTAGTTTTATGAATTTTTGATCCATGGAGGTTTTATATTTGTACAACTTTCCTTGAGCCGAAAAAGCAATTTTAAAATCCCTGACGTCACCACAATGTAAAGTCTATGGGCAGAGCAGGAACTCCCGGGCGGAGCCAGCAGGGGAAACACTACTGTGCATATTCAGTGGGCCGCACAACGCAGAAGTAAACCCAGAAGCTAGAAACTTTTTTGGTGTATGCACCAGCTGAGCAATTGTTATTGGACTGAATGGGCACCATTTTTGGTCCGGTATCCAGCTCTTATAAATACATCTATGGCTGAAATGACCAGGGTCAGCTAGCTCGTGTAAGCTAACACCAATGCTAAAACTACTCTGTCTCCATGTTGTCTGTTTAATGTTTCTAGTTTGTTCTACCCTGTAGTATTATAGTACTGTATAGATAATGAATACAAATATAACCGAACTGTTATTTTAATTATAACTCTGTAATTAACTTTAATAATTATTAAACACTTTAATTGTAGCTAGGCTATAGTTAACTATAGGCTGCTATTATAATGGTTTGGATGCTTACTATAGAAAAACATAGGACTTAGACATAAGCAAATGTTTGGATTTATGCTTTTAGTTTATTTTTTCCAACACTGTGTTTTACTTTTACAAAAAGAAAAGGATATGAGGATGAGGAAGTTTGGCTGGAGTGTAAACTTCTCCAAATCAAATAAAAAGCAGAACAGAGAAACAACCCATCAATTTATTTACTTTATTGATAATTAATTAATTCATGTGGTATTTATTTTTTTTGTATTTATTAATAATTTCATATACTCCAGCTTTAAGAGTCATCCTGAGTTACAGCCATGACAGCAGAAACACACATGTGGAATCAGACCTGCTCCTCAGTGGAAACACACTGGCAGAGAGGCAGCAGCGGTGGGCGGGGCTAAACCACATCTGGATGAAAAACATCTGGAGTTCTCTCTCTCTGCATACATGAGTGTCTCTCCGCTGATCCCGGGGCCGAAGACCGACCGACAGACCGAGCGCCTGTGTGTTTCTCTGGCTGACTTTGCCCGTAGATGATGGCTCGGTGCTTGACGTTTTGGGCCGGGATCCTCGTCCTCCTGACAGTCTGTGAGTGCTGCCTGTTCTCCGGCTCTCTCTGAGCGTTTCTCTCTATTCCTCCGAGCTGTTTGCGATTTTTTGGAGGGCCGGACAGAGGGGATGGAGCGGGGGAAGACGTTTTGTTTTGGAGAAATCTGAGGGTGGAAATGTTGAAATAGTAGTTGAGCTTAAAGACTATCTGACGATCCAGATGCCAGTTCAGTCCTGCATCAATTTCTTTATGTTCTGTCTTTCCTTCTCTGGCTAATGTGCTACATTTAGTGTTTGATACTGGCAGGCCCTGAAGTTAAGTCATTTTTGGTTCTGAAGTTTGAATAACCAAACTTTTTACTTAAGGAGTCGATTCTGGACTATTTTACAGTGGTGAAAGAAGTTCAGATTGTTTACTTAAGTAAAAGTAGCAATACTACTGTTTAAAAATACTCCATTACAAGTAAAAGTAATGCATTCAAAATGTTACTGAAGTAAACGTTTTCATATTAGCAACAAGATGTATTGTACTTTAAGTATCAAAAGTACTCATTATGCAGAATGGCCCCTGCCAGTGTTATGATATTATGAGATTAATTAGATCATTATTATTGATGCATTAACATGTAAACAGTACTTTAATGTGGAGATAATATTAACTGCTTCTTAATATAGTTGGATAGTTTAATTATTAACAGTGCTGATCACATGCTTTGTATGGAGTACAAAGTACAATACTTGCCTCTTGAAATGAAGTGAAGTATGAAGTTGCGTAAAATGGAGAAACTCAAAGTGAAATTATCTCAAACTTGTAGTCAAGTACAGTACTTGATCACTTTCCACCACTGATTTTATAGCTTCATAGCTAAATTAGTCCTACACACTAGAAATCATTGGGTTAAAATCTATATAGCACCAACACAATCGTGGGTTTATGTTACCCAGAAAGCCAATCAAGACAAGAGGTTGTTTTGACCCAGTTTTAGTGTTAATTTTTATTTTACTGTTGGGATATTTACCCAAACTAAAGCTTGTTATAATCTAATGTACTCTTTTTAAACTTACATTTCACGGTTTGTTATTGATTGTTAATACCTTGTGTATATGTTGAATGTCATATGCACATCATTTTGTACAAGAAACAATGCATTTGTGACAGTTTTTAGCTAAAGCTTATTGTGTGTAACACTGGGTCAAAATATGAGTTGGTGCTATATTGACCCAAACTGGGTAAAATTTGGACCCAGTGATTTTTATTGTGTGCCGTTTCTACACAAACAGAAGTGTTGAAACCCATTATACCCAGTTTACAAATCTCCTAATCTCTGAATCCTCAGGCTTTATCATGATAAAAGTGTTCAGCAGTTTTAGCTTCAGATAAGTTGCTCACTGTCTGTCACTGTTTTAGTTTGATGACACACATCAGAGTGGTGATTTGTTGACACAAAGTTTTTTTTTCCAAATCAGAGCTCTGTTTATGCCAAACTGTCTCCATTATTGTTTTTTGCAAATGATCTCTTTGGCAAGTTCATCCTACACTGAGTGAACATCCGTATCTTTAAACCTGGAACTGAGCTCTCTGTACAAACAATATATTGTACCTTTAGGGTGAGTCCACATTTGTGCTGCCAATGCCTTGAAAAACTAAATTAAGCTGCAAATATTTACCCAAAGAGCCTAATCTCACAGGAAATTCATACTTATCAGATGGTTTTGTGACAATTGTGTGGACTCAACTGTTATTTTTTTCTTCTGTGAACAAAGTCAGTCAGAAGAGCTGCATGTATGTATGAATGTGTGGTTTGTTTTAAAATATGTTTCCTGAGTTTGATTTCCTGACAAAATAGTATGTGAATGCAGAAATATCATGAATACAACTGCAGTAATTGTAAGTGAAAAGTATGAAAATTCTGTAGACATCTCTGAACCCCTGAAGTTACATCTGGTAAACTCAGTTTTTTTGCCACAAGGTTTACATTTGGTAAACAACCAGTGAGAATCCATGCTCTGGTCAGATATGTACTGGACCAATCAGCAAACTAAATGACACATTTGACCATGACACACCAATAAACCCAGTGAGCAACTATTTGAAACAAAATTACAATGTTGTATGATCTGCATCTTATCTTTGAAGTTTTGGGCAGCTGTGGCTCAGAGGTAGAGCGGGTCGTCCACTAATCGGAAGATCAGCGGTTCGATCACAAGCTCCTCCAGGCCGCATGTCGAATTGTCCTTGGGCAAGTTACTGCACCCCAAATTGCGAATGTGTGTGTGAATGATTAGATCATTGCAGTAGCAGTTTGGTATGTTGCATGGTAGCCCCCTGCCATCAATGTATGAATTTGTGTATGAATGAGTGAATGTTGACATGCAGTTTAAAGCACTTTGAGTGGTTGGAAGACTAGAAAGGCGCTGTATAAATGCAGTCCACTTACCATTCACCATTTGATCCTTCATTTCTATCAATTAAAATGTGGAGATGTGGTGAGATCTTTACAGAGCAACAGGGAGGAAACAGAGCAGTGAGATGATCATCACTCAGGTTTTAAACAAACCTCCAGTTTGAACTTTTTTGAAAAAGAAAACAAAGATAAACACTACAATTAATATTGATAAATTAATATTCAGTTAATATATCATACATTTTACAGGCTCAGTTTCTGTACCATCTGTGACTTATTTACTGTACTTCACCATTTTTCTATACAAAAGGGAATTATAATCAACATTTTATGTGTTCTCACTTTCAGTTTCACCTCTGAAAAGGCACCATTACAGTAGTCTATCCTAAAGTTTTTCTTTCACACTGACACATACATCTTTAATTATCACTATATTTTTAAGATACCAGTAGGTAAATTTGTGTAACTTTCTTAATGTGGATGTTAAAATTTAGGTCTGAGTCCATAACTTCACCAAGGTTTATGGCTTGGCTTGTGGTTTACATTAACAAGAATTATTACATTAAAAAGAATATTGACATACTACTATAATTCATCCTGAGGTGAACATGAACATCAATACCAAATTTCATGGCAATCAATCAGATAGTTATCAAGACATCTCAACCTAAACCACAAATGTCAATCTAATGGCAGCACTACAGGTTAAGTCTCAAGGATACATCATCTGGGAACTGTGAATGTCTACACGATTTAGTTCAATCTGTCCAATATATGTTGAGATATTTTAGTGGAGAAGTGTAAAATTTGACCTGTAGGTGGTGTTAGATATAATGTCATGTGATCCCCAAAGTCACTAGGAAATGATCATCTGGGTACCTTGGATATCTACTACCAAATTGTATGGCAATCAATAGATGTTGAGATATTTCAATTTGGACCAAAGTGGTGGACTGACTGACCAACATTCCTAACAAATGCCAAGCCAAAGCCACAAAAACATATTTCTACCAATTAACAATAGTAAGTTCAAATAATTTAATCAAGTCCATGATAGAAATGACATACGAAAAACACATTAGGCTGTGTAATCAGATATGTTATCAACAACACAGTTTTAGCTAGCTGAGGAGATAATTAGCAAAGTAACAGGCTGGACATTAACTAATGGCTCATTTGAAATACACAAAACAGAAACAAATCACATCTCTTCAATTCTCCTGCAACAATTTGAAACACAATCAGATGTTCACCAATATGGCCACCAAATGTGGAAGAGTAGTAGAAATTTTCCAGTAAAATTTGTTAATGTAGCACAGGGGTCAGCAACCTTTTGGATGTCCTGTGCCACTTTACAATTGCCATGTTTCCATTAACCTATTTATGTGCATTTTGAAGTATTGCATTACTTACTTAAAGCTTAATGGACTTAATGGAAAATTTAAAAAAAACTTCCTCAATTTCACAAAACAGTTTTTATGCTTGCTTGAGGAGGATTTTGGAAATGTCGGTAATGTGTGGGTAATGGGTTTAATTTGTTGAATAAATAATGATGTAGCGAACATTTATCTCACATGACCGATCAGCTGTTTGGACACATGCCTCTGAATGGTACATAACTTAGTCATTCAGCTGCACATGGTAAATGGTAAATGGACTGTACTTGTATAGCGCCTTTCTAGTCCTCTGACCACTCAAAGTGCTTTTACACTACGAATCACATTCGCCCATTCACACACATTCGTGTGCTGAGTGGGTACACATTTTCGCAGCAGAGAGTGCACACATCTCAGTAAGTCCTTTTGTGAAATAAATCTGAATTTGTTTGTCAAAGACGGCTGAAAGAGGCAAATATTGGACAACCTAATTTTTTTTTGCTTCTGCCATCATCAGTTGTTCATGAAATAAAGCAAAAAAGAAAGTTAGCTAGCTATCCTACATTTTTTCTTTGTAATGCTGCACTCGTTGGCAGATCAGAGGGAGGGGCAAAGAGGAGTATGACAGACCACATCAATTGTATGTGCTCTCTTGCTGTCAAAACCAATGGTGTATATAGGGCCATAGGCTAAAAATGTTTTCTTAATTAAAAAAAAGTATACTTAAAAAATATTTTTCATTGAATTGCTCTCCATGCCCATGTTAAGTGGCCTCGCGTGCCACTGTGGGTCCACATGCCAGAGGTTGTTGACCCCTGATGTAGCATCTACTTGAACTGATCCTGGACAAACAAACAACATTCCAACCTACAAAATGCTTAACAGTTCTGATGCAGTTAATGTTTGTTGTACAAAATAATTGATCATATACTACACACACTACACACATGTACAGTGCATACACTACATACAAGAATGTGGACACTCGAACATCATACTTATGTGATAGTTGAACTCCAAACCAATGTTCATTAATCTGCTGCTATAACAGCCTCCACTCTTCTGGTTTCAGCCTCTCCACCAGATGTTTGAACCTGGCTGCAGGGATTTGCTACAAGAGCATTAGTGAGGTCCAACACTGATAAGTTTTGGCTCCCTGTCAGTGTTCCAGTTCATCCTAAAGGTGTTGGATGGGTTGAGGTCAGGACTCTGTGCAGGCCAGTCAATCTCTTCCACAGCAAACTGGGGAAAGAATTTTCTTTATGGAGCTGACTTTGTGTACAGGGACTTTGTCATGTTGAAACAGGAATGGCCTGCCCTAAAGCTGGAAGCCCACTATTGTGTAAAATTTCACTTCATGAAATATTTACACAGATATATGTGTTATATAGTATATAATAAACACAAACCATACAGAGAGTGAAATGACTCAACTTGAATCAGATTGTTATCTTTGCAAACAAGGGCTGTGTTCACACTGCAAACCCCTACACTCAGTTCCGAATATCTATTGATATCTGATGATTTCAACTATGCTACAGTAGCCACATGGCTCTGTTTTGTGAATAGGACCTTAAAATGGGGTCAATTGTGGGTGCAAATGCTGCGCAATTCATGGTGCTTTTAGCGGGCGCAATCCAGTCTTTGTGGATCTAGCCCTTTGTGTGTTATCAAAGACAAAATGGGGGGAGAGTACGCACATACAAAAAACTTATCTATTGATCACTGAAAGAGAAACCATTGGCAGGAATGTTGGATGATTGCAGCTTTAAAGTGTGGTCAGATCAGCATTCAAAACTGCAAAACTGTGCTGTGAAATCAATTGATATCAATGGAATTTCTTCTGTCATCACAAACAAAACAAACAAGCAAAAATTATTGTGAAAATTTGCACCACTGACCAATAGCAAGTCATCTTGACAGTGCTTTGGAGTAGCTTTAATATTGTAGCTTATTGTGTGTTACCATGCAGTTTTATTTAACATCCTCTATCAGAATATAAAATGCCCCACAAAATGAATGGTGTGCAGCCAGTTATGAGACAGGAGCTGGTGGTACAAACTCATGTTTTGATAAACTTTGTGAACTTATTGTCATATTAGCGATCAAGCTAAGAAGCTTGCTATTTTGGAGTTTTTATCCCTCTTTAATAAGTCTGGTTACACTTCCCATCACTTAACATGTAACTTCCTTGTATGAATCCATACATATAAAATACTTACCAGTTCTTACTCATACTTAAATGTAGGTACAGCAGAAGAAAACAAAACAATGAGAAACAAGGGAGTAACAATTGGGGATTTAGAGTGTAACTCCCCGACATTTACCATGCAACGTCCTGGTGTATGGTGTAACCTCCTCGTATGAATCAGTACATTTGTATATTGATAAAATGCAATAAAATCAAATGTTTCTGCCCTTTGCTCATGGTAGTTAGGTCAATCATTTGTTATGCATGTGTGTTTGGCAGGCAAGCTTCACCCACACTCCAGAGATTCATTATGCTTATGTCTTTTACCTCATTGTCTAAATTTGAATGAGTTGAGAAATGGATCTATACTTTTAAAAATTAGCTCCTAGCAACCATGTTGGTCCAGCACTGCAGCAGCTCATGACAGGCAGACTTACCTCTCTGAAGTGCACAGCCATGGAAGGCTTGTACTGTCATCTGAGGATGAAAAAATAACAATACAGTAATGTAATAATATACATAGTATATCTTTAATTACACAATAATAAGGTACACAGGTAGTTATGAAAAATGATTTTATTCTTTAATTTCACAGAAACCACAAGGTATGTGCTGTTCTCCCAGTCTTTGTAAATACAGACTACTTACTCTATAAGTACATGGTTACAACAGGGAGTGGGCTGGATTATTAAATTCACACTGTTCCCCAGTCCTTACTCTATAAGTACAGAACACATACTCTGTAAATACATGGTAACAACAGGGAGCAGGCAGGATTATTAAGTTCACACTGTTCCCCAGTCCTTACTCTGTAAATACAGACTACTTACTCTGTAATGGATTATGCAGTTCACAATGTTCGCCTGGTCTTACTCTGTAAGTACATGGTAACAACAGGGTGCTGGCTGGATTATGTTCTCCCTTCCTTATTTAGCTGTTTGGTTCTGTTACCTTTCATGTCACAAACTAACAACATGCAACATGTCATTAACAACACACCAGACCAACATTTTGAACAGACGGTGAGAAAATAACTTCTTAACTATATAAACTATTATTATACAATATAAACATTCTATATAAATTGTACTATATACAACTTAAACAACAAAAACTATATAAACTTAGCACAAAAAGTAAGGAAATTTGTGTTATTACTTTACTTATTTATTTGTTGTAACAATGCTTCTTGGCAATAAATCTTTTACCACTGGAAAGCCTGTTTATTTCCCTTTAAAATGGTGCCACATTTGTAAGGAACATGCATTTGTGGGATGAGCAGCAGAGCTGAGTATGTGGGTTGCGCCCATGAAAAATTTGCCAAATCTTCTCTGCCAATGTCAAACAGCTTATTTTGCTGTTGCTATTGACTCTTGTTTTGAGCTTCTGGTACCCCCAGGTGCTGCCACTCAGGTGCCTGATTGGCACCTGATTGGCAGTGGTCAGTAATTGTCTTCTCCAAGAATCGGCATGCCACGTTTGACTGATTTGGATAGGGCCTGTGCGATAGGGCAACTTCAAGCTGGTGTTCCGCAACCAAGTTGTGACATCATTTGGAGTGAGCCCTAGTACCATCTCCAAAGTAAAGGCCAAGTTCCATATAACGGGGGCATTGGCAGAGAAGATTTGGCAAATTTTTCATGGGCGCAACCGACATACTCAGCTCTGCTGCTCATCCCACAAATGCATGTTCCTTACAAATGTGGCACCATTTAAGGGGGAAATAAACAGACTTTCCAACGGTATAAGATTTATTGCCAAGAAGCATTGTTACAATTTAGAAATAATCTACCAAACACAAAGTTCCTTACTTTTTGTGCTAAGTTTATAAAACTATAAATAGAACTTAAACAAGAAAATAACTTTTAACAAATCTATCTAGCTATCTAACTAATCTATCAAAATGTAGTTATAAAATCATTAAGTTTAGTAAAAACACAACAAGAACAAAACAGGAAACTATGTTTAAATTGTAAATGTAACAAACCAACAGTGACGACAGAAACAGGTACTTTGTTCTTATGTTCTACATCGCCACTTCAGTTGGAGGAGTTCATCACTTCTTTGCAGTCTTTTTTATTTTGTTCCTCATCTCAGGGCAAGGGTCCACAAATCCTTTAAACTGCAATGCAAAATCTTTTAGGGTTGTCCCTTCAGTGTAAGTGGGGACACCAAAGTTTTCCCCTCCTGAAGCTATATCCACCTGTAATCACAATTTTTGAAGTGTATTACAGTATAGTGAAGTCTAAAACACACATGCACACAATTGTTACATAACAGCATTTATTACATTACCCCCTACCACACTATTAAAAATGGTAGTTACAAGTTATTCTGATATTACGTAATTTGTAGTAGTGACTAACAGTTTAAAAAACAAGCATGATGGCACCACAAATACAGGCATAACATTTTCACATGCAGTGCACATACTGTACTTCGGCAAAGATGCTTGTCAGAGCCATCGCTGTTTTGTCCACATGGTCCATGGGTACAAACTGTAGTGTAGGGGAAAACTTTGGTATCCCACCTACACTGAAGGGACAACCCAAAAAGATTTCACATTGCAATTTAAAGGATTTGTTGACTCCTGCCCTTAGCTGAAGAGCAAAATAAAAAAAAGACTGCAAAGAAGTGATGAACTCCTCCCACTAAAGTGGCGATGTAGACCATAAGAACAAAGTACCTTTTTTGTTTTTTGTTATTGTTGTTGGTTGTTACATTTACAATTAAAACATATTTTCCTGTTTTGTTCTTGTTGGGTTTTTTTTACTAAACATTATCATTTTATAACTACATTTTGATAGATTAGTCAAGATAGATAGATAGATAGATAGATTAGTTAAGAGTTATTTTGTTGTTTAAGTTTCATATATTGTTTTATATGTAGTTTTTGTCGTTTAAGTTGTATATAGTACAATTTATATAGAATATATTGTATAATAGTAGTTTATATAGTTAAGAAGTTATACATGAAACATATTCTATTTAATCACGTTCAATTATGTTTTCTCATTGTCTGTTCAAAATGTCTGGTGTGTTGTTAATACTGCATAACATTTTGCATGTTGTTAGTTTGTGACATGAAAGGTAACAGAACCAAGCAGCTAAGTAAGGAAGGGAGAACAAAACCCAGCTGGCACCCTGTTGTTATCATGTACTTACAGAGTAAGACCAGGAGAACATTGTGAACTACATAATCCAGCCCACTCCCTGTTGTTACTATATAGTTACAGAGTAAGTAGTCTGTATTTACAGAGTAAGGACTGGGGAACAGTGTGAATTTAATAATCCAGCCTACTCCCTGTTACCATATACTTATAGAGTAAGTAGTCTGTATTTACAGAGTAAGACTGGGAGAACAGCACATACCTTGTGGTTTCTGTTTAATTAAAGAATAAAATCATTTTTCATAACTACCTGTCTACCTTATTATTGTGTAATTAAAGATATACTATGTATATTATTACATTACTGTATTGTTATTTTTTCATCCTCGGTTGACAATACAAGCCTTCCTTGACTGTACACTTCAGAGAGGTAAGTTTGCCTGTTATGAGCTGCTGCAGTGCTGGACCAACATGGTTGCTAGGAGCTAATTTTTAAAAGTATAGACCCATTTCTTGACTTATTCAAATTTAGACAATGAGGTAGAAGACATAACCATAATGAATCTCTGGAGTGTGGGCGAAGCTTGCCTGCCAAAAACACATGCATAAAAAATGATTGTCCTAACTACCATGAGCAAAGGGCAGAAACATTTGATTTTATTGCACTTTATCCATATACATATGTACTGATTCATACGAGGAGGTTACACCATAAGTTCTGGGAAATTACATGTTAAGTGATCAGAAGTTACACTGTAAAACACGGGCTGTGTTACCATAAGTCTTGAATGAAATTATGTGCAATCCTGAGAACAAAGTGTCAGGGGGGAGTAAACGGCTCAATACAGAGAAAGTAGAAAGAAGTTCAGAGTTATTGTGACGGACTAGTGCTAGCACGTGAGTGTGTTAGCGGTTAGCTCACCAGCTACAGTAGATCATCAACTAGCCCATGAAGTACTGCGTCACCAAGACTCTTGAACCACATATTTTGTGAAGACATGCAGATGAATTTTGCTGTGCCTTTCTGATGTGACCGGGCCTTTACAGCAGACAGACATTGGAATTAAATGAAAATAATTCCATTACATCCTCTGTCAGCTATGTGCTGCATAATATTGTCTTGCATCTCTTGTAAGTTGCATTGGATAAAAGTGTTTGATAGGTGACAAAATGTAAATGTAAAATGCTGCATAATATATATTTTTGTGTATGTGTGTGTGTGTGTGTGTGTGTGTCAATACTCATCAGGCCATCACCATGTCACCTCACTGTCCTCATGAGCAGAAATAAAATGCTCTCTCTCTCTCACACACACACACACACATACACACACACACACACACACAAACCCACTCATGAACACAAACTTTCTTTCAGTGCCAGTCTCTCTTTTCTCCAGTGTCTTAAGGCTGCGCCAATAAGTCACTGTGTGTGTGCATGTGTGTGTGCAGCTATTCATAAGACATTTCAGATACACTCATTCTTTGTTAGATCTGAGATAATAGGCTGCTTTTTAATCACACACTCTGTTCCTCTCTGTCAATTCATTCTACTCCAGTTTACTGTTACACTTCACAAAGTCTAGATAACTGATAGACATTTGAATAAGCTATCAGCCATAAAATAAAGAAAAGTTGAGCAACATTCATTTTTAAAAAACGATTATTTTGCTGCCATGCAAAATAATCATTTGCCTTTGCTAAAATGACAAAATGTTCAAACATTACTGTCCAGTACAGTTGTAGATGGTGATGTAGCTTAGATTTTAGACAGATACTGGCCTTATCATGTTTCTGTACTTCAGAAAGAATGATAAAAGAAACCTTCTTTGAGAAGATACAGTAACACTTGCTTTTATGGGTTTGTAATAAAATGTAATGTTATTTGGTACTGATGTCTGGTATATTTCAAAGATGACACTGAATCAGCTAAAGTACTCACCACCAACACTAATCACTGTTTCTTAAGTATAAACATTCCTTGCCTTCGACCTCAGTCATCATGGTTACAATAATAACCTTTAATAACTTTAAATCCACCCTAAATCCACATTTTTGAGTTAATAAATTACTTTATTACACAATCTTTTGATCCCGGTCCCATTTTATAGTGTTCATTGCATTAGAAATTATTTTCCTTTTTCCAGAGAAACTAGTGATACTGTCCACTTAATCCCAGGACATGGAAACTAGGGATGCCACGGTGAGAAAATTTTCCCAGCGATGACAACACCGGTGTTACCGGTTACACTGGACATTTTACAAGATGAGATATTTGTCGATGTCATCGCTCAATATCTGTAGAGTGCTTACTTTGATCTTTAACATTAGATTTTTAGTTCAGATCTTCCCCTTACTTAACAGTTAGAGATGGCGAACTTCAGAATGCTGCCAGTGTCCTCCATATACAGCAGGTCTAAACAGACGCTTTCAGTATATAATTGTAGCATTCGTCAACTAAGTATCGATAACCTGCTTAGTGTTTTACAATTTAGAGTTTTTTTTATTTGATGAACGTGGATACTGATATGCGAAAATTCATTAAACAGGTTTTATTTCTGGGTGGTGGGCAAGTAATGTAATCAGTGTATGCCCCAACACCATGTACCACGGCAAGCCCAGTGGAAACATCTGGTAACAGCTGAAAATAGCTGATAATTGAGAAACAATCCTCTGACAGAGCTTTGAGGGGGGTTGGAGTGCCAGTGGTTGTGGGGTGTGTGTCAGGGTATAGAAGTGCACAAGCTAAATCAGGGTATGTTGCTTTTTAAAGTTAGGGAATGACTGTGGTCACGGTTAAACAAAACCAATGTGATTCTCGGAAGTATATGAGATATAAATAGAGGTTTGCAATGTTTTGTTGTCCCATCCACTTTCCCTGACCTCCTCCCTCTGTGGACGTCACAGAAACTACTTCCTCCTTCACTCCTGGTCATAGTCTGTATATAAAGATGGACGTAGCGAGGTGTGACGTCACCCATTGGTTTCACTGGAGCCGGTTTGAAGCCCAGAATTGCAGCTTCTGGTTGTCTCCATCTTTTTGTATTTGCAGCCAAATAATAAGGAGTGCGGGGTGTTGCCCTCCCCAGACTATCATAAGCTACTTTAGCTAAACCAGGGAGAGCAGCAGATGAGCAAACTGTCAATGACAGCTGTCAATTTAACGCCCACGCAGCAGACATCAAAGTTGTTGTATTGTATTTATTTGGGCCATGTACAGTGTTAAACATAATTGTTAACATTTGATGTACTGCACCAGAATTAGTTTAAAGCTAATTTTCATCTGCAGTTCCTTACAATTAAAACACACACAATAACAAACAGTACGAAGCAAAAAACACACAGGACACATTATACAAAATACAAAGCTACACACAATAGCACATAACATACACCCACAATGTCAACTAGAAATTAATAATGTAAGCTTGTCAAATTAAAAGCAAGATTATTTGCGTTCATGAGAAGACAATGAGATGAAATTTAGATTCAGTGGTTGCAGAGCTGAGTAGTTTTTAGCAAATTTTTAAATTTTGTTTTGATGATGGAACTGCAGCTCTTCATATCATCAGGTAGGACATTCCACTGAGTTGTGGCTTTCACAGTCTTCAAATCTCATTAACGAAGCAATAATTTCCAAAATGACCACCAGCACACTTATTAGAAGGCCTGAATTTAGATTCCAGATTTAGATTGAAACCCTAATGACTTGTTCAAAACAATGATTGACTTAGTATTTCTAAGAAGTTGAGGCTTTTTGAATGGGAGTCAGTTGGAGCATCTAGCAGCTGTCGGTGGTACTTTAAGGTACTTCTGCATTGGAGCCTGTCCTCCCAAGAAGAATGACACAATAGGTCATAATGTCAGTTGCCAAAACGACCTATAGTTACATTTGAGTGACAGACGCCATCTAGTGTCTGTAGTAATTATGACATGGAGAAGTGGCGCAGTTCAGATGACGTCTATATAAGGTGACAAATTTCCTTATTCATAGGTGGCAGGTTGGGTGGATGGCTTAACCCTAGGTTGCAAAAATGGACTTAGTGAACTTTGCCGCAGGAAACTGCTGTTTGTTTCCCGTTTCCAACTGCGAGTGTCACATTTCGAACCATGAGTCATGACAGTTTTTTGAAAACCGTAACTACAATTGTCATGGTGTTTACGATTGCCATGATAACGTAGTAACTTTAACCCATACGACATTTCAAGTGATCATTTTAACGCAAACCATGATCTTTCCGTAAAGCTAACCAGGTGGGTTTTGTGCCTAAACCAAACCTTAAACCAGACATTAACCACAGCCTTGTCACATAATAAAACATCATTATTTTTTAAGCGATGTGTAACGGTTTGGGAAAATTTCCTTGTTTGTCCTGCAGATTACTGTCGATAGAAACGCAAGATAAGAAAACGCTTGTATGGGCTGTTCTGGACTGCGTGGTCAAACGACCTATTTGGTCATTTAATTTTGACTTGTTGCATTGGCGTCAGCCTGAAGTCATGGTCGTTGCTGCTCATAAGACTCATAATTCCTACAGCCACTAGAGGGCACTTGAACATAAACTGCAGAAAAGACTTATGCTGTCGTTTTTCTTGAGAGGAGAGTCTTTAACACTGATACCACATGAGAGTGATATCGATCTCCTGATGTAACTCTGGGCAAAAAAAAGAGTATAAGCGTATTTCCCAAAATGTCAAACTATTCCTTTAAACTGAGTGAAAGCTAAGCATGATGGATGTGCAGTATGAAGCTCCTGCAGCACCAGCTGAGGAAATAAAATGAGAGTAAATATAAAAAAAATTAATAGTAAATGTTTGTTGTGTGTACTGTGTGTGTGTTGATCTTAAATCTTGTAGTGTGTGTCTTTAACAGGTCTAAAATGGAAAGGAATATTGTGTATGTGTGTATGAAAGAAAGAGAGGTGTTTGTGTGTGTTAAATAAACTGGCAGTACTGATAGGGAGGGCCCTCTCAAGGCAGCGCGCAGTGCTTAGATTTCCCATGAGCCTTTGAGGGCGGAGCATTGGAAGCTAACTTGGCTCTGAACACAGTTCACTTCTGGCTTCAATTTATTCCTGGAGGAAATAAAATCTCTCTCTCTCTCTCTCTCTCTCTCTCTCTCACACACACACACACACACACACACACAAACACACACACTGTGTTACACACATCTTAACACAAACTCGTTGTCAGTCTCACACAAAAACATACACAACATATGCAGCGACTCTTTTGTCTTACTCTCTCTCTCTCTCTCTCTCTCTCTCTCTCACACACACACACACACAAAGCCTGTGCTGATTCTAATTACAGTGAGCTTTTTGCTTCTCCAGCTCTTTTGGTTCTCTTCTTCCTTTGTCTTCAACTCTGGAAGAAACATCTGGAACAACTTCTGCTGAGTGTGTGTGTGTGTGTGACAGAGTTAATGATGTGTTGTGTGTTTATGTGTACAATCCTGTATGTGTGTATAAAGTATATATAATTATAATGCAATGTGGTCAAGTTTGTGTGTGTAATTGAATGTATGTTTATGCAGATATCCATGCAACACCAGGATTACTGTGTGTGTGTGTTTGTGAGTTTGTGTGTGTGTGTGTGTGTGTGTGTGTGTGTGTGTGTGTGTGTGTGTGTGTGTGTGTGTGTGTGTGTGCGCGCGCGCATGTGTATCTGTGCATTGTTTTGTCATTTCTGTGTCATCTGGGTCTGATCATTTGTGTTGTTATGATGTGGCAGAGCATCACACACACACACATGCACATATATATAGCCAAATACTCTACAGACAAATACACACAACTATGCACACACAGTACACACAAATACTAAAGTATACAACCACAAAAACGCACAATGAAGAAAATATTTATTTGTTTACAGACATGAAAGTTTTGAGCTTTCACAGTAAAATGTGCTCTCACTGCTTGCTCCAGCTAGTTTGGCAGTTTCTTGTTACTGGAGAGGACACATGCTAACAGTTTAACAAGTTGAACAAGCTTCAAAGGGACACACCCTTATTCTGCTTGAACGTCACATCTATTTCATGAGATCCTATATGTGGTAGTGTGGATGCAGTAAGATATGTTGCCCTTTACTTTGAGAGTACGTTTACACTAAGCCAGCCAGCTAAGAAGGTTTCCTCCGTTTTAGTGTTCCCTCTACACCAAGCCAGCATTTTTCTCACCAGAAAACTGAGCCTTCTGAAAATGATGACGTATGCCTGGTCTAACTCTGAGCAAAAAAGTGAATTCACAAAATGTTGAACTACTTTAAGATGCTTTCAGAAAGCAAGGGGTGGCAATCGCCACCAACTTTGTGCTAACATTGAAAACAATGGAGGCTGCAGGGAGAGAGAGGCTGGCTGCTACTCAACATGCATGGTTATTTGCCATCGCCATTTGTGTTAAAGATGATTAAACTTTTTTTCAACTTTCCACCGTGGTTTGCTGTGTGACCATGGCAACCACACAAAGGAAAATGATGAAATGATGTGTGTGTAACCCTTATCAGTTCAATTATCAATAGAAAAAATAAATCAATAGAAAATTGTAAATTTTTTAATTCAGTTTTCTAAAATTGTATTTTAGTTTGTCATGAATGCATGATTAAGATTTTGGAATTGCTTTTTGCCAGCACCAGTATACAAGCGGCAGATGGACCAATATCCTACATGACTGTCTCCTTTCTCCTCACCTTTCAACTTAACAATTTAACAAGCAAATTAACTCCACAGTAAAGATAAATTGAAATTAATTGGCTCAATTTTTGAGACCTCTCAGAATTTTTGAGGACCTTGGCAGGTCCAATGTGTTAATCAATTTCATGCACTGTATGGTAAGCTCTTTTTAGTTGGATTTTATGGGCAAAGTGACATTATTGCCACTGTAACTGAAAGAGAGAATAAAACATAAATACCAGCTGTGAGGCTGCTGAGGAGCTTAAACTCTGCAGTTGCTGCACCTCGGAATCCAAATAATAAAGATATGCATAAGATCACATGGTCCTCATTCTTAATCAGATGTCTGACCAACAGTCATAATGGCTACCAAATACACAACACAGTTTAGGACAGCTGTGTGCACTCTCATGGTAAGCTCTGCTTTTCCAGCAGGCCATTGGGTTTTAGCACAAAGCTGGGGTGTTAAATTCCAAATAAAATGATTGATAAGGGTTACATACAACAATGCAGGAGCAAAATTTACTAGTCCCTGAGGTTCCTACATTACCCACCTCTTCATAAGCAGTTAACAAACATGCTAATTTAAAAAACAGTCTTTGTGCAGCATCAGCTTTGAAGTTTGATTATCAGGTTTGGGCCACTAAGCAATGTGTATGATATTAGTTAACTAAACTTGCTAATCATGTCCTCTATTTTAAGGAGATGAAAGTAGGTGGATTGCAGCAGCCTGTAGTGTGTGTTATAGGCTGGGTCACACCAGAAAATGTCACAGCTAAATCAATCTGCGTGGCTTTATTAAATATGTGGTTCTACAAGTGTGATGAAGTAGTGACTTTACTCACAGGGCTAGTTGGTAAACTACTGGCAAGCTAACATAACACACAGCCAACAGGGAACATGCTAGAGCTAAGCACAATTGCTTTTCAAGCATCATTCTGTTTTCTCTGTTCTGGGCTGTAATTATTCCCCCCTGGTATTTTATTATCAGGATTGTACATAATTTCATTCAATAAAGAGTTATTTGGGAGGTGGGAAAGCAAGCTTGCTAACTGTCAGCTAGTTTGCTTGATTGCTAATGGGATAATAAGTTCACACAGTTTATTCAAGAGATGTATCTGTACCATTTATGCCTGTCTCATTTGTGTGTAAACAATTCCTCTTTTGTTGAGCAGTTACTACCACAGACGAGGTGAAATAAATTTGGATACTACAACTCAAACTACGATAGCTTACTCCGTGTCAGGCTCTCAGGCTCTGTTTCTTCAAAGGTCAACACTGTCAAGATGGCTTGCTATTGTGAAAAATGTGAGTGGATTAACTTCACCCTCGTGAGAGAACCCACTGATTGCAGCAATTGCACTGAATTTATTTGATTTTGCTGATATATTTTTTAAAATGGTTTTAAATGCTGGTGTGAATGGGCCTTTGGACCATATCAGTCAGTTTACTGGCAGATGTTCACAGTGCTATATATTCAGCTTGAGAGCCTTGTACTGACTGTACAGATGTTGCTGTAGCAGTTATGCCTAGTTAGCAATGTAGCACCGATCTTGTGTGTGTGACAGCCCAGACTTGGATCAATCTCTAAACTTACCAGAAACTCCAGTTTCTTACCCTTTCCCTCTTGTCTCAATATGTTCATGAAGTGGAATCTACACCTTTGGGATAAGTGCAAATTTTGGGGGGGAAACTGAAATAGTTTCAACTCACACAGACACGTCTATGCCTTAGTTAATGCCAGCTAGAACTGTTCATGTCCAACCACATATTTCTATTGATTTTGGTCATTTCCCTTACAAAAATTTCCTACACTGGAAAGTGTTGCTGTGGTATTCCTATGGTACAGTGTGTCAGTAACACATAAAAAGTGAATGCTGTGGTAATGTATCACAGGCCCTATGATAATGTACCAAAGATACCACAGACTGCATGCTCTGAGGTAATGACATCAGTATTTCTAATGCTGCAATGAATGATGTTAGAAATACATTAAATCTAATTAAAATTATTTACCCCTGTTGACTTTCATCTAATATGGACAAACTAAACCTCTTTCTCTTTGACCCTGCAGGGCTTCCAGTTGCTGTCGAGTCATTCAGCCATCTGAGCTTCAACCTGTGTAAGTGGTGTGAGGTGTCCAGTCCGGTGTGTAAGGACAGCGTCTGCTTTAGTAACTGCACCCTGTCCTCTTTCTGCAACGTCATTGAAGAGATCTGCATCACCAAATGGTGAGTGGCTTCCCTCTGTTCATTTTATGGAATTGCCAAACCACAGTTGGCATGTCACCCCCAGCCATCCAAGGAAGGCAGATCTCTTATTGAACTTCATCTAGTGCGTTTTCCTGTTTACTTTGTTTTTTTGAGCTGGTGTGAAAGCTGTCAATCAAAGCATTGACAGATGTTAATCTGGTATAGACTGGTATTGACTCAAGAACTAGACCGAGTCTGTCCGGTTCCAAGCAGACTCTTGTGTGGTTTGTTAGTGGTGATAAAGCTAAACAGACCAACCACAGGACTGTGTGAGAAAAGATATGGTAAATCGAAATGGACTGTACTTGTATAGGGCCTTTCTAGTCTTCTGACCACTCAAAGTGCTTTTACACTATGAATCACATTCGCCCATTCACACACATTCATACGCTGAATGGGTACAGGGGCTACCATGCAAGGTCCCAACCTGCCCATCAGAGGAAATCTAATCATTTACACACTCACAGCCATCAGGAGCAATTTGGGGTTAAGTATCTTGCCCAAGGACACATCAACATGCGGACTGGAGGAGCCAGGAATCGAACTGCCGATCTTCCAATTAGTGGACGACTGCTCTACCTCCTGAGCCACAGCCACCCCAAGATATGCATTTTTTTTAAAATCAGAAATTAAATAGCTAATCTACTGTTCGATCTATCTGGATTTATAGAAGATCAATTTGAAACCACTGTAACATGTATGCACATCAGCATGTGAGTGCAGGTATGTTTCCTGACACGTTAGGAAGCGAAAAGAAGTTAAACCAGAGGTGTGTTGAGCCTACTCTGTGTATTTAGCAGTTCCATAATAAAAAATGAGAAAAACAACTGAATGTAGCAGTAAATATCCTCCTGTAATATTATGGAAAAGAATGTATCTTTGTGTTCCCTTTCTGCCTATTTGTCACTATTTATGATATGCAGGGTACAGCTGCAGTTTCAGCTAATAATGTTCATAATCAGTCATTTTTGAGTGAGCTCTTTGTAGACACCAGAGAAGATACATATATTTGTAAGATGTAGTATTGTGCTGCATGACCTGCTGCCAGTAACTAGAATTTGCTTTCCCCATGTAGGTATGATACATTGTTACCTTTCGGTCCAGTTCACATTCACACCATGGATGTATTAAGAAGAACTGGATACTGGACTCAGTGATGGCACCCCGTTCATTCCTATGAAAGTTGCTCAGTGGTGCATGAAGCCAAAAAATCAGCTTCCTGCTGTAAAGAAATTACCCGGATGTTGCTCACACTTCCTGCTTGTTGGACCCATAGAGGATGTGCATTAGAGACTTCCACTGGCCAAGCCGGCTGACCTCCAGTTGGCTCTCCGCTCACCTTAGAGGTTCTAAAATAATTCAACAGTTTGGTTCTTCTAGACTTTCCAAATGTTATTGGACAAAATGGACCAAATTCTGATAATAAAACGAGTAATTTCAATGGGGGTTATGAAGCACAAAAACATTTATTCACCTTTTTACAGATGCTCCTTTTCCAATGATTGTGTGTGGGAAAATTTCTTTTTGGGCCAGTGTGCATCACGTGACAGACCTGAAAGTTGTAATTACACTGTTTGGCCACTGTCAAATTGGCTTCACAGCTTAGCACCCTTCCTGGGGACTTTGTTCTTACTGGCTTTTTACAAACAAACTAAGAGCTGGAAACAGGAATTTATACAGACTGACAGGAAACTCACTGATTGGACAGTTTTGGTAATGACATCCAGCATCATCACAGCTACATGGGGAAATCAAATTCAGGTGACTGACAGGGGATCTTTAATGTTTCATATCAGGATTTTAATGTTCTCTGGTGTTACAAAGACCTCAGAAAGAAATAACTGATTATGAATATTATTATAATTATTTGAATGCAAATCACCAGCATGGCATGAATAATGCAAAACAGGTTCAGACAACACGAATAAAGGCATTTTGTACAGGGTTAGGGTTAGACCCAACATTCCCCCATGAGCAAGCACTTGGCGACAGTGGTAAGGAAAAATTCCCCTTTAACAGGAAGAAACCTCAAGCAGAACCCGGCTCTTGGTGGGTGCCATCTGCCTTGACCGGTTGGGTTGAGAGAGAAAGAAAGAGGGAGGAAGGAGGAGGGGGATGTAGACACAGGGAAGCAAAATAACAACAATAATAACAATAACAATAATAGTAATAGAGATGTGACTGCAAAGTTTCGGGCCAGATCCCGGGGTTTCCTGCAAGATGAGAAAGCACAAAAAAAGCTCTGGGGAAGAAGCTAAGTTCATAACATGCATTAATGGTAAATGAATGCATACAGATGCACACACTTTGAATACAAGTGCATTTCAAGTACACAGAGTAGGATACACATACTGCAGTTTTAACTGCTTTTGATTGTCTGAAGGGAAAGGGGAAAGGGGAAAGGGGAAAGGTGAGGGAACAAACCCTGCACTCAAATATCTGCATATGTATTTTTGTTACCATGGTTACATTATTTGCATAAATACAGCATATACGTCACTTAAAGAAAATTAAGTGACTTTATGCTAAGATATGTAACTATATGCTAAAGTCACATCACAAAATCCTGTTTGCTTTTAGACCACAAATGAACCACATCAGAGTCCACTTCAAGATTTTCAAGCGGTCTGTTTGTTTGGGCCACACCAGAGTTAGATTGACAGATCTCTCACCAGCCCAAATGAATGAAACTAAATAGGAAAATACACAGGAGTGTGTTTTAACCAAACCAACTCTGTTAGCTGTGAAAGAGCTAGGTTGGGTGCTGTAAAGCCCACTGAGACATTAAATGTGACATACAGATAAATTAGACTTGACTACTCATGATTTAAAGATGCCTAACACTCTCTGTTGCTGCTGTAGTTTAGTAGATTGGGCTTAAAAAACGTTAAAGACTGGACTCCAAATATGCAATCCAGCTGGGCACCATGTTGAGGCTCCCTTCAATTAGATTTACTTCTATTAAATTTAGCATCTATTAGATTTACCCTGGAACCAAAGTGTTCTTCTTAATGTGGTAATACAAGTAAATAGGATGTTTTGCAGAGGCTGTTTTAAAATGATCATGAATGAACAAGTCAAGGCTGAAGAGTGAATACCGTGTGACTATTTTTCCTTGTTACAGTAGAACAAGTGCTAACACTGCCGGGCTCTTAACAATCAAAGTTGGACTAAAAATTAATTGCAGGAATATGACTGTGGGTGAGGCGGAGATGAATTAGTGTTTTTAGAGTCCATTATTTTCATTACGTGTCATGTCTGTGTGTCTTAAGCTTTTCACGTGTCATTTAACACTGTTGGTTAGGTTTAGGCACAAAAACCACTTGTGAGGGTTCAGGAAAGATCATGGTTTGGGTTAAAATGATCAGTGAAATGCGGTAAAAATGTCCTGACGTGACAGCAAAAACGTCCAGTTTAACGGCAGTAAAATGCCTGGGATGGTAAAAATGTCCACTAAAAATGCTCCAATGTGACGGTAAAAATGTCTCGAATAGTACTCTCCTGCTGCTTTAGCAACTTTTTGCCAAACTACCTACAGTAACTATCCACCTGTCTCCTCCTAATAAGCCAAAATAAACCTTATAAAAGAAAAGAAAGTCACATATTGATAGTATCTGAAATGCATCACTTCCCCTGTCACTCAAACGTAACTGTAGGCTGCCTTTGGCAACTGGATTTACTATCTAAATGGCGTGAAATGACATGCAAAAAGCAAAAAATGTGTAGTGATAACACACAAAATGACTTAAGAAACTGACATGTTATTCATACGTCATTTGCTGAGACCAGGATGGGTTATCAGACAAGTCAACCAAATATATCATATAATTATTTTGTTGGTTAAGTATTTAATATATTGCTAGAGGGCAAAAAAAGTTTTATACTTTTCCTTTAATGTCCAATCAACTGGTAAAAAAACGAAAGCCTTTTGATATTTTTTTGTTTCCTTTACCTCTTCTTTCTTTTACTTTCCTTTTAGTTGATAAATAAATTGAAACTTAAATAAAATAAATTTTTCCTTTACTTATCTTTCATTAGCTGATTTTATTTAACCTGACATGCCAGGTAGTGTGTTACACAGAACTATATGAGGCTTACCTGTGCCTTACTTTGCGAGGCAGCTGGATTTGCGATGCTGAAGCACATAAGTTGAAGCCTGACAAGATGGACTCTCGCGTGATCTCATGATGTAGTGATCTTGCGAAACCAGCTGCCTTGCAAGGAAAGATTTTATTAAATTTATTTGTAAAATAAGTAAGTTTTTATTTATTTAATCAACTGATTAGTGGTAAGGGAGAATAAATACAAAGATTTTATCTTTTTATAGAGTGAAAATGACACCAATGTTATATATTTGACTCACCTGATAAACTTTTTCAGCATATTGTCTGTTTGTGCACATAAAAGCTGTATTTGAGTATTTTCAAGCTGGAAAGTCTGTTTCATATGGGGTTTTATTATATTTGTTTCCTCTATTCATCTAAATTATAGATATGTTTGTACGAAATATTAGGTGGATTCAGCCCTGAACAACAGTCCAGAGGATTCTGGATATTAGCTCCAATGACGACTAGGATTTTATATTTTACTGCAGACTATCAAGTAGTTTGACATTTTGGGAAACACACTTTGCTTTCTTGCCGAGAGTCAGCTGTGAGGATTGATGCCTCTCATGTCTATCAGTTAAATATGAAGCTACAGTCAGCAGCAGATTAACTTAGCATAAAAGACTAGAACCAGATACCAGGAAGTCACTGCACCCAGCCAAGAAATAGTTATCATTTTAATTGGTTAGCTTTAGAGGTGCTGGGTGGTGGATTTTGTTACCTTTGGACACAGTCATTCTAACTGTATTTCCCTGTTTCCAGTCTTAATGCATAGCTGAGCTAACCTGCTCCTGGCTGTAGCTTCATATTAACCATGCAGACATGAGAGTGGTATCGATCCTCTCATCAAACTCAAAAAACAAAAATTAAAGCTGCAAACAGCGATGAATTGGGCCCTAGCACCTTGTGGCAACCGTGGTATTGCTAGTAGAGATCAGTTGACATAGCTCTGAATTTTCAGGATTATCTGACACTGTGTGAATGGGTAAAATATTTTTTCCTGTGAGCAGTACATGGCGCTGGAGATAACATATTAGGTATTGTGTATACATCTGATGAACTATGTGTCATTTAGGCCTCACTTCCTGTTGCAAGTAGGCAATACCACATAAGTGAAATATTAATGCAGCAATACATTTACCAGAGTGCAACTGACAAGTATATACATTGTCATGAATTTTGGACATTCCATGTAGAAGATAACTATCACTTCCTGTGTCCACTATGTGGTGCTAGAGAACACCCACTAATTATACATCATTTTGCTGTGTATCGTGCAGACCACACCATGTAAATTTCATGTATATCGGATGATACTTGTCACATAACGCTGATTTCCTGTTGTCAGTAGGTGGCACTGTGACTAAGACTAAACACATGTGTTTAGGGCTGGACTCTTTCTTGTTGGACTTAGGGTATGGTTCCATACCCCACCAAATTTCATAAATCTATGTCAAAATTAAACATTGGGGCTTTGACTTTGAAATTTTCTAGGGGGCGCACATGAGCCATTTTGCCACACCCATGGCCAAGAGCCATATCCATTGTAAGGTTGCGCCACTTCTGATGCATGTGAAGAGTTTCATGAGTGT
The DNA here is from genome assembly GCF_963924715.1 of Thunnus thynnus. Lineage (NCBI taxonomy): Eukaryota > Metazoa > Chordata > Actinopteri > Scombriformes > Scombridae > Thunnus > Thunnus thynnus. The sequence goes on from NC_089527.1 coordinate 33,764,725, forward strand.
CAAGCACCCCTAGCACCTCAAAAATGCTAAAACTAACTAGGGGAGCGTAAGAACTGAAATGCCATGCCAAAGCCCATTTTTGATACTAAACGAAGCATTTATTAGTTTGAAAATAAATGCAAAGTTTCGTTAGTTTTCACGCATCCTAAAGGCCTCAAACATGTGTTTGTAAATGAAAATTGATTCATAAATTTTCATGAATATTGAACAGTGCATGTAGGAAATAACTATCACTTCCTGTGTCCACTATGTGGCGCTAAAGAACTACCCCTAATTATACGTCATGTTGCTGAATATCATGTGTAGATCACACCATATAATTTTCATGTAAATCGGATGATGTTTGTCACAGAAGGCCGACTTCTGCTGTAACAGGTGGCGCTATGACTATGACGCAATATTGACACGTAGCTGTGGTCAGGCCTGGACTCTTATCAAGCATGAGAAATTTTGGGCAGATTGGATGATGTTAAGCCGAGTTACAACCACTTCCTCTTTAATGCCCCAAAAATGTTTTGGGTAAAATTATCCGGCACGCCACGCCAAGGGCATTCCATGAAAACTGAAAAGCTTCACAATTTAGCATCACAAAGGTGTTTAGATGTGACCTACAAAATTTGAAGTTGCTCAGGTTAAATCTCTAGGAGGAGTTTATTAAAATACAAAACCTGTCAATGGCTTCAAAAAAATATAAAGTAGATTCAAAATGGCTGGCTTAGGGTGTGGCTCCAAGAGGCTTTTTTGTAAGTCTGTAGATGTTACATCTGCCTATCAAATTTTGTACATATTCATCAAAGTTAAAGGTGGGGGCTTTGACTTTCTTCGAAATTTTCTAGGTGGCATTCTAGAGCCATTTTGCCACACCCATGCCCAAGACCCATATCAGATATGAAGGTATGCAACTTTTGATGCATGTGCTAAGTTTCATGAGTTTTTGAGCACCCCTAGCACCTCAAAAATGCTAATCATAATTAGGGGGTGCTATAGAGTCGATGTGCCACGCCCAAGCCCAATTGTGATACTAATCTCAATACTTAGTGATTTGAACATAGGTACGAAGTTTCATGGGTTTTTGCGCATCCTAAAGGCCTTAAACATGTGTTTGTTCAATCCAAATGGCTGACTTCCTGTTGGGCAAAAAAAAAATTTAAAAATATGTATTATGTTGATAATGATGAAAGCAATCAACCCACTGAATTTCATACATATCAAAGAAAATTGGTTCCAAAATGGCCCTGCGTTTGGGGGCGCTATGGAACCCGTTGGCCACGCCCAACCCCAATCACTACAGAGCTTTGCAATTTTTGCCAGTTCTGATGTGTGTGCCGATGAGCCCCTCAAAAAAGCAATGGTGTGGGGGAGTAATAATAACCTCACATGATAATACATTTTCATGAATATTGGACATTACATGTTGGAGATAACTATCACTTCCTGTGTCTGCTAGATAACGCCCACTAATTATACGTCATGTTGCTGTATATCATGCTGTTATCATGGAGGAACACAATGCAGACAGAGACTGCCATGGATATACTTTTTCATTAATATTGGACATTGCATGTAGGCCATTAAAATTACTTCATGGGCCATATTTGTGTTGAGGAGTCATGACCAGCACAAGCAGCGCTCTGACTGTTTAGTATTTTCTTGACCTTGAAACTTGATTTGCGCATCTGTGTGGTATTTTGGTGACCAGAGCAGAGCCCATGGTGCACACGTGGGAGGAGGGTGCAGAGAGGTGTGAGATTCATTCAAATGAAGCAGCCAATTGTTGTATGTGTTGTATAATTTGGTCTTAGATGCAACGTCAACACACTGCTGCTTTGGTGATTTTATCAAACTAAACACTTGCTGCAGACGTGCTGCAACAATGTATTAATGATTAAAATATAAATAACTTATTTCAGTTAAACACTCTTCAACCAAAATCAGCACACAAAATAATGTTTAATGTGGTTAAAGCAGGAAGGTGAGTAAATCAGTCTACACTGATGTATAAATGAATGTGGGCAATTCTTACAGTATCTGTTGTCCACAGCTGTTTATGCTGTATGGAAAACCTCTTCTGTTCATTAAACAGGGATAGACGCTCAAATTTTTAAGCACTGGCCCTACGGGCCACAAAGCCCCTAAATTTGTACCATTTGGTGGTACATTTTTGGTAGCCCAAATGTAAATTTATGTAAAAACAACACAGAAAAGGCAATTTAACTCAACACAGCATTCCTTAACTGTGACACTTCAATAAATGAAAAAAATTGATTATGCCATATAAATAAAAGTTGATAAAGAAAAGGTTTAGAAGAAACCATATTTATTTATATTCATATTTTTAAGCCATAATTATAACAGGTGAACACTGGCTGAAAGTTGAGTTGCTTGAACAAGCCTCTGGTGAGTTGATCAAACCCACCTGAGAGTCATCTGAATGCTTCAATAGAAGGGACACAACTCAAGGAAATCAGACCAAAGGAGTTAAGTTGATAAATGCCACAAATTTGCTGACCTAGAAACAGTGCAGAATCGAATAAAAAGTAATATATAATATTTCTTCTTCGTCTTACGTCATTATTTCTCGTGTTTTTAAATGTTTCTTAACACGTTTCTCAAACTCTCTGATTATTTCCAGGTTTGCATGAAAATATTAGAGATTTGGTCTCAGACTTTTGGACCCCACTGTTTATTATTGGTTTTCTAAGGATATAATGTTAAAGGGGACGTATTATGCTTTTCCTTACTTTCAGACATATACATAATGTCACAATGTTGGATATTCATGTTAAAAGTGTCTTGACAGGTCAAATAACAAGGTTAACATATGTAGCAGTAATCCCTGTGAGCAAAAAGCAGCAGCTTCAGACTGCTCTGAACGCTCGGTTTCCAACAGTTTTTTCTACTTTTGGCCCGAGCTGACATCAGTTTGTGAGGGATTACTTTATATAGACACCTGCTATGTGCACAGTGCGCAAGTTCGCTGCTCCGCTCCGAGAGTAGTTACGGCAAGCCACAACACCATAACACAGCACAGCAAAGTAAAATAAGTAGTTTACCTGTTGGAGGTGTGCTGGTTGTCTGCAGCTCTTCATAAAACATTTCACTGTGGCTGTTTCTGCTTTTACTCTTCCTCCCTGCGTTAATTCTAACTGATCCGCTGAACAAATGGCTCCATATGTTGTTGTTTTGACCGGTTTTTAGTGCCGCTAATGAAGCTCCACTAAGACAGTGAGGAACAGAATTTTACTTCCTGTTAATTTTTCACAATAAAAGTCTCCCATTATTTAGTCACTTGAAAGCTTTTAATTTGAAGCAGTAAAGCAGGACATGTTTGGTTTGCATTGACGGTAAAGTTACACAACTCCGATATGTAAAGCTGGCCAGTCAGAACAGAGTGGGCTCATCGGGAGGGGGGCCTTAAAGAGACAGGAGCTAAAATGGAGTGTAAGAGAAACTATGTATATTGAGGGGCTGCATAAAGATAAATAAGATAAATAAGGAGTTCTTTGAACTTTCAATCATGCAGAGCTACTCTAGTGGAGTCCAAAAATAAAAATTTAGAGCTGAAATGAGCATAATAGGTCCTTTTTAAAGGATAATTGATCATAAATGCACATGAGGTGCAGCTGATAGTGTTTTACTTTTTAGACTGTGATCTAAAAATCGCTGATGTAGTGGTCTAATGCAGTGCCACAGCGCTACCAGTAGGGGGAGCGAGGTGCCACTTTTTTTTTTGCTCTATCTGTCTACAAGCCCTTATGGAGGGCACACATTACCTGTCAACCACTTTTCCCCGTGCATTAGAGCTAGATGGTAGCTGTTGTTGAGAAGGTTGTCAAATTTGTAATTCGTAATCTGCACAGACAGCTGTTTAAATCATATAAATATCCCGCTGTATATGTATTTTGAACGTTTTAATGGTATCTACATTAGCCCTTTTTACATAGCCCGTTCAAGGCGGGAATACTGCGCCTGTAATCTGCCTCGCTGTTCTGTATAAAAGGTATGGACACAGAGTCAGGGGGCAGAGTTGCTCCGCCAATGAAGCCGGATATGGCGGGAGTCACAGAGCCGGATCGACTGTGTGTGAGGGACAGCTGGCACGGTGGGACAGGAAGCTGATGTTGTCATGTTAGCCCATATTCAGACCAAATCAGGCGGTGCAGCGTACAGCTACAGGGTTGAGCAGAGGTGTGTGGGGGTGTGGGTGTGTTTGTGCTTTAGAACATAACCCCTGTGAAACATTCAGAAAATAACGTTTGATTGATCTGATTCACCAGCTTCCTCACTACCAGCGCTCCCTCTTTTTATTCACTCACTAGCTCACTCGACCACAGCTATTCTCTCTCTTTCTTGGTGGTGCTCTCAGCTCTCTCTCTTTTTCTAACATCTTTTTTAAAATGAGTCAGGAAGCCAACAGAAAAGTTTACTTTTAACATTATCAAACAAAGAGAAATGTCCTCCCCTCATTCTAGTAACATCTTTGTACTCCCTCATAGCAGAGTTTACAGCTCTGATCAGTCTGATCTCAGTCACACCTCTGAATCCGGAATGCCAGCATGCTTTGTACAAACACACACGGGTTTGTGTGGGTCAGTGTAAAAAAGCGATGGTTGGCTCAAAGGCGGATTCTCTTTACGGCTATAATGCGGGTCCTCTGTATAAAAGAGGCTATTGATTGATCAAGGCTCACAGTCTGTCTGTGAGCTACAGGCATATTCACTCACTACAGTGGGCAGGGCAATAAAATCAATGAATAAATAAATAAATAAAATTCCTGCTGTCAGTCAGCCTGGTGAAGGCAGGTTAGCCGGCTGCTGGTCGGCAGCTGCTGCTGATGGATAGCTGCTTCTGTGGACAAAGACGCTGAACACAGGTCGGAGTCGATGTGGACTGAACAGTTACCGTGCTCGCTCACGTCTCACTGACTTGGTATCAGTCACAGGGTTTTCACTGGCTCTTTTTGAGACAAAGGTGGCAAAGGTTGGAGAATGTTACCTTAGTTAGATACCTTTGTGCGCTTAAGTGAAAAAAATCACAATTTGACAGACAAAAGTGTCCATATGGATTTAAATTTTATACCAAAATGGAACAAAAAGATGAAAAATAAAGGTTGTGACTGGTGACTGTTTATGATGTAGGCTTGGGACGATATGCTTATCTCCTGATTGGATACTATCACGATACTTGGGTGCTGATTTGATTAAGAATTGATTCTCAATTCAAAACCAATTCTCGAATGAATAAAAGGGGGGCACTGTTTTCAGTCTCTTGCTCCAATATACTGGGTGCCAAACCATTCACTGGGGTCCTTAGTCCATTGAAATACAATATGAAACATAACTGGCAGATAAGATAAATGGTCTGCTGTTAACTGAATCAATTACTGAATTAGTTTATTTGAAAGCACCTTACAGTCTCCTGCCTGTATGCGAATAACAAAATGCTGTGTTGTTATTAAGGTCATGTCTCCAGCAGTGGAGAGCAGCCTCTCCGCTGCACCGTTAGCTCCAGGGAAAGTCATCATTGTCCAAGACACTGAATGGGCACAGGGTTTTTAGGTGAAACAGACTGAGCACCGAGTTATTTTCTTCACCTCAGAGTTGGTTTAAATTGTTTAATGCCGCAGTGTGTGTTGGTCAGCAGGTCTTGTTTGTTACTGCTGGTGTTCGTTGCTCCGCTCCGCTAACGTTAGTCTGTGAGTGATGGCATAGAGAGTCCACAGTATACTTCACATTCTTCTTGAAAAGGTAGTTATTTAGTCATTAAATCAGAAAATGCTTGCAATCGTTGGATTTTTTGAAGATGAACCACAAGATAACTCTAAGGTGTGCATGCTATAGACTGACCAGGTGCCTTTTTTGTTCCATCAACATCACATGCCAGAATTTCAACAAAGGCGGTGGACAGTAAGCCAAAGGCGGCCTTTGAGTTAGATAGGCAGGGAAAACTCTGCAGTCATCGTCCTATTGTCAGGATATTAAATTGCAGCCCCAAACAATAATATGATGACTAATTAATAGGTGACGTTAATAGGTGACGGCCAAATGCGATGGTGGTGGTTGCTCATAGTGACGGTAGCTGATAAAAACACCAAGAGAACAAATATATGTCCTCGTAAAGACCTCATTAATTTTAATTAAATTGAATGTTCAGTTAATTTGTCTTTCTTTTTGTCTTACTATGTAAATGAAATGGTGTTTCCAGCAAGAAGCATTCACCTTTCTTAAAGTTACTTTGAATGTGGGGGAAAATCATAGATTAGCAGTGCAGGTAGTGTCTTATGAGAGATTTGACACCATCATTCAGTAGAAAAAGTGGCCCAACCACTAACCTGCTGTTCACAGATTGCATAGCCAGTATAATGTATCTGTGTACAATGGATTATCAGTCAGATACTGTATACTATAGCCTATTTAATACAAAGTTTGTAAAACTGCAAACTGCTTTATTGTGTTAGCATTTTTTATTCAAGGTGCATTTAGACAAAGTCACTTATCTTTCTGAAATGAATATCTTTAAATGTAAAGGAAACACTGAATCTCATTCCAGTATCCCACACAGATAGGTCACAAGTTAAGCAGATGATACACTGGTCAAACCTGGTGGCTATTGGCCATGCAACCATGCAATTTGTTGACAATATAAACTGCATGAGTCCACAGTGACAAAGTAGATTAATGGGTTGTATAGAGGTCACATTTCTAACTGAAAATAATGGTATAAAATCTGATGCATTGCAAATCTATACATTCGTTTCCCACATTGAAAGTAACGAAAGGTGAATGCCTCTTGCTGATCACAAAATTTCACTCACATAAATATACAATAGTTAACAAAGAAAAAAAACAGTACAAGGACACATACATATTATCTTCTTGTTTTCAACTGCAAGCTTAACTGAAAACACTTTCATGATAAAACTACCTCAGTCAGTTTATTTAATGTGTGCACTTAACAAGTGCTGCTTGTACAAGCAACCATTCAGCTGAAATTCACCAGTTAATGTGGTCACTAGTAGGTCGGAAACACCGGTGAGTAACTGAGTCTGTTTGGAAACCCACCTATGGCTTCGTTTTGTCTTATTATTGGACCATGAAGAGTTAATTCTTGTCTGACTCTGTCATTTGTCACTTTAATTTTTGGCATGCTGACCTCATACCAATTTTAATCTTTTCTTCTTACTTGTAATGCTCAATGTGCTGGTAGGTGGTTCCTCCAATGTGTTTAGGTCACTTTCCTTCTTCTTTTTATGTTTTACTGTGGCTTGTAAACAATGAAGTGGGGCACTAGTGTCACCCAGTTCTATGGAGTATGTCTTTGGTTTTTTTGCTTTTACAGTGGAACCTTTGCTTACACCTTGTTGCTTGGGAACACAGATATGACGATACTTTCAGCCAGCACATCTGGAAAGTGTAAAGTGGTTGTACTCGACCACTTTAGAAATATAGGCTGAAGTAGCTAAAAACTGAAGTTAGGGTGGGTGTGGTACTTTTCTTTTCTTTTTTTGCTCAGAAAACCTTTATTACTTTTGCATATTTGAAAGAGTTCTGCTTCAAAAGCACTACATCATCGTTTTAGCTTGGTTGTTTTAAAAACAATGTGCACTGAACCCTCTAGTGTCCTATTAAAATATTGGAATATCAACATGCAGTCACACACACATACACACACATTATTTTTCTACAGCACAGTCCCATGAGCCAGCAGAGTACACCACAATACGACTAAGCTACTTCATTATGTTGTTGATCAGCATTATGAAACATCCTGAGGTGATTTCACTCAATTTGCTACTGTTGCAGAAAAAAAGCATGTAACAGCAATTTTGGCTTTTTCTTGTTCAATTTCAAAGGTTATTCATGCTTGTTGTTCGTGATTAAGTGAGTATGACTTGTCTGGAAACCTGTCAAACTCTCACAAAGTTCACTGGCATCACTTTCTTCTGCTATGCGCTTTTGTTTGGATAACACTACTACAGAGGGATCCCCCTTGCTGTACCCCTCTCATTTCCTGTTCACGTCAGCCTGCCCAACCCTTCCAGCTTGCTGGAGGAAGCCAGTGATAAGAGGGAACTGACAGAGAAGAAAAGAGAGGAGGGGAAAAGGCTGGCTTATTCAGGTCAAAGTTGACAGGGATCATCTTGGAGCTGCTCAGGCCATCTGTGAACTCGCAGCAAGAAAAACATCATGTTTGTATGTGCTGCTTTCCAGAAGTATCACACTGTGTCTCAATTCAGATACTTCCTTAGCACACTTCCATGTAGTACACTGTGTACACTATGTATTTATTTATTTGTAATGCCGTTGTGGACTTACCAGAAATGCTGATCGCAACATTCAATGGTATCCCCCTGTCCTTGGAAGTTTGTACTCCTGAGTCAAACTTGCCATGTCTTCACCACACCTACCTACTGTTGTACTTTGTACTGTGACAAATAATCTCAACTCAAAGCTCCACTAACACTTTTTCTCACAAAAAATAACCTCATTGACAGAGAGATGCAGTAAATTATGTTATTCAGTCTGTAATGTAGCTATAATAAAATTCCAAACTGTTATGTAACTTAGTAAATTTAATATAGCCTGATCTGTTCATTTTAATGCATTTATATTTATGTAAATTTGGTGATATCTGTACATATAGAGCCCCAGAGGGAGCGCTGTCCAGTAAAAACATGAAGCTTCACCTCAGACAAACTAACATGGCAGCAACAATTGTTAGATTTCATCTGTGACACCAACATTTATCTTCCAAAAGAAATTATATCATATATGAAAATGCTATAGAGACATTGGAGCCAACGGTAAATCACCAAAGAGCTGCAGATCAGATCCCTGATCCTCTGCAGCCTTTTAAAAAAGTAAATTGCATTAATTAATTAATTGATTCATTTGAAAGCACCTTACAGTCTCCTGCCTGTATGAGAATATCAAAATGACGACAAAATGAGGTGAAGTGCTCTGCTGTGTTGTTATTAACCTCATGTCTCCAGCAGTGGAGAGCAGCCTCTCTGCTGCACTGTGAGGTCTGGGGAAAGACATCATTGTCCAACACACTGAGTAGGCGCAGGGTTTTTGAGGTGAAACAGATTGCGTACTGAGTTATTTTCTTCACCTCAGAGTTGGTTTCAGTTGTTTAATGCTACAGTGTGTGTTGGCCAGCCGGTCTCGTCTTGTTTGTTACTGCTGATTGCTGCTCTGCTCCGCTAATGTTAGTCTCTTAGTCACGCCGTAGAAAGTTCACAATATACTTCACATTCATCTCGCAAATGTCATTCATTTAGTCATTCATTCAAAAAATGCTTGCAACTGCTTTTTGAAGATGAACTACAAGATACCTCTAGTGTGTGCACTCTGTAGATTGTCCAGGTGCTGCATTGCCCTCACCGTTGAGTTCCGCCTTTTTTGTTCCGTCAACATCAAATGCTGGAATTTTCAACAAAGGCGGTGGCCAGCAATACAAATGCGGCCCACCTTTGAGTTAGATAGGCAGGGAAAACCCTGTTATACAGTCAAAATAGCAGGTTTAAGTACAGAAGAACGCAAATTGAGACACAGCATAAGTCTTGGAATCCAATGTTATTTACCAAAGCTGTTTGGGGGAATCATTTTTAGTCAACCCGGCCCCTTATTGGTTATTATGGATGTAGAAAGGCTCTTGCAAATTTTATAAAGCAATTCATTCACTGAAATTTGAACAGACAAACAAATGGTTAGGGTAAGGGTTCCAACTACCTCACACTGCTCAGTCAATGATGTCACAGTGCTGTGGAAACAGATTTTCATATTCAGGAAGACCAAGGCATAGAGGACCAGATTTTTGCCTTCTCACAAATAATCAAGGTGTTACAGGAATTTTGTATCCAGACCTTTCATGACTCACTCATAACATGTATTGGTAGAATTGTATGAAGGTGTAGCTGAGATCATTAGGGTGGCAGGGAGTTCAGTGCTTAGGGAGCATGGTCTTCCCTTGGGAAAATGTGAATTGTTCAGTTACTCTAGAGGATCTCAAGTGTCTTTGGGAGTGACGATAACAGGATCATAAGACTGACTGCTATCAGACTGTGGTGCTGAAGAGAGGGTTGAGCTATAAAGCGCAGATCTATATTTAGTGGACAGTCTTAGTCGGAAAGAAAACCAGACTATTGATGTTCCTTAAGTGTAAACAGTTATTTAAGTCAGGGTGATCCCGCACAAGTTATTTAATTTTTATAGATGTGGATTCATGTTCCTTTGCTCTTTCAGGAGGAAGACCAACGACACCATGACGGTTCAGACAATGTGTCACAATCCAACTCTGCCACTAGAGGGTGTAGACCCTGGCCTCCTTCTGAACTTCACCTCCAGGGAGTGTCACATGGTTCCACAGCCTGCAGAGAATGGAGCCATGATGGTCTGTGGCTGCCGGGGTGAACATGAGTGTAATGACAAACTCATCTTCGACAAGGGAGCGAATGGTGAGTAGATGGATGAATGAAAGAATTATTGGATGGATGGATGAATTGATGGCTGTATGAATGAACAGATAATAGTAATGAAGTGATACATTTAAGCAGATGGTGGGTAGATGAATTATGACCGTTTTACTTTTTTTTAGTGCCAGTTGGATCTCTCTCCTGGCATTTAAGATTTGTAAGAGGATTTTTCTTTCATATATTAGTCAAACTCACACAGGATGCAGTCTTATTCTGCAACAACAACACTAAGCAACATACTCAGACCCACCAAAAACTGCTTAATCCCAAGCAAGAACAACAAACACAAACTCTTAAGACAATAATAATTATATATGTGCAAAAGTGGTGTGAATGCTTAATCCCCAAAATCACAGTCTCTGGGTAATACTTTAAATCAGTCAAGAGAGTCAGACAAAACCAAAAAAACTTGCGTTTAGGGATTTTCCACTCTCAGCTCCCTATAAAAAATTCCTCAATTAAACCCAATTCATATCTTATAGAAGTCAGTCAGTCAGATGAGTCGGTCAATCCCCTACGGGTTTTCCAGGACTGAGCAGCTGGCATTGTGAGAGCTGGCTTCTGCTAACAAATGTGAGTAGACAGGCAGGTAGCAATGGAGTTGTAAAGTAAATGAAACAAGGGATTGGCAGCTTCTTGATGTGATGGATGGTCACTGGTGGTGAAAAATGTAGCTGGTGGTGGCTGAGTGAAAGAATTTGTGGTAAAAGGGAATAAACAGCCTCACTGTCATTATCAAGCAATAAGCATATTGCTCCACCTGACCTCTCACCTCTGCACTGCTGCTCCCCATATGGGATATGTTGGAAGATAAAGCAAGGTGATTAAATGCTAGTGTGAACCGGGGATGAATCAGTCTGTACTGCGTGGGTGTTTCTGGGGCTGTATCGAGTGGTACCTGGCAGGCATTAAAACCTGGTTGTCACAGAATGGATAGATTAATGGACAATTAGTCTTTGGAGGGATAGATGAAAGATGAATAGGTGAGTAAAATTATGTAAATATGGCTGGATGGATAGGTAAATGAAATATGGTGAACAAAGCGATACATGTTTGAGCGGATAGATAAATATATAGGTGAATGGATGGATGCATTAATGGATTTTGTTCATCTTTACAATTCTTTAGGGTTCTCCAAGTTGCAGAGTAAAGATGTGATCCCGGTGGTGATGGTTAGTTTGGTGCCTCCCGTCCTGGTGGCCTTAATCACTACCGCTGCCTTCTACTACTACCGCACACGCCATCCTGGCAAACCTGGCCCTCCTGCACGCCCTGACTGGCCCACCAAATGCACCCCGGAGCGCTACCAGGCTCTGGATCATCCATGTGGAGGTCTGGGGGCTCCGCAAGAGGGTGGTGGGGGAGGTGTGATGAGTACTGCAGCTCAAAGGGAGGAGTCTAATGCCAAGGTGCCATCTCTCAACAATGACATCATCAGTGCCATGACTGATTGGCAGGGCCAACGTCCTGAACCACTGCCAATCAAGCTGGAGGTCCTGGTGGGGAAGGGGCGCTTCGCAGAAGTCTGGAAGGCTTGCCTGCTGCAGGGCGAGAAGGGTGGACTTAACAATTATGAAACTGTGGCGGTGAAAGTGTTTCCAGCCGTAGAGTATGCCTCGTGGAGAAATGAGTGCTCTATCTTCTCTGACCCCAAGCTGGTGCATGACAACGTGGTTCGATTCCTTGCAGCTGAAGAGAGGGGCCCACCCGGCCAAGCCCTCAGGAAGTACTGGCTGATTTTGGCCTATCACAGCCTCGGGAACCTGCAGGACTTCCTCACTGCAAACATATTGAGCTGGGAGGAACTTGTTGCCATGGCAGGAAGCATTGCTCGGGGGTTAGCTCATCTCCATAGTGACACAACACCCAGTGGGGTGCCCAAGGTAAACTCAATCTCTGCAAATCCACTTTTTGCGGACTATAATCATCATCAACTTTCTTTTTTGGCAAATATTACCTTACATGTTCTTATTTTTATGCTTACTAAACTTAAGTATCATCTTAGATCTGAGAGTCATGTTGAGTTTTATTGTTCTTCTATAATGGCAGAGGTTCATAAAAACACTTTCACATGATCTTTCTTTTATTTGCAGTCCTTTATGTCCAGAGTGCATCAAGCAGCACAGCCTCCTACCTCATGACAAGATACTTGTTGACAGTCAGTTTTTTATCAACAGATGCATACTCAGTGAACAGAAGAGAGTTTCATGTTGACAAGCTAAAAACCACTCCTTAGCCAGTTAATCTTCCTCGCTTGTTCACCAACTAGTTTCCTCTCTAGCTAACTTGTATTTGTTGTAGTATTTTTCTCTTGGGACAATTCCATTTTTTTTAAACAGACACCTCTTTAGTTGTAACTGTCCCCTTTGCCTGGCATGAACTAAGAACAGCCCAATGTCTTTGTGCTTTGTTAAGAAACACAGATATAAGAGCAACCAATCATAAATTGACATGATTAGACAATGACGTGTCTGTGCACTGCATTGTGTAGCCTACATATGGTCCTATAAGTATGAGCAAACCTATCAAACGATCTTTATGAACCTCTGCTTTTTGTGTACCAAGTAAGCCGGATGCCTTGACTAGATTTGAAATGTTTCAGTGTTAGGATTAAGGACACTTCAATTTCAGAGAGATTTCTCTCTCATCTACCAAATTGTACTGAATGTTTCCATGAAGTGCCTAATCTTCTTCAATTTCTATGTGAAGGATAACACTTTAGATTACAGTCTGCAAATACAAATTTTGTTGTATATGTGAGGTACCAATAAAATACATACCAACAAATATGTACAAACAAAAAGGTACAAATGAAGAAGACTGTCAATAAGGTGGTTAACAGGGCACAGTAGCCAGGAGCCAGTATGTTAATTCATTAAAACTGCATAATGGTGTCACAGCAAAATTCACTGGCGCCACTTGCAGAAATGTATGCTTTTTGAAGTTTAGTGATGCTATTACTACTCACAGGGTCTGGTGGTAAACTACTGTAGCTGGTGAGCTGTCAGTTTTTTTTTGCTGTTTTGCTGATTTGAGCAGCTGTAACACTATTGACAAGGATTTTATTGCATTTCTTATCATTTTATGGTCAACGCTTCCTAAGTTGCACTCTAAAGTCAGCTTTGTGACTGTGCTTGTTCCTTGTTTCCTGTGTTTCTGTAGGTGCCAGTTGCCCATCGGGACCTAAAGAGCAGTAACATTGTAGTAAAGAGCAACAAGGAGTGTGCTCTGTGTGACTTTGGTCTGGCGTTAAGACTGGACCTCTCCCTTACTGTCGATGACTATGCCAACAGTGGACAAGTAAGAGTACAAAGAAACACATATAGAGACAAAGAAAGATAAAGGCAATGAAATGCAGCAAATTGTACAAGTTTAGTTGTTAAACAGTGTTTTAATATATTACAAAGCAGAGCTTGCATCTGATGTTCTGGTCATCATGTGATTTGACTCATCTTGTCCAGGTGGGGACAGCTCGCTACATGGCTCCTGAGGTACTTGAGTCCAGGGTGAACCTGGAGGACCTTGAGGCCTTTAAACAGATGGATGTTTACTCAATGGCTCTGGTCCTCTGGGAAATGGCCTCCCGCTGCCATGTCATTGGAGGTAGCAGCTTTACTGTATTTCTGTGTCCTCATATTTCCACTAATTTATGCTCACCAGCTAGTTGCTAACTGTGTCTATTTGCAGTTTGGTGCATAGCAGGTAGTTTACAATGGGTTTATAGAGCTTTTGTATTGAAAGCTGACTGCTGTGGCTAAAGACAACCCTGAAAAGAGTGGTAAGAGTGAACCAAAACAGTAAAATTCAGACCTGAAATTCAACACAATGAGCAGAAACAAGCTAAAAAGCTCTTAAGAGCTGAGGGGAGATGGAGAGTTGATGATAATTCTCTGTGGGTTCAGCCCCTTCAAAGATAGTTCATCTCAAATTTATCCTTGAATTTTGAAACATGTCAGTGTCTGCAGTGGTATTGGAACACATATAGTGTGTGAGCCTAAAAAGTGTATATGTGTGTGTTGGTGCAGAGGTGAAGAGCTATGAACCGGCATTTGGCTCCAAGGTGTGTGAGCAGCCCTGTGTGGACAGTATGAGAGACCTGGTACTGAGGGACCGAGGACGGCCGGACATCCCTTCAGCATGGATGCAGCACCAGGTCAGATACAGTCAGAAAGGAAATTGAAATTGTCAGAAGAATTCAGACTATAAACCCAGACTACATGAAAGGACACTATCATGATTTTCTGAGCCCCTTAGTGAGTTTTTATTTTTATCACACTACATATTTTTTTATTTCAAAATGCCTTTTTAAAAACTATTTCATAGTGGCATTTTTCAGAATGACATGTTATTTCATGTCAGATTTTTTTTCATAATTTCACTTTTCAAGACAGATGAGTCACTGCCCCCTCACCTTTCTGCCAATCACGGCAAACTCAGCAACTGCTGCGGATGCAACTGCAATAAAATTGAAAATGAAAATAACATTTCTTGATAATAAGTTGAGTTTTAATCATTTCATCATTTAATCATCATGAATCATATACTTGTGATTATTCATTTCATAATTACTTATTCATGTATATAATATTGACCACTTTGGGCCTCCAAAGAGTGCTTACTGTTAACTTGTGTCTACGCATGTCTTGCTGTCTTAAAGAGGTCATATTATGCCACTTTTCCATAAATTAACACAGTTCCATGGGGTCTTAATAAAATGTATCTGAAATGCTTTGGTCAAAATACCGCAAGGATCAAGCGCCACTACAGCCTTCTGCCTTCAATATGGCCCCTTTAACTCCAGTCTTCTTTTCTCCAGGGGATGAGTGTCTTCTGCTCCACCATCACCGAGTGCTGGGATCACGACCCTGAGGCCAGACTGACAGCTCACTGTGTGGTGGAGCGTTTCAATGCCCTGCAGCAGGAGGACGAGGAGGACTTGGAAGAAGAGGAGTGGGGAGGAGGGCAGGAGGAGGAAGAGGAGGAGGAACTGAGGCAAGAACCTGACAGAGAGGAAGAGAGAGAGAGTGAAAAGGACTCAGAGATGTCGGACAATGGCCAGATTCAAAGCGTTCCTCTTTCCCCTCATTCCCTCTTCACCACTGCTCCCTCGCCCTCCTCTTCTTCCTCCTGCCAGGTTCCTGAGCCAGACATGAAAAGAGGCAGTGAAGAGGTATCCCGTAATTCCCTGGTTCACACTGGTTCTATGGTGTGAGCAGTGGACTTTGTCGGCCTATTCTATGAGCCCCACTTCATCCTGTTGCTGGCTGCGTTGACACTGCCTGTGTACTCATTTATTTTTCCAGCAGTTGTTGCTTTAACAGGCCTGTAGCAACTAATAGTGAAGGGAATGATAAGTGCAATATTACAACAACTGTTGGATGGCATTCATGGCGCAGAGAAGATGAATCTTATTGACTTTAGTGATCCCCCGACTTTATCCCTGAGTTTTCGTGGAACTCTTAGTTCCACAAAAGTACAACAATGAAAATTGCACCACTCAAAAATGACCTTGTTTACCAAGACAATTTTGTGCTGTGATTTTGCATTCTGAGCTATTCCAAGCTATTTGCATGGCTCTAGGGATGGCAATGTCAGTCTGTCAGTTGGTCGGTTGATCCACCACTTTGGTCCAGACTGAAATATAACTATTGGATGGATTTTTATGAAATTTTAGTCCAGATATTCATGTTCCCCATAGAGGAATTAAACTAACATTGTAATAAAATTGGATGATCCCTTAACTTTTCATCTAGCACCATCATCAGGTCAAAATATTGGGTTGGTCTGAATGGGCTATGAGACACACCAGACAGAAGAGCGTTACCATAACTTTAACTGTTCCTTGGTGTTTAATGCAAATGATTTTAGGTGGTCAGACAGTTTTTCTCTCAGCTTTTTAACCAATGACTAAATCTTGATTCAGCTTTAAGAAGTTTTGAGTCATCCATAGACTTACTGTAAGTCAGAAATGCATGCGGTCAAGTTGAAGTGTAATCATTTGGACTTTTGGATTTATACAGCTGGGTATTGTCTGCATAGTTATGGAAATTGATGTTGTGATTCCTAATAATACTGCAGAGTGGTAACATATACAGACTGAAGAGAATTGGGCCTAAGACAGATCCATGAGGAACACCACGTCAGGTGTATTTTATTGGAGGACTGGTCATCCATGGTCCCAAAGAACAGAAAGACCAACCAAGTGTTAAAATCTTTCTGGCAGAAAACTACATTTAGCAATACTGTTAGAATTCAATACTACAGTACTGTTAGCATTCTGTACTATATTATTGAATACTAACAGGAAAAGCACATAGAGTTTTTTCTCTGTTCATTCATGCAAATCTTTGACTAGAGCTGTTTCTCTACTGTGATGGGCCCTGAAACGAGACTGGACAGGTAGAGGATTTTAACTCACAGAGAACTTTTCTGATTATTTCCACATCTATCGATGTAAAAAAGTGCATGGTGCATTTGCATTTTCCAGCCTTTTCTGAATAACATTCTTTCTGATGGCCGTAATCATATCTCTTAAAGAGGCAGAAAATTCACTGCATTTAGTAACGCTCAGGTGATCATAGTAATAGTTAGGGGTGGGGTTAATGCCAATAGTTGAAAAAAGAATCCTTGGATTGTAAGGATTTTTATTTATGAGTTCAGAGAAATAAGATTGCTGCATTTTATTCTGCTAGGAGTTCTTTTAAGATGTCATGGAGGACCTGAAGTTAGACCTGAAGTCTTTCTCCATCTCTGTGGCAGTTTCTTTTGAGTTGGTTAATAATCTGTTTTCTTCATGGTGTTTTTTATTTTTGAGGAACTTTTTGGCCTGTAATGATCTGGCAGTGTGAACGCAGCCCTTGTCAACCAACAAACAATGATTAATACAAAGCTAAGTGTTTTCTCTTTGCAATATCCTGGATATTTCGCCTGAAGACCAGAGAGAACAGAAATAGCCAAAGACTGACTTCATGCCTTAAATGACTGACTCACTTTTGTCCCAAACAGAGAGTGAGCAGTCAGTGAACTGCGGATGTACTGGGAACAGACCTCACCTGAAATCTTCTCAATCGAGGACATCAGTCATAGTTCTGCTGGCAGAGATGCACAGTCACAGTTTTGTTGTATGAAAATGTCTTATTTTGTAGGAGCTGGTCTCCATTTTGTTGTGGTATTATGTTTTAATAGCTACTGTGATTATCATTTCTATAATGTGCTTGTATGAATAAACAGGAGAGAGAGCTCCCTTTTGCCCTGTGGAAGGAGCATTTGTGTTGGTTACATTTACACACCAACAACAACTATGGCACCAACAAAAACTATGGCATAAATTGGTCCTTTAATCACAAAATCCCTGCCAGAGACTCATGAAACAGATCTCATACATGCACAGAAACATGCATATAATTATATGCAATGTTATTGTTGCAACCAAGATGTAAAAATAGAAAAAATATGGTTATTATTTGTAGATGACTGATTGTGAACACTGAAGGAACCAGTGACCAAAAATACATCCATCTAGAGTGAAGCACAAATACGGAAAACCACTAAAGGATGGAAAACCCAGTATCTCCAAACTATGTTGTTCATTTTGTAATAAAGTTTTTTTTCTCTAATTGATTCATGATACTTGACTCTGCTTTACTGTCTGTGTCACCATCTCAACTTTGGTCAGATGAGATGTGAAATGTCCATTAATGTGAGGAGATATATCATGAAGCGATGATGTGATATTAGATTAAGTGAAACATATATAAATGTATACAGTGTGGGATTAGATGAAAGTGCTATACTGTGATATGAAATGATTTGACACAGCATGATGAGAAGTGACCTGATGTGATAAGTTCAGATGTGATGTGACATGAAATATGGAGTAATGTAAACATGTTTGTCATGATGTGATGAAATGAGATTGAATGTGGTGAAAAGATGAAATATATTAAGTATGTTTGAGCTCTTCAATAGCTTGGATCTGCATGAAAATCTCCTGGTTGAATCATCAGCACAAAAGAAGAACAACTGTGTTAGAAAATATCTGATGGCTCGGTTACAAAAAGTCAGCAGTAGTTAACTACAACTCCCAAGGTGCATTTTGGAAAGAAACCCAGTGACTGACCTTAAAATTTGGTTACATTCTGTTTTGGTGAAATGTCTTATTTCCATCATGTTTCCTACATTGTTTTTCACAATTTTAGCTTTCACTGCTGCTCTTTTAATGACGTCATCTTGTTGTGTCCTGTTCTTCTGCAATGGTTTAATGGCAGCAACTGGAAAATTAGCGACACAAGCTGTTTATCTTGAAGACCCCAATTCCTAAAAATCATATAACAGCAGTGGATGGAAACAATTAATTTAATTTATTCCTTTTGATTTTCTGGAAATTCAGTTACAATTTGTGCTACATTTGGATGGAAACCTAGCTACTGCTAAAAGCTACTGATTCAGTGCGGACAATGGAGATTCACTGTTAGAGAACTGTTCATACATATACGGAACTCTAGTCCACATGTCCAAGTGCCTTTGAGCAAAACACTGAACCCCAAATTACTCCGAATGTGAGGTAAAAAATGTAACTTGTTTTGTACAAAAGCCAAAATGAGTGGAACAGGACCTGACAGTATATGGCCTGGTGTGATGTGACATGTCATATGATGAATGACGTGATGTGATGGACATGACATGATGGGACTTAATCAGATAAGAACATATGAAATGTTTTCCCATGAGAAACATGTGCACAAGGTTGCACAACAATCCCACCTTCCGGATGACTTTGTGGCCTTTGACAAGCTTACAATTTTTTCCTTAACAATAATTAAAACTTGCATTTACAATATCAGAGAAAAAACAATGAAAGATAAGTTGAAAACAACCAAAACTTTACAGCAAAATATTTTAAGTTTTGGATTGGGATTCAAAATGGGACATGCGTTCTGGTGGTTACCAGAGTACCAGTACTTTTTAATATGCCTGGGGTTACCAGACATGACTGATTTTGTCATTTGGGTCTCAAAAAGTTAGGGACCACACCACAGACAAAACTGAGAAGAAACGCCCAGTTTTTATGATGAAAGAACATAGTCTAGCTGCTGCTTGGAACTGATCTCTGAACACAAATATATAAGAGCAAGTTGTTGGCTTGATTGAATAATCTGCTCACAACTCAAGCCCCTGGCATCAACTTTAAAGGTTTGCTGTGAGGCAGAAAATGTTAATGCAAGTTGTTGACAGATATAGACTAATAGTGCTATATATAAATATATCACTAACGTACGGTGCCCCTAAGATGACATGGGCAAAATAAACAAATTGAAGTTTCTGGTGCGTGCCACCTCCCGTGAACACGAGAAAGTTTCCTGTGGGTTTTGAGAAAGTTTCTGGTGCACACAGGAGACCACCCAGTGCATTTCAGTCTGCTATGTCTATGTGTGGAAATGACAGTACAGGAGTTATGCCTGGGATACACAGGCAGCGCATCTACTGCGGTGCTTCTGCTGCGCTGCTACTGGCAGCCCTATCTTTCTGTCGTTTTCCCAGTCTATTTCTGCTGAGAACTGCGCATGTCACACAGAGAAAATAGGTGAGAATCTCTAGATGACGGCTGCTCTAACCTGTTAACATGGGCGCCGAAATGAAAAGCAAGAGGTTCTGTGATGTACACGTACTGCTTACGCATCCTGTGTGTCCCAGGCGTTTGTTGAGCTATATTCTAACCTCAGACTTCATCATAAGGACATGACGGTTTTGCTTGCAAGTCGTCACCACTATGTATACATCAGTGGCAGCTGGTGAAAAAATTGGAGAGGAAAGGAGGAAAACCAAAACGGAATCTAACAACAAACCACATCATACTATATCATTGTCCCCCACCCAATGAAATTGGAGGGGTGGGGGGCAATTTTATTTGCCAATAAAACAATTTGCTTTCAAAAACATATACATAAAAAGAAAAAGTGCTCATTTTAGCCATGGAGTGGTTCAGAATGTGTCATTTTACCAACAAAGTTAAATTCAAATTTATAGTGTTGTTCTATTTGATTTATGTTCTCATCAAAAACAGACAAGATATCACATGATTTACAAGTGTTTCTTATGTATTTTCTTAGTATACAGAAATATATAAAGTACCACAAAGCTTATAATCTGATACAGGTACAGATCAGTGCTGAACACTAAAAACATTCACAGATCTAAAAGTGTAGGTTCACATCAAAAAGTATTGATACATGTATCAAATACATGACTCACACACTCTTATCTATATGCACAACATACAAAATATAGTCTACAAAGCTGACATGTTAACACTTGTTATTCTAGTTACTTTAAGCTTATTACTCAATATACAGCTCAGCTTAAAAACAAATGGAAGAAATTGTCACAACAAGCAGCCAGACCTCCTGCACACTCATTCACAGATCACACAACATCAACAGGTAACTGAACAACCACTCAGTTAAAAACGGGATCAATTCCAAATGAATGAGTGAGTCCACACAGCTCACTGTAACTTCAACAAGCAAACTACCCACAGCACATTATACGATCTCTGCTGCATTCTTGTTAAGGAGATAAATTCACACAGCCACAGAGATATTTAACCATCAGGGATTAAAGTAGCGACCAAAGAGACAGAGAGAGAGAAGCTGTATCTGACTCATGAAGTATCATGTCATAATGTCCATTTGTGGCTGTTGGTCATCTTGTTTGTTCGTTAACAGAACTTTGCGGCTGCTGTGAGGAACCAGTCTGATATCATCAGCAACAATGACAAACAAGCTAACTCTCCTGGTTGTTTCTCCGGTTGCTTCTCTCTCCAGCCGCTCCCCAGTGGCGTCCTGCTGCTGCTGCGCCCCCCAGTCCAAATCCATTCTCATGTTAGCTTAACAACAATCCTTAACAGTCCTTCACGGTTGCTACAACAAGCCAACTGTTGGGTTGGCTAACGGAAGCAGCTATCTACCGCTCAATAAAAGAATTGAAACGTAATTTATCTACAGTACTGTGCAAAAGTTTTAGTTTAGGCACTTTAGATGTTTAAATTCTTATCCATCATGAAATACCATGAGAGAGGCATCTGATCACTTCCGAATTTATTCTGCAGCATGACATCGACCCCAAACATACAGCCAGAGTCATAAAGAACTATTTGCAGCGACAAGAAGAGCAAGAAGTCCTGCAACAGATGATATGCCCCTCCCTCCCCCACAGAGGCCTGATCTCAACATCATCGAGTCTGCCTGGGATTACATGAAGATAAAACCAACTGAGTCACCTAAATCCACAGAAAAACAGAAACTTGTTCCCCAAGATGCTTGGAACAACCAACCTGCGAAGAACCTTGAAATATTGTGCACAACTGTACCGAGGAGAACTGGTGCCATTTTTAAAGGCAAAGTGTGATCACACTAGCATCCTCACTTTAATTTTGGTGCCTAAAACTTTTGCACAGTACTGTATATCTTACCGATCTTACTGACTAAAATAACTGACTAAAGCTGCACATAATTACTATTTTGTCTGGCCAGACTTAAGGTTGACTTGGGTGTATTTTCTTTTAGAGAATTTTTTTTTTTTTTGCAGCTGGGGTGGGATATGCACAAAGCGTAACACATTGAGGGTTTCATGTTGCCCCTTTTAAAGAAAGGGGAAATATTGTTCTCTATCGTATTGAGACTATCTCTCCACTTCGTTACATATTCCATATGTACGGGAGAATGATCCCCCTGCTGTCAAGGTACGTGGATACTTCTTTAAGACACACCAGCTTGCCCGGTCACGCCCCACGGTTTATTTATAAAGCACCTGTGCTGGCGTGTAATCACTGATTGTTTGATCTCCACCTGAGTCAAGGTGCAGTGTGCGATAGTATGTGTTCTGAAAGTGTGTGAGAAGAGAAGGACGGTGTGCGAGTTGCAGTGTGTCATCCACTTACCTACATAAATTGTAGCTGGGCGTCTGTTTATGGGCACCCTCCCTGGATTGCTGTTCCCTCGCTCCTGTTTGTCCATTTCATTTTCTCCTCCAGTCAAACGTTTCCAGCTCCAACGTGTTGCTTGCAGTTTGTGAGCTAACGTACTCGGTGGGTTCCATGCTGGGCTCCGTCTTCCGATCACTGCGGCTGTGGTTCCCCATACCGGTGTATTGCTTGTGGTTTTGTGAGCTGACACGCTTGATGGGTTCCGTGCTGAGCTCAAACAACTGAGTTGGCTGACAGCAGGTGTGAATACTAGGCTCCCTAGTGAGCTGGCATTGCTCTAGATGCCGGTGTGCCCTGGCGGCGTATTGTCGGCTGTTGCTGGCTGACGCGCTCAGTTGTAGTCCGTGTTGTGCGTAGACCGGGTCAGCTACCAGCCGACAATACGCCGCCAGGACATCTCCCCTCTCTTTCCCCCAACGGTTTCCATGCCTTTGGAAGATGGTCACGATGAATGTGTGTTGTGTTTAGGGCATCAGCATGCCGTATTGTCCAGAGAGAACCCTCAATCGTGTATGGACTGTTTTATTCTGTCTGCACATACCTGAGAGGCCCGCTGTCGCTTTTTTGGAGTGAAGCGGGCTAGTTCACCTCTTTCTGGCATGCCCAAGGGGAAAGTGGGGAGAATGGCAGAGACCACCCATGGAAAGGGGGAGTGTTCGAGGAGGCCTGCAACTGGTAGTCAGCCTTGCGCTGACCCCCTCCCTATCCCCACTCCAGTGCTGGAGGAAGAGGGAGTAGACTCAGGGGATGTTGATGTAGAGACCGTCTTCTCCTCTTAGAGCGATGACCACAGCTTATCCTGTGGACAGATGGCAAGCAACACCTCATTGGCCTGCCATTTCACTGAGGTTATTGGCAGGGCAACCAGGGCTCTGGATGTTGCCCTCCTGTAGACCTTATGACTCCTGTCTCTCGGTTTGAGCAGGATATGGAGGTTCGCCCCGCTCCCATGCGGGTGCCCCTCCTACCTGACTTTAAGGACCTGTTGTGCAGACAGTTCGATTCTCCGGCTGCTACATGCAAGTGGTCTGCGTCATGTCGACGGTTTTCGAACATGCATGACAGGGAGCAGGTTGCATTCGAGTCACTCCCTCCGATGGACCAGGCCCTCTCTCCGCTTATTTCTCCCTCCAGCTCCATACTTGGCAATACCATCTGCCCTAGCAAGAATTGCAGGGTGATGGATAGCCTACTTACTAAGCTGCACGGGGCTTTGGCTACACAGACCCGTCTGGCAATTACTGGGGCCATTATGTCCCTCTACCTCCGTGACCTGTCCCACCAAGTACATGACAGTCCTGGGGGTTCAGGTGTTGCAAGTGAGCTTCAGATGGCTTCCTCATTCGTCTTTTCAGTTATGAAAGAGCAGGCAGAGGCTGCTGGTAGGGCGCTGGTGTCCACCTGTGTCGCACTGCTGGAGCTATCCCAGTCCCAGCTCCAGCAGGGCGATTGGGACTGCCTGCTAAGATTGCTGGTGGAGCCTTCCGCTATGTTTGGGCCGGATGCAGTTAAGTTGTTGCAGCAGGCATAGGAGAGCTGCCACTGTGAGGTCTCAGGTAGCCACTCTAGACACACCAGGGGCTCCAGACAATCCAGACCGGCCATGCCTCAGCCACCCCCGGGGACCGGGGGACCTCAGGCCCCAACTGGAGAGTTTTTGTCTGCAAACTCGGCCTAATCACACATCTGTGGCCTCCGGGTCTGCTCTATGCCTTCCCTCCTTTCACTCTTCTCCAGGCCCCTCTCCAGAGGGTTCAGGTGGACGGGGTGAGGCTGGTTCTGGTGGCTCCTTTTTGACACCACATGCTGTGTTCTTGGCAATCTCACCTCTTCTAGACGGAGAGCCATTTCGGAGGGACTTGCTGTCTCAGGCGAGCAGGACCCTGTTCCACCCCCTCCTGGCGGGGCTCAGACTGATGGCCTAGCCCCTCAGAGGGACAGGCTCCTGGCTTTAGGCTTGCCTGAACCTGTAGTGTGATCTGTGCAGGAGGCCCGGGCACCATCCACTAGGGTTGCGTACTCCTACCGGTGGGAGATGTTTTCTGCTTGGTCTGAGACGGCGTTTCCACTGTCTGTAGCCTCTGCCAGGAGGATCAGTGAGCTCCATGCTTTGTTGGTTCATGGTGACTGCTGCAGGTTCCTGCCAGCTGGGTCAGGGATTATCCTCCATCCCAACCTAGTGTTCCCGCCTAAGGTTCTGTCTGAGTTCCACCTGTCCCAGTCGGTTGAGCTGTGGTCGCTTTCCTCTCTTGATGGGGGCCTGGGGACCAAGCAGCTCCAGCCCTTGCTGTGCCCTGTCCGGGCCCTGGCGGAGTACATCTGGTGCACAAAGGCCATCAGGAAGTCTGACCAGCTCTTCGTCTGCCAGTCCACCCCAGTCGTTTGGGCAGGCCTTTGTCGAAGCCTAGGCTGTCCCACTGGGTTGTGCAAGCAATTCAGCAGGCATATGCCTCCTTGGGTGTGCCTGTCCCATCCTGGGTTCAGGCTCACTTGACTCGAGTGTGGCTACCTCATGGGCCTTGTGGCGGGGAGCTTCTCTCGATGCCTTATGTGCTGCAGCCACATGGTCGTCTCAGTCCACTTTTGCCCAATTCTACTGCCTGAATATGGCAGCCAGCCCCTCCTTTGTGGAGTGGGTGCTGGGTCTGCTTCCTCGATAGCTGGCTGGGCCTCTTTTGTATGTCTCCCTCCGTCAGCTTTGCGTCTTGCGGGCTGATCTGTGTGGCCACTCTGTCCATGTGTTTGGCCTCTGCGTCTTGCAGGGCCTTTTTCTTTTGTTCAGTCTTGCAACTTGCAGACTTATCTTAGCAGCCCTCCTGCCTCCCAGGCTTGACCTCTGCCTCTTATGGGTCCTTGACCTGGTTGGTATGTAAAAAGTGTACATTTGTAAATAGTTTGTTTGTCACATATTGGCGTTTTCGGCTTGTGAGCTGGACCGTCTCCTCATGGGGTGTCTTAAAGAGTTACCCCATACATATGGAATATGTAATGGAGTGGAGAGATAGTCTCGATACGTTTGGTTACATTGTAACTTTGGTTCTCTGAGTGAAGAGACTATCTCTCCAGCTTGACGCCGCTTGGAGACACGTTTCGATCAAACTATCAGTGATTACAAGCCAGCACAGGTGCTTTATAGGTAAACCGTGGAGCGTGACCGGGCAAGTCGGTGTGTCTTAAAGAAGTATCCATGTACCTTGACAGCAGGGGGATCGTTCCCCCATACATATGGAATATGTAACAGAATGGAGAGATAGTCTCTTCACTCAGAGAACCAAAGTTACAACATAACCAAATGATCAATAACAGATTTTGAAACTGAAAAAGTCAAATTCTGTTTACTTGTCTTCTTTCTGTGTGGAATCAATAATTTCCTATTAAGATAACAATAATTAGGGCCTGAGCCCAAAAGTAATTATTACTTTTCTAAAAATAGACTTGATGAAAATTAGGAAATTAATTTGTTTTACACATAAACTCATCAAAACATTTCAGTTTACTAATTGAAATTCAAGTGAATGGGCCCAAAACTTGCATAATTTTGATAACACAGGTGTGAGCAAGACAGACTCTCAACGTGCAGAAAATTCTCATCCTCACACTGTTGAGATTTGATGTTTTGCCATGACAGAGGAAGTTGCTATAACTTTATAACTTTAAATGCTCCAGTGTTCACCAAACTCTGCATGTTTGATAAGACTCCTGGCCTGAACACGTCTACATGACAATATTCCATCAGTGATGCAAACTGGCTGAATAGCGTCCCCTACGAAATTTAAGTGAAGCAGCCCCAGCAGCTGGCAAAATAGTGGACAAAGGAAGTGATGTTTATTTCCTTCTTGCACAGTAGAGCCCCAGAATATAATATAAAATATAGAAATGTGCTTATTATGTCCCCTTTAATGATTATTCTCTTCAAATGTCTTTTATCTGACCAACACTCCAAAACCCAAAGACATGCAATTTACAAACATGAATAAATGAAGTGCCACAAAATTATGCACAGACATTCATGGTGCCCTGACATGAATCCTAATGACTTTGGTGATCCTCTGACTTTTCATCTAGTGCCATCACCAGGTCATATTTTATTTGCCCAATACTTTGGATTATGAGCACTCAAAGCACTGCTGTTCCGAAGTACAGCTTCACTAGCATGGCTGTAGACTCTGTTGAGTTGCTCGATAGATTACCCTAATCAAAAATTGTTGTTGACAGATTTTCTGTTGGTCATCTTATTATATTATTGTTTCAGCAGTACACAATTTAACTAGACTTGACTCACCTACTTTGCATGGGATATTCACTAACTCAGCCAACCAGTTGGTATTTGCACTTCATGACCAGAGTCAAAGAGGGATAGATGGAAAGAAGAATTAAGGTAATCAGACAGACACAGGGCTGCCTTGCATTACTCACTTAGCCAACAGAGCTGGACTAACTGACTAACTAATCAGATATGTGTCTTTCTGTGAGGTTTTTTGGTGTCTGGCTGTCTCAGGAGTGTGGGAACCAACGTCAGATAGGCAGTCAGGAAGTGAAAAGCTCTGCAAATGTGTCTGATAAGGAAAAAACAAACATAATTTTTGTATACTGATTTGATGGATTGTGAGCATATGTATAGTTCTTTTTATGGGTTACAAATTATCAAGAGTTTTCAATTTACTAATTTAAATTCAAATGAATGGGCCCAAAACTTGCATAATTTTGATGACACAGGTGTGAGCAAGACAGACATGTCTCACCCTTCAGAAAATTCTCATCCTCATACCGTTGAGATTTGATGTTTCGCCATGACAGAGGAAGTTGCTATAACTTTATTGTAAATGCTCCAGTCTGCACTAAACTTTGCATGTTTGATAAGAGTCCCGGCCTGAACACGTCTACATGACAATATTCCATCAGTGAGGCAAACTCGCTGAATAGCGTCCCCTATGAAATTTCAGCGAAGCAGCCCCAGCAGCAGGAAAAATAGTGGACAAAGGAAGTGATGTTTATCTCCTTCTTGCACTGTCGCTCACACTCTCCATTCAAATATATGAGTATTTTTCTGTGTCCAGCTGCAGTTACTTATTGCCTCTACACACCAGTACACCAGACAGTACATATTTCAATCAAACTTTGACCAGGTCATGTGGGTTAAAAGTCTTTACTTTTCTAAAAATAGACTTGATGAAAATTAGGAAATTAATTTGTTTTAGACACAAACTCACTGTGCTTCCATATTGTCTGTTTCTCATAGTGCCACCTACTGTGCACAGGAAGTCTGCCTTACAACACACATCATCAGGTTTGTTACTTTGTGGATGTTTTCTAGCTCCAAATAGCTTCACCACTTCATGCACTGTCCAAAAAACGCCTGCGTATGAAGAAGTCCACGTGCAGACCCACCGACCACATCACAGCCCAACGTGCATGGGGTGCGAGGGCCCGTTCATCGCTGCTTGCAGCTTTAATCTTATTAATAAAATCACTAAAAAGCAAAACAAATTACTAAACTTGACTGGGCAGAAAGTCCTGCCCACAGTCCTGACTAAATAATTACCCTGGAACATGGCTAGATTAACCTGGCAGGTGGCCCTGGGGTAAATATAAACTGCTGGGCCCCTTTTGAATCCTAGGTTCCACATCCTCTAAAAAACGTGTACAGTTTGTCTAGTTCGCTTATTTCATTTTTACCTTCTCTTCTATTTAGGGCTTATGCAAAGGTATCTCTCATTTTATTGTATTGCACTATTATTTATCCATATTAATTTTAACACATAATATGTAATTTCAGCCGCTAGGGGTCTCTCAATCAAAACAATAACAAAAGATGGAGTGTGATGAAAGTGTGAAGTAGCAAGGGATCATGGGAGTTGTTATCTTCATTGTTAAACAACCAACTTCTCTGGGATAGGATTACTCCAGTGTTCATTGTTCAGGATGTTTTTACTGGGAGCCGAATTACCTGCAGAGGTCTCCTCCTCTCCAAAAAAAAACAGCCCCTATGATTACAAGTAAAAACACTGAATAAAGCTGTTTCACCTGAAAAAAAAACAATGTTTCTCCGACGATGTTCGGTGAGCACCGGACTTCCTGGAGGGGCTGTTAGCTGAGCTGCTGCTAACGTTTGCCTAGTTTATTTCTCTTATAACTTAAGATCCAAATGTCCAACAACTAAAATTCTTCATCCGGCTAAAAGATATAGTTAAAAATTATATATTATGTATTATGAAAATGTGACTTCAAACTGAATAAAAGGCAATTTCATAACAGTTTCTGTTGAACAACCACAACGCTGATGTATTATCTTGTATGTGTGTAAGTTACTCTTTGGTAGACGCAATTGTAGCGGACAAACACAACACCGAAGCATGCATCTTGTGCACTATACCCTTTGGTAGAGGGGTATGACGCCATTGACAGGCGACCAACTGAAACGGTCCATTCCCTTGATTAAGATTACAGATTTCTCTGGGTTTGAAAATTGTTGGAAACATTTGGGATAATGTAAGTACACAACTCAATAAAATATATAACATAGGTCTAGTTGTTTTTAGACATTTTAATGCAGAATAATTATAACATAGCTTTAAACCTTAAATTTTCAATTCTTCTTAATTTTTCAATTCTTCATTTGACTCAAGCTACAAGCTACAGTTTCATGCTATCATATGCAGCATTGAACTGGAAAGTATAAATGTAACCGTGGTGAGATGACAATAAATGTCCTTGTAATTGCAGACAAAAACAACTGTCCCAAACAAACTCTAGAGCGTTTAATTTGCAGTGGGAATGTGATCCAACATCGATCCGACCCAACTACTAGGTGTACTCTGCATGTGTGAGCTAAACAGCTCCCATAGCCAGGTGAGCTTTGCATACTGGGATGCGGATGAGCAAAACCATCCGCTAGTCAAAGAGTGAATCAAGGTTCAAACAGGTCTGACAAAGTATGTTGCATTTTTTAATATTTGGCAGATAGGAGCCTCTTCAGGACTTTCTTCCTACTCATGCTCCAGACACATTCATCATTGAGTGGATTAAACATTCTCACCTCACTTTTAGTGATGCATTTTTGTTTGCTTGGATTTTGCTCTCTGTGAAAAGAAACCAAATCAAACAAGGAAAACAAGTACACCAACTCATCCACTGATTCGAGCAACCATACTATAGGTTTGAAAACACCCTCAAACCCCCAGACCCAGGGTGTCATGTTGTATCCATGTTGTCTTAAAATAAGCCAACAAAAAACAACTCTTTCCATGGTCAAAATTGAACTACGAAGCTTAACTTATAAGTCAACATGGATAAAATGCTCAGAATGCATATTCCCAAACAATTGTTCGATTAAATAAGCAAAAACCAGTTGGCACACAGTAAGTCTGAAGCTTTCGGAGCCCCAGGTGTTCTGGATTATGTATGTGGTGTTAAATATTTCCTTTAGAACCATTACAATGTCTGTGTCCAAAATCATTCCCTGTTTATTTTATAGTGTATCACTGTCCACCATTTTATTTCAGTGTCTGAATTCTGAGTGTGAAATGTATGCTCTGTAAAGACACCTCAAAATTTCCACAATGGAAAGGGTAGAAAGTAGCACAGCTCCAAATCTTAAAGAATCGGGAGCACAGTTGCAGCAACAAACAAAATGCCAGCACTTACAGAGTCAATCAATCAATCAATCAATCAATTTTTATTTATATAGTGCCAAATCACAACAAAAGTCATCTCAGGGCACTTTTCACATAGAGCAGGTCAAGACCGTACTCTTTAATTTGCAGAGACTCAACAATTCCCCCATGAGCAAGCACTTGGTGACAGTGGTAAGGAAAAACTCCTCTTTAACGGGTAGAAACCTCAAGCAGAACCCGGTTCTTGGTGGGCGGCCATCTGCTTCGACCGGTTGGGTTGAGAGAGAGACAGAAAGAGGGAAAGGGGGAGGAGGGGGCGGGGGACAGAATAACAACAATCATAATTAAAGCTGCAAGCAGCGATGATCGGGCCCTCGCGTCCTTGCGTATGTCAGGGCTCGGCGCTGGTGAAGGGCTTCTGTCACGGGCATATAGATGTCCCCAGACCTGGGCTGTTTTCAGACAGTGCAAGGGGAGAATAACGTCACATCCTCAATCACCTACTGTGCCTGCTGCAGGGGCTGCTGCATTGAAATGTCGTAGGGGGCGCTATGGAGCCAGTTTTCATCACTGACTGAATATTGGTATTTAGACGTGTTCAGGCTGGGAGTCTTATCAAACATGTAAAGTTTGGTGTAGACTCGAGCATTTACACTAAACTTATAGCAATTTCGCCTGTCATGGCGAAACATCAAAACTCAACGCCACGCCACGGCCACACGCTTCAATGATAACTAAATCTTTTGATAACTTTTGATCACACACTAGTGTAGATGACACACACTGATTTTGAAGTCGTTACGATGAATTCTGTAGAAGGAGTTTGTTAAAATACAAGGTATGCGAAATGGTCAAAAAAACGCGAAAAATGACCACTTTTATCAAGATGGCCGACTTCCTGTAGGACTTACAATACGGCTCCAAGAGGCTTTTTTGTGCGTCTTCACATGATACATAAGCCTCCCGAATTTCTTTTTCCTAGGTTAATCTGGAAGGCGGGGCTACAATTTTGAAATTTTCAAGGGGGCGCTGTTGAGCCATATTGTCACGTCTATGCAAATGACCTATCCAGGATACAGCATTGTATTTCATGGCGAAGGATGTGTCGCCATGGCAACGGCGTTTGGTCATGGGTCATGACCTGCCCAATGTAGCATCACCAAGGTCTTACATCTTAGCTGAGTCAATTTCAGGTGCATCGGCCAAATTTCCTAGGAGTAATACAACAAAGAATGATGCATGATACTTCCTGTTGCACTCTGGCCCGTCGGGATCAGATCACGCTTTTTAAAAATGAGGGATATTTCTTACAAGTGTGGTGTGCTTTTATTTTGAAAGTTTGATTGACATGTGTACTGTCAGGTGTGTAGAGACAATAAGTAACTGCAGCTGGACACAGAAAAATACTCATATATTTGAATGGAGAGTGTGAGCGAACCCACACCTTTTTGAACATTTACTGCTTCCACATAATTTTAGATACAAACTTCATTTGAACTTTAAATGAGTCACGAGACTTTGACCTACAAATCTTGAATTTACATGTGTTTTCTATCTTTTATTGTTTTTGAGATATTAGAGTGTGAGTTTTAAAGTCTTTTCTTGCTCCTCCTGTGATTTTATAATGAGTGTGTATTGCGGAATGTTTCACAGCACTGAGGGAGTGACATCACCAGGAGCAGTTGGAGAGGAGGATTTTAGAGAACGCTTCTTGTGAAATATCCTCATAAATCCCATGACTTTGGCCAAATCTAACATTAAAAATCATATTTTAGTAGGAAATTTCGTTGCGAATCCATTGATACAGGTGTGAAAGTGGTCAGACCTATAGTTTAGATGCCAGAAGCCTCTGTTTGACACAAAGTCCATGCCCGGAGATTGCCTCCCCATTGGTTTACATTGTAAGGTGTAATGTCGCACTCCAACTTTCAGGGCTTACTAAATCTAAACCGTTCGAGTTATTACAAAGTTTTTAATAACTTTTGCTCAACACAGTGTGATAAGTCATGTATTCAAGTTTGAAGCCGATACCATTAACGCCCTCGGAGGAGATAGCGTTTGTTCAGGGGCCAAAATTGGGGCAAAGTCTTATTTTGAAAAGCTGATTGCAGACTTCCTGTTGGATTTAGGTCAGGGGTGTCAGCGTATGATTTGTAGGTCTTGATGAGACGAATAATTGAGTTTTGGTTCGATCTCTCTACGACATTCCTACGGGCCGTGGCGGCCGTTTTAGATACATAGGTGGCGCTAGAGAGCACATTTTGGCACTTCGGGGGTTAATTTTTACATTTTATCAAATTTTTCACCAGACCTGATGTGCGTGCCAAATTTGGTGAGTTTTTGAGCATGTTTAGGGGGTCAAATTTAGAGTTAAAGTGGCGTATTAATAAAGAAAGAATAACAATAGGGTCTTCGCCCTTTGGGCTCAGGCCCTAATAAAGAAACAAACACACGAAAAACAATAGGGTCTTCGCCCTTTGGGCTCAGGCCCTAACAATAACAATAAGTAGCAATAGCCAGGGAAGGATGCCAACAGGACTGTGAAGGACTGCAAAGGCGTGGCCCCAGGGTTTCCTGCGAAACCTACAGTACAGGTACGAGGCCTGTACTATGAAGCAGGATTTGGGGTTAGTGAGGCAACTTCAGGTTTAATTATGGGTTTTCAGTCCTACAACAGTGGTTCACTTTTTACCGGGGTACATAGCCATGATAACTTAAGCTGAATAGCTAACCTGCTCCAGGGCAGCTTAACTTCAGAGGATTGGATTACAACCTGTCAACACCCCGACCACTGACCAATCAGATCACTGGAAATAAAGAATCATCATTCCTACAGGGTCCTGACATGGACAGAAATCCTGACTTACGATTAAGTGACAATTAAAAAACAGCAATATATATTTTTATAGATCAATGTAAACATTGTATTGTTCTATGTTTCTATTTCCACTCTGGTTTTAAAACAGAGCCTCTAACAAATGGAAAGATTGTTTACGACACTAAACACATAATAATGATTTTAGCTGCATTTTAAATAGCATGTAAAATTTAATAAGGAGCTATATGACCCTGTTAAATAATATAGCTCTTTATTAAATTTCACATGCAATTTGTCCTTGCTATATTTGGATTCTTTATATGTGTTTTGTGGATGTATTTATTCTTGACATTTTTTCTATGGCATTTTTCTATGCTTTCTTGTAAAATACAAATTATTTGGGCTAACAGGGTCACACAGCTCTTAATATGTTTCCTTTTACATGCTATGTGTGACATTGGTTTCAGATTTTTCAGATATCAGAGATTTATCTACTTAGTAGTTTGAGCTTTCTGTGCATATACTCATACTCATTACGTAGTGCATTTTGGGCAGTTTTAAGCATAGACTAATTTTATTATCATTTTCATCTATAGTCATATTCAATGAGAATGTCTGTATATTATGAGGGTTATTTCTTTATTATGTATTTTTAAGCTTCTCCATTTATTAATCTGGATTGTATTGCTCTCTCTATATAGTCTCTTGCTATGTGTTTCCGGTCTTGGGCATTCAGTTTTATATATTCATTACCTTTCAACTTACTGATTATTTTGGTCACACCTCCCTCATTAGAAGAGGCTGTATCTGGGCGGTTCATTCACAGATGGATCCTATTATATAATCATTCATTCTTTTTGCTGATTGGTGTTTGAACCTCACCTGTTTATATAAATTGTCATTTCTTCTGTGGTTACATTATGCTAATGATGGCTTCTAGTTGAAATGTGTTTGTTTTTGTCCACAATAAATTAGAAGACTATAGATCTGTGAGTACTGGTGTTGTTTTTGTTTTAAAGAAAAAAGTAGTGACATGTACACTTCTTTCTGTAAACAATCCCACAATGCTGTGTTACATTTTATAGATGAGAAAATTAAAGTTGTACAAGACCTCAGCATTCAGCGATAATGCAAAATGATGATGATTGTCTAAACTCTCAATTTGCTGCTGACTATAGAGTTAACTACTGAATATCCGTAATAGAGGGAGCAATGATTGATTTTGGACACAGGCTGCTTTGAATTTGATGTTGCAGGCTTAAACTCACAACCAATATATGGTATGCATCAGCACTGAAGTTGTTACAGATGGCAATGAGTACTTGTCATCATTGGAGGTACATATCAACAGCTGAATGTGACCAGCTTAATACAGTATACTGACATTAACTTGTATAAGCCTTTGACCTAACCCTAACAAACAGGGTGTCAATACACAGCTAGTTTCTGCCTCCTAGTGGGTTAATCCAGCCATGTCAGAGGGCAAAACACGCGCGCGTTCTAGTTTTCCTTACAAAACATATCCTTCCGAGTGACTCATCTTATTAATAGAGAATCTTTGGAGTGCTGTGCCTCGTCTCTCAGCCGAAAAAGTACAAAATATCTTTCTTTGAGTAACTCGTCACATTATCAACAGACGATCTTCGGAGCGCAGTTACTTGTTCTCAGCTGACCGTCAGCAACAAACCGGGACCCGCTGCAGCTGACAGACACAGGTTTAGCGTTTTACTGGCCGGCACTGCCATCTCCTCTCTTCATGTTTCAACGTCGCTCGTTTTTCCGGGATGCTAACATGTTCTGATTCACCCAGAAAGCGATGAATGAAACGAGCACAGCGGGGACCGGACCGGCGGAGGTTCTGTTTACTGCGGGAAGCCGAGCCCAGGTTGTCGGGCTGGTGGGAGGATGGAGCCGAGGCTGAGCGGTGATGGCAAGCCGTCCGTGACCGTGTCCTGGTTCCTCGGCCCGGCCCTCATCTTCTTCCTCCTGGCTGTGTTAGTGAGCTGTCATGGGACGTGTAAACACCGAGTCCCCTCTCCCAGTGAGGTGAGCCTGGGTTTGCTTTGCTGAGAACCAGCGGTAGGGCTAAGCTAGCTAAGTTAGCATGATAGCTAGTGGTGGCTAATTAACGTCTGTATTGCACAGGATAACTGCTTTACGGTATCCCTGTACTTTAAAATATGTAGCTTGACACTGACTAACGCTAGAGACAAACCTGACTTCCAATATGACACGCAATATTAGTTTTTGTGTTGCATCAAATGGAAAATACTTCAGTTCAGTTTGCTACCCAATTTGGATTTGGTAACAAGGATTCGTATAGACAGTAGAGTTAGCTAGCAAGCTAACAGGCTAACATGAGGCTCCCTTGTTTCTCCGAGTCTGCAATAACTAAC
Organism: Thunnus thynnus; assembly: GCF_963924715.1. Lineage (NCBI taxonomy): Eukaryota > Metazoa > Chordata > Actinopteri > Scombriformes > Scombridae > Thunnus > Thunnus thynnus. The sequence goes on from NC_089527.1 coordinate 33,800,012, forward strand.
ATGATGAATAGTATCTACAATAACTGTAATGTACAGTCCCTGCAATAACCATAAAGTACTGCACACTATGGTTATTGTAGAAACTGTACATTACGGTTATTGTAGATTGCAATAACCGTAATGTACAGTCTCCGCAGTAACCGTAATTTACAGTATCTAACCATAATGCACAGTCTCTGCAATAACCGTAATGTAAGTGACAGTATCTGCAATAACCGTAATGTACAGTCTCTGCATTAACTGCAATGTACAGTCTCTGAAATAACCGTAATGTACAGTCTCTGCAAAAACCGTAATGTACAATCTCTACAAAAACCGTAATGTACAGTCTCTGCAATAACTGTAATGTACAGTATCTAACTATATTGTACAGTCTCTGCAATTACTGTAATGTACAGTATCTAACAGCAATGAACAGTCTTTGCAATAACTGTAATGTATAATCTTTGTAAATACCATAATGTACAGTATCTGCAATAAAGTAATATGCAGTCTATACAATAACTGTAATGTTCAATCTCTGCAATAACTGAAATGTACAGTATCTAACCGTAATATACAGTCTCTGTAATACCCGTAATGTTCAGTATCTCACTGTAATGTTCAGTCTCTACAATAACCATAATGTACGCGTTAGGGATGTGCAGAGGGCCCAGTATCTGCATTTGTTGAGGCAGCAAAATTATTTGTATTTGTTTTCCAATAAAAGTGGAAAGAGGCTTAAAAATCCTGTTTTTGTTTTCGTTACACTCTTAATTTTAGAAAATTAAAGTGTTACAATAAGTGTTGATGAATAAACTACCTTTATAAAGGAGGTCCCCACACTGGGTCTTGAGCTGGAGTCTCCCAGATCATAGACGACTGCGCTGACTACTGAGCTAAAACATTACTCATTGCCTCATTGCAGACAGACGTCTACTTATTTATTCACCCGTAACATCGAGACAGCACACCGTGTAATGTGTAGGGTAGAACTTCAAAGGCAATTATGGCTTTGCACGTTTCATTTATTCCCTGTTTTTTAAAACCTAACTTTGTGGAAAGGAGAATGGGAACACCAGATTATGGAGAGTCTCTTGGAAACACTTGGTGTGTGTCAGTAGCTCAGCTTTATCTCTGGGGAACACCCCCAACTCCGGGACTGATGGCCAAATTAGGAAATGTGTGACATGTAGCAGGTGGATGTGACTCCACTTGTTGAGATCTGCTGATAGATATAACAGTGGAGCAGAGTAGAGAGACTGAGATAGCGATGTAACCAACCTGCGTGCTGGTATTTGACATGTCTTTTTTTCTTTCTGAAAACAAATAATTTCTAAAATATTTGTATGAAACAAATATTCGTAAAAAAATGACGTTTTGACCAACCGGGCCTAGAGCCCGGTTCTGCTTGAGGTTTCTTCCCGTTAAAGGGGAGTTTTTTCTTGCTGCTGTCAACAAGTGCTCGCTCATGGGGGAATTGTTGGGTCTCTGTAAATTAAAGAGTATGGTCTAGACCTGCTCTATAAAAAATGCCCTGAGATAACTTTTCTTATGATTTGGTGTTATATAAATAAAATTGAATTCTTTGTGCTTTACCGAATATATTTGTATTTGGGCACACCCCTAGTAGCGTCTAAGTGTAATGTACCGTCTCTGTAATAACTGTAAAGTACAGTATCTGCAATAACCTGCACTAATGTAATGTACAGTCTCAGCAATAACTGTAATGTACAGCATATAACTGCAATGAACAGTCTCTAAAATAACCATAATCTATAGTCTCTGTAATAAACGCAATGCACAGTCTCTGCAATAACTGTAATGTACAGTATCTGCAATAATCGTAATTTACCGTCTGTGCAATAACTGCTGAGTGGAACATTTTACAAATGCCCTTTGGTTTTTATGATTATTGTGTCATGTGATGACTATGGCCCTGTTTACACCTGGTATTAACATCCATCTCGGGTGATCTGATGACAAGTGTACAGCTCTAAATACAAGTGTAAATGCACCCAAGACACATTGAGGACGGATTGAGACCCGATCAGTCAGACCACATTCGGAGGTGGTCTGGGCCGCATGTGGCCACATTCTTTTAGTAGTGTAAACGCAATATGTCCTGGGCCACATTGAAGGACCACCTACTCAGCTGACGTCTTCTATTTTCCGGCACACTAGACACAGTACCCTCCGTCCAAAGCTGTTCAACTTGTTTGATAACAGGATAAACAAATTATTTTGTTTTTCATGTGAATTAAAAACATAATCCACCTCCCCATTTTTTCCTGTTTTTCTCGTTCCCCTAACCGGTTTCCCTCTTCAAATCGACAATTAGAATAGAAATTAAATCATTAATTTTTCGCTTGTCTGTCTAAAAAAATATTTCAGAAGCTAAATGTAGCTGGATAGTTTCCTCTGTCCTGTCAAACTGATAACAACAGTTTTTAGTTTTGCTGTGCTGCTCAACATAGTGAGCTCAGGATTTATCAGGACGGTGGCTGCTTTACTCCAAACAGTTTCACTGTATGAACCTGGACTGCATGTGTGTAACAGCTGACCTATTGGATGTGTAGAAGAACACAGAACATTAATTAACATTAGATCCTGACAGATCCTGTTGGCTTGTTGGAGATTTAAATAATCAATGAAGTTATGCTTCTGTGTCTCGTTCGTAAATGCGCACAGTGTCTCTGAATGGAGAGATGCAGCTACGGGGAGATCGCTGCATCTCTCTCCCGACGCGGAATATTTATATATTTATCCTGTTATCAAACAAGTTGAACACAGCTTTGGACGAATAACGAACGAATTTGGTCGTTGAAAACAGAAATGATATCCGTGTTTATTTGCATAAACAGAGCAGGGGAGTGAGATCTGACCACATGTGGTCACTCAGGATGCATATGGAGATGCATGTTAATGCCAGGTATAAACAGATGCGCTTAAAGCGGTCCATTTGTGATTGGATCACCCGAGACGCACGTTAATACCAGGCGTAAACAGGGCCTAGGGCTGTCCCGAATACCTTTTTTTGGGGGGGGGCTTCAAAGCTTCGATTTACTTGAAGCTTGGCGGGGGGGTTCAAAGAAATAGAGGAGGTAGTCCAGTACTCACGCAGGCCTACACAGATGGTGTGCAAGCTACGAGCATGCACAGAGGCAGTTATGCTCAATGTGTTGGTCATTGCAGTATTCTCTGAAACGCCAGGGGGCGTACAAACAAAATACTCTGTAAATAAGCAAGACTCAATGACATATTTTTGGCGCACACACCCTTGCACCATGGACACTACATCAAGCATAAATCTAGCTTCACGGTGCAGGTACCTCCTCTGTCTCTCTGCCCGTCTCGCCACCTCGGTGTCACTCATGCTGCCGGTGTTTTGTCGGTCTGCATCCACCTCATGCTGAAGTTGCTGCTGTTGGTGAGAACAGCACAGCAGGCGAGCAGCACAGGGACCCGCTGGAAGAAGCAGCAGCAGCATCTTTAAAGCAAGCTAGACTAGGGCTGCTCGATTATGGCAAATATCATAAACACAATTATTTTGGTCAATATTGTAATATTATATATTGTAATATATAGTATTAACATGATTACTCATTGACTTTGACTTTGTGCATTTCTTGAATGTTTAAAAAATTTTTTCTTTTTAACAGTGGATTTCCTTTAACAATAACAGACTGCAGACCAAGGTTAGATGGTACACTTTTTTTGGCAGCCACTATGTCTGTTAATATTCCAGAATTCCGGCCATATAGAACAACTACCAGACATATGTTTAAATAGCCATATAATAGCCTACATTTAAACAGCAAAAAAGGACAAAAACACAAATGCTATGATCCAACAAATGTATTTTAGTCAGCAGAATGAACTCTTCACAAACTTTGTGAACTGAGCATATAGGCTACAACAATCAGATAAAATAAATAGCCTTGCTGTTGTTAATTTAATGCTGCCATGCGGGCAGTCTGCAGCTGCAGCTCCGCCACCGCTTCCACCTCCTGTGGTCTCCCCAAGCGCCTCTCACTGGGGCCATATGGGGAAAAGTTAAACCTCCTACTGATCAATTACATGTTACTTAACCATGGAGCTCTGGACTGATTTGTTTATTTCACTGTGCCAATGCTGGATGTAACATTACCTGAGAAAAAATGGTTAACTGCTGTTGTACCAAAGCACAGGACTGTTCCTGAAGTGTGCACCGGCTTTTCAATCTTGTGTCACGCTTAGTCACATGTGACGTAACATTCAATGAATCTTCCAATGTCTTAACAGTGGTGGCAAAACCAACCTTTGCATAATATAAGTTTATACTTAAGTTGTCTTGGCAACATATCCTATAGGTCACACAATATTAAGCTATTTAATATGCTATTAATGAATTTAGCAATCGGCATATTTCCCACCATACATTTTGGCCTTTGATATTTTCATCTGCCGGACAACTACACATGATACCAGCTGCCGAGGGGAAAAGAAAACTGTATATAGGAATGTTTGAATTCTGATTTTGCTGTTCATATACTATGGCAACAAACAAAGCTTCAAAGCATTCGGTACAGCCCTAGTGACAGTGTACCATGACTTGTTAGGTATTTAATTCACTGGATTAGCTAAAAACAGGCATTCTCATCTGATTATTTTATCTATAAATGATTTCTCAATTGAATTTCCAGAAAATATACTATTATGATATATACTGCTATCTTAATGTAAAATTGTATGTTTTATACATTTGACCTACTCCCCCAACATGGAGTCAACTGGGTGCTTGGTAACAAAACCAACCAAACCAATCACTGATTTTCTTTACTTGTTACTTGTCAGAGATCTTTGGTTTCTTATAATTTCTCCTCCGCCTCTTTTAGGTTGTCCATCATGTGTACTTGAGGCCTGAGCGCTTGACTAAAAGAAGCTCTCCTGACAACCTACAGCTGAAGATTAAAATCATCTACGACTACAGTGTTGACCAGTGAGTAATGCAGCTTGTTAGATAACATGAACATTTCTAAGCTCTAGAAAGTAGACACCAGAACCAGACATTTGACAGTTAATGTTGTATGTTCATAGCAATCAACACTTCCACAAACCTCATAAAAACAACTTCAAAGCTTTACTCTGACATTTTATGATTATTATTATTTCTTATTTCTTATTTCTCTATGATTCAGGTATGAGTTGTACCCACCTTGTGACTATACTGTGTACATGTAAGTGATGTTTTCTGTGTCAAGTGGATGTGCTCTTTCTCCTCAGGCTCCCTGCAGACAAGAGAAGACTGGTAAAGGTGAGGATGCCTAAGAACTTAATGTGTAGAGCACTTTTTGTAAATGAAATGAAAACCTATAAGATGGAGCCTTGTTGGTTGGCTGTACCACCTGCAAATTCACCTACAGAGTGCTGAAAAGATGTTTTGAGCTTGAATTTGGGTTCACTGCTCACCATTATGGTAGGTACTGCAACGAGAGAAAAAACATGTGCATGAGTCAAAGAAGTAGAACTGAGGAGAAACAAGCAGGTGGAATGTGATGAGCTTAGACACCTGCCAATCATAGAACTCCCACATCATCTGATTCTTTATTCTTAATTTGTATCCCCATTAGCTTCCACAAAGTGATCGCTAGTCTTTCCGAGGTCCACACAACAACAGCAACAATTAAGCAATCAGCAGTTCACATTGATCAGTAAAACAAGAAAAAGCAAAACAAGCCAGATATAAAGATAAGAAACTGTAAAATAACAAAGGTGGATAATCCAAATTTACACTAAAATCAACAACAAAATTGTCAAGATTCAAAATAATCAAAAAGGTTCTAAACTTAAAAGTGTGTTTTTCTTGTTCCTCCAGTTGGGTGTTCTCTCTTTCCCTTCACTGTGCAGGATGATGTGCAGAGTTTGTCTTCACATTCATCTGCTAAGGGAGGAAAATTTCTCTGTGCTCACCTTTAATCTCAGTTTAGCACGTGTACATATGAGCATGATTTGTGACATCATAGCTAGTTTGGAGCTATGGTTTGGAGCCACACAAATCAGACAGATTATTATTCAAAACATAGTATTTAAAACATGTCGGGACGGGATCTTAAATTATTTTTTCAATATTACCACAAAGATATCGAAACAAAAAAAAAGGGGCTGTTGAGAGCCAACTTATATGGACTTATTTTGAAAAACAGGAGGGGTTTTAACATTAACATGGCACTTGTTGTTGTTGAGATTAAAGAGCAACTTAAAACCAGCTGACAATTTTGCCTCTGCTAACCTCCATTATTTGAAGTTCTCACCCATCATTGCTATTGTGTTTGTCCCCTCCTCAGGACAAGCTCTTTCCCCAGGCCATCGACTACCTGCAGAGGGCCTTCAGTGTGAGGCACAGGGTGGGGCCTGTGTTGCTCAGCAGGTATGAATCCACTACACACTGTCTGGTTTCACCTGTGTACGTTGCTTCTAAAGATGCACTGATCCATGTAGGAGCTGATAAAGACACAAGGTTGGGTATCGACCAGATGTCATGTGACTGATCCACAGTTTTCTGTTGATCCATTAATTTACTGTGTGATGTGTATGATGTGTAATGCTACTGCCACTTCCTGCATCTGCTTCATAATAAATGCATTTTCATGTAAGAGTAGTGGTGGACCTTAAAGGATAGGTTCACAAGTATGTCTTGTAGTAGTCTTGTAGTAGGTCCCCAGCTGGAATTGAACCAGGGAAACCATTCAGTTATCAGGGTGCTCCTATGTGGTGTTTCTCAGACAAGATTTAGACATTTTGTGAACTTTTTTTGGCAAGAAGTCGTTTGAAACATTGTCCAAACAAAATATATCTTATTAAAGAATGGATGAAGCCTGATAAGGGAGAATGACTCAGAGAATGAGGACTGATGTTACATCTTTTTAACAACCAACTTTTAGCAACTGGTGTGAAAAGACACTACAGAGGAGCTGTGTTGTTTAGCAATTCGGTTTTGGTTTATGAGAGAAAACGGAGCCACTCTTTGTTGAAGAGATGCAGAGACTTGTAATTCCTTTCAGTGAAGCCTTTTTCACCTGCGGGGTGTACACACAGGACAGCAAGTGCAGCATCTGCTCTGATCGGCCTGTTTGTAAGGTCTGTGTCTGGGAGGAAGGGAGGTGTATGAAAGTCCCCGCTTTAAGTAATGGATTGATATGCAGTTACAGTGTCACGTTACCTACTCTATAATCCATCCTACACAGATTGGTTCACAGGTATTAAATGCGAATGGGTATCAGAATTGATATCAGGGGAGAAAAAAAAAGATTGGTGCATCCCTAGCTGTTACAAGCCCTCAAACATGGTTCTCACTCATTACAATGATGTAGGTGATTTTGGCTAAAGTCTTTGAATGCTCAGATCTTGGATTTAGCCTTTGTCTTTGCTGCTTAGCGAAAAAGTAGATGTTAAGAAGCCTTTACTATGTTTCCATTCCATGGTTGCTCTGACATTTGACACTACTTAAAGGTGCCGGACTTTACCTGTAATAAAAGTTTGTTTCAGCAGAAAAGGTGTATTTATTCTCTAACTACAATGCAGAGGTTAACATCAGTGTTTGTTGTTTGTGTCGTGTCAGACAATGTGCAACCAACCAGTACCTGAGGAAGAGAGATGACCCTCATCGCTACTGCCAGGATGCCTGTGCAGATGTCACCCGTTGTGGCCCTGTCATTGTTCCACAGCACCACCTGCAGGTCAATAAGGGCCATTGCACACACATAATTGATATTGTAACAAAAAACTAAATAAAACGGCCTTTACTCTTCTAGCTTTTTGAAACAAATTTCATCTTGTTATACATAAGTCAGAACAACTTGTAACACTACAAATTTATTCATTGTTTAGGAGTCTTTGCGCCTTCCTGTGGTCAAAAATCACCTAATGCATTAATAATTACGTCTTTGATGCTAACTTATTAGCAGTGCTCAGTGAAAATTGTGTGATCTAGATTCTCAAAGGCATACCTTGGATTAAGGAGCAGTTTGCTGACCAAGGGAGGGAATGAGTCACTTGAGGAGGGAGAAGAGAGGAAGTAGCTGCAAGCAATCACATTGTTTGACATACATGCAGTATATGACTTTTAACCAACAAGAGTCACGTGTGTGTGAACAGAGTCCACAACAGGCAGTGGAGAGAAACATGAGGATGCACACACATCAGACTTGACAAGCTGGATTTGAACCAGTGACCTTGCAGTCTCAGGGCATGCATCTTAGATCATGCTAGACCACCAGCTTAACTGAGTACATACAATCAGAAAGTTGGTGTCTTTTGTTTTCACAACCTGAAAGTTAAATACAATGGAGGTCTATGAGAATAAATGCAGCTGAAGTTAAATATTCACCAAAATTGGAAATTTACAGAAAAAAAGCTGAATGACAAATCATACAATTGTGATCAACATAGAAATGTTTTCATGGAGTTTGATCACACATTTGGCAAGTTATGTTGTTTGTACAATGCATACAATATATAACAAAACTGAGTACACCCCTGTGCAATATCATTAAATTGTTAAATGATTGTTAAATCTTACAATAATTTTGGTATTTTTAAGGTGGAGTGTAGGGTATTTGGTCTTATGTATAATTAAAACCAAACAGGTTAGATAGACTAAATTGAAAATACAGATCTCAAAATACAAACTCAATACAACAAAAGTGAGTACACCTGTGACCACTGAAACAAAAGTGAGTACACCTGTGACCACCAACATAAAAATGGCTACAACTGTGACTTCCAATACAGACTAATTGCCTGCACAAAGTTATAAAGGAACCTCTGAGCAGACCACTATAACTTTCTCAGTTTTGGCCTGGGTTGTGTCTCATGTGCCATGGCCCCATATGGTGAGGAATTGCCTGAACAAGTAAGACACCAGATTGTGAGACTTCATAAAGATGGGAGAGGGTACAAGATCCTCAGTAGGCTACTAAACAGAAGCCAAAACTCAGCTGCAGCAGTGGTTAGGAGGTACAGGAGGACCCATACTACCAATAACAGAAGGTGAAGTGGCCGTCCGCAAAAAATGAAAGCATGCATAATTCACTATTTTTGCAACCTTGCATTGAAAAACAGACGGGCAAGCATTTCTAACTTGGCACAAGGACTATCTGTGGAAATTGGTGTTTCAGTGACTGCTTAGACAGTGAGAAGGACATTGCATGAAGTCAACCTCTACTGATGACATCCAAAAAGAAAACCATTGCTCACAAAATGGCACAAAACTGCCAGATTGAACTTTGCCAAAGAACATGAAAAGAAGCCAGATGAATATTGGAGGCACATTCTTTGGTCAGATGAAACCAAAATAAATTTGTTTGGATCAGATGGGGTCCAGTATGTTTGGTGTGGACCTGATTGCGTAGTGCCGACTGTCAAACATGGAGGTGGGAGTGTGCTGATATGGGGCTGCATGAGTGGAAAAGGTGTAGGGGAGATGCCACTATGAATGCAATTTTTATACCCAAATACTGAATAAAAAGATGACTTCCAGTCTCAAGAGGGATGGCAGGAGAGGAATTTTCCAACATGAAAATGATCCCAAACACACTGCAGGAATCACATAAGAGTTTTTTTAAAGAAGAAAAAAGTGGAAACTATGACCTAGCCAAGTATGTCCCATGACCTGAATCTAATAGAACACCTTTGTAATATTTTAAAATGTAAGGTAGAGCAACAAAACTCCTCCAGCAAAGAGCAACTGAAAAGAATAATCTTTGAAGAATGGCAGACCATCTCTCCACAGATTTGTTCTAGAATGGTATCATCCATGCCCAGGAGGATCCAATCTGTCATCAGAAAGAAAGGCAGGCATACAAAATATTAGAAAAATTTAAAAAATGGAGTCTCATTAATGAAGGGTGTGCTGACTTTTGTTGCAGTTTGTTCTTAAATTTGGGCCAATATTGTATAAATTGTCAAACATTCTGTTTTTCAAGTGAATTGGCTTAATTCTTCTTGGGTTTTGTCTAAAAACAAATCAACTTGTATTAAATGGAAAGGATTTGTAATTACTTAACATTTTAGTGGTATTGACCAGGGGTGTACTTAGTTTTGTTATATACTGTATTATGTTAAATACTTCATTGTCAATTTTAAACATATTTCAAAACTTTTACATTTTTCCCTATAAACAATCTGTGCGACAGACTTTGAGATTGACCACTGGCAGCAGTGAAGCAGAGATCCTTCACATATTGTGAGATGTATTGCAAAAGGATTTAAGCTACCATGACCTGGTGATTTTTGGCATTTTTTTTTGAAAATTTGAGTGCTGAATGGCTAAAATCTTTTAAAACTTGCTTACAAACCCCATAGAGTTTGATCAATAAAAAATAATCCTTACAATTCCAAGAGGTTTCCAGTACCTCCAGTACAAATGAGAAGGCAGGTGGTAAGATGGACTGATTAAGGGGCAAGGGGGGAGGGCAGAGCGGACGGTTGAAAGGATAAAGGCAACGAAGGTTATTGTCAGGATGTTAATCTCATTATGGTTATTGCAGACACTGGAAAGGAGTTAATAATAGTGCTGCAACCCCTCCTTCTGCTACCTGTACTTACTGCTGAGTATGTGAGGCTCAGAATCTAAAAAATGTGGGTAAAACTTTTCTTTAGAAAGAATAGCTAATTTTAACTTATTTAATAACATACTGCAAAAGGTTTGTCTGTCTTTCCTGTGAATAATTTTACCCTCAGATTTTGCTCTGTGAGGTCTTTTTTCCATTTACTCACTCCTTTCTTCTGTATTTCTCTCCCAGCAATGCAAGGTGTGCAGTGAGTCAGGGAAGTCATGCGGCCCCTTGGGTCCCCCAGATGGCCCTGGGGTGGAAAGGTCTGACTTCGTGCTCTACGTCAGCGGTATCACCACTGAGCGCTGTGGACAGGAGAACATAGTGGCCTACGCTGCTTACTGCCAGCTGGAGGCAGAGCTGGACAGGTGGGGAGAACAGCACATGTAGTCTGCATGTTTCTATGCGTGTTCAGAACTCTCTCACACTGAATATTTAGCTGTTTCAGAGGTTGTTTCCTAAACTGTTATTCACGTTTGGTGATGTATCCTAATTCATATGAATGGGATGGACATAATATTAGAAACACCTCTAAGTATAATTCAACAGCACCACAAAGTACAGCCTCCAAAATGACTATAAAATAAACCTTTCAAAAACTGATAAACAAATAAAAACCTTGATGAATGGGCTGTTTTATTAGACTGAAATATTGTCATCTACGTAAGTTTACCCAATAAACTGGCAAGTGAGTGTATGTGAGAAAATTGTTGACAGACTAACTAGTATTGTTTTATTCTATCTGAGATGAGTAATAAATAAATTATATTCCTCAACAAATGTATCTTTGTTGTTGTTACTCTTTAGCAAAGGACATGAGAGACAGTAATAAAGTTAAATGGTGAAAAGTAAAACCAGATATATGAGATGGAAGAGTAAATAGAATAAATAAGATTATATAATATCATCCAGGAGATCTAAAATCATACAAGTGAGTTAAAAGCCAGTTTAAAAGGTGTGTTTTACTGTTTAAAAGAAAATACAGAGGTAGTTGTTCGAATTGTGAATGGTAACACTTTTCATACTTTAGGAGCTATAACAATAGCAAATAGCAAATTCACAGCCACCACTGATGGCAAATCTTGACTTAAAAAGCGAGATGAGTTTCTTGTTCCGAGCTCGGTGTGTGCTCTCGTACGTACAGGCATTGCGTATCTATGAGTCTGTCAAGCCCTGTAAACAAATAAAATCTTTCCTAATAATAAACCTCAACAAGGGAGGTTAAAGCTGTTATGAATGGGAAGAAAACTGCATTCTTTAGTGGTGACAAAGATAACATTAAAATTGCTCAAAAGGAGCCGAAAGCAGTTATCAAACAAGGTAGACATAAATATAAGGAAGGGGTTGAAGGACAGATGTCCAATAGTAATACAAGGGGCCTTTGGAATGGCATGAAATCAATTACTGGCTATGGGACCAGTAATCCCAGTTTCCTTGGTTCTGGGATAAATGTAAATGAGGCAAACTACTTTGCAAGGGGGGGGCTGTCTAATCTAATCTTCTCAGTTTTCTTAGTTCCAGTCAAAAGCAAAGCGGCTACATTTTCAACCATTTGATTTTTTTAGTGCTTTCTTACCGAGTGTAGAATATACTGTAGAGAGTAACAATAATCCAGATGGGATGAAATAGAGGCATGAATAATTTTCTCCAGGTGTGCGGCAGACAGAAATGATTTGATTTTAGAAATACTTCAATTGATTAAAAAACGAGACAGAATAACCCCCGGTGCTTGATGTTCTAAGTTCAGATTTGAACCAAAAATTATTCCTAAATTCCTAGCAGAGGGCTTGGTATTGGGTGGCAAATATAATTATCAGAATCTTATCATCATTCAGCTTGAGACAGTTACAAGACATCAAACACATTTCCTCAAAGCAGGCCTTATGGGCAGCCCAGCTACAAGAATAAGTAGAGTTGACAGGAGGGAAGATATAACTTTGTATCATCTGCATAAAAATTAGTTTCAGAGTTATCATGGTACTCTTGTTATTGTGGGCACCGTATCTTCACTTACCCTGTGATTTTGTGTGTGTGTGTGTGTGTATGTGTGTGTGTGTGTGTGTGTGTCCTTTAGACCTATAGCAGGCTATGCCAACCTGTGTCCTGCCATGATTTCCTCTCAGCCTCAGGAGTTCGAGGGGATGCTCTCCACTGTCAAACATGAGATCATCCATGCTCTGGTCAGTACAACAACATGTTTCTTTCAATCCTCTGTCAAATTGTGCTTTTCTTGTAGTAAAGAAACCTGAACAAACTGAGTGGCTGGAACCATCAATAAATAGAGCTGGATTGGAACCTAAGCTTAACCCTCACTAGGTTTAAAGGATAGGTTCGCAGTTTTTCAAACAACAGTCAGGTGTCCATATGAAGAGTGACAGGGGTTTTCCTCTCTGTAGTCATTCCTCCTGTTCATACTGGCTATTAAAAGATCCCCCTCAAATGTGCTTTCAATGTAAGTGATGGGGGCCACAGTATGTCCACACAGACATTTAGTGCAAAAATGCATTTAAAAGTTGATGTGAAGCTTACATCAGACTTCAGCATGCTGAGTTAGTCATATCAAGTGGATATCTGCCACATTTACAGTTTTTTTTTTTTTTTAGCATCAAATCCCTCTTTGTGTTTCCTCAGACAGTGTTTCCCTTGAGCTGCAGTGGAAATATTGTAACAAAAAAAGGAATTTGGCACTTAAAAGACAAACCTTGAAAGATATCTACTTGATTTGACTCATTTGGACGGCTGAAGCTTCATATTAGCTTGAGATAAACTTTTAAATACATTTTTGCACAGAAGGAGGACTGTGGATTTTGTCCCATTGTAAGTGCATTATGAAGGGATCTTCTAATGGCCAGTATGAACAGGAAGAAAGATTATAGCAAGAAAAACCTGTTTCAATGCTCATTTCGGCTCCTGACAGTTGGTTTAGGACAGACTTGAAGAATTGGAAACACATTCTTTAAGGGGTGTACTGGTTTTTCACTTTGTTGACAGTTCATGCTTTGCAAATTCACAAAAGTTTTGACTATGTATTAGCTTAAAGGTTATTCTATCTAACTTACTTACTTACTCATTCTAACTTGCACTTACTTCTAAAGACCTGGGGTCTCATTTATAACTGTTAAGTATGCACAAAACAGGGCTTAAAGAGGCTTACACCATTTCCCACGCAAAAGTTGTGATTTACAAAAACAAACTTGAGGGGAGAATGTGCGCACCCTTATGTAAACTCTGACCCATGCATATGGACATTTTGGAGACAGGGGAAACTGGCAACACAGATGGTGAGGTGGTGAATTGAAGCCAGATTGTATAATAATCCTCACACATTTAATTTCACTTCATATCACACGATAATTATAGATCCACTTTATAATAAATATTCAAGCCAACAGTGTTATTTGTGCTTGTGCCAGTCAGCTATAACTATTCCATTAGCACCTTTCAATTTTTAAAGATATAATCCAACACAAATCTCAAATCAAAGTCCGTTCAACATTTCATCAGCTCTCTCATCCTGAGCGCAGAGGAGAGGGCCGGGCTGTATGGTGCTCACACTCGTTGTCAGCTGTGGAGCAGCGCAGCGCTGCTGAAATACCAGGATAATGTTCCAGTTTGGCGAATGGCGGAGTAGGCAGCAAGCCGAGAGAGCTCTGTCTCCACTCGTCATTTATTTGACATTTGTTACACTATCCGCCCACTAAAACTGGAGAGCTGGCCTGGCACTTTGGGAGATGATGGATCTCCATTTCTCATGCTTCTGCGTTGAAAAGCCGCATCACCAGCATACGTAGTTACTGACACCTATGTTGTTACCACAGCAACCCATACAGATAGGTCGGTGATGTCTGGACACACCAATCCAATCTGATCACTTGCAAATAACAGTGCGGACATTGTCTTAAAGATCTGATTTGAGAAACTTTTTTTTTTTTTCAATTCATTTCAATTTTATTTATACAGCGCCAAATCACAACAAAATTCATCTCAGGGCACTTTTCACATAGAGCAGGTCTAGACTGTACTAATTTACAGAGACCCTACAATTCCCCCATGAGCAAGCACTTGGTGATAATAATAACAATAACAATAGTGATAGAGATGTGACTAGCAACAACAAACAGCAGCAATAGCCGGAGAAGGACACCAACAGGACTGCAAAGTTTTGGGCTGGATGCTGGGGATTCCTGCGAGATGAGAAAGCACAAAAAGCTCAGGGGAAGAAGCTCAGTTAGTAACATGCATTAATGGTAAATTAATGCATACAGATGGAGAGGAGGAGGAGGAGAGAGGAGCTGCAGTCTGAACAAAGTCTAAATGTATTCACTCAGGTGTGATCTGTGTGTTATTTCTCCTGTGTCCACCAGGGGTTTTCAGCAGGTCTGTTTGCCTTCTACCATGACGATGAGGGCAAACCTCTGACTCCTCGCTTTGCCAGTGGCCTGCCTGCCTTCAACGAGAGGTGAATACAGTTTGTGTTGTTTGGAAACGGCATTCACTTTACATGTCCATCAACCCAGCCAGTTGTGATGCTTTATACTAAAGGAAACCAAAAAGACTGGAGAGGAAACAAACATCTAGCTTCCTCTCTATAGAGTGTTAGTTCAGAGTCATTTTAAGTTTCATCTATGAGGTTTTAACTCATCATGTCTCCTGAAGAGAAGAAGGTAAAAGGTGTTTCACATGAGCTAATCAGCTACCTAGGTGTGGTCACACAACCTATATGAAAACCAGAACTCAAACACAGACAGTGCATGTAAGTGTATACATACTGTCAAGAGGCCAGAAAAACATATCGATGGGCCTCCAAAGAGGAGAAGGCCAGACAACAACCCTGTTAGGTCAAGATATTGGGCCAGAGGCTGAGAGAAAGAAGGGAAACACAATTTCCGCAATGCCCATTCTACATCGAAAGATCCAGCAGAAGAAATAGAAGAATGGGTGAAGAAACTGGAGAGAGTCAGATCTGGTCATCGACTACCTGACCTGCCAGTCACGCCATCTGTAGCTCCACCTGGCGACCTTTATGTTTGCAAGTCATCCCTGGAAGGATGTTCTTATAGGGACAGCAAAAGTAGTATAAAACCAAAGATGTTAGAGAAGTAAGAGTCAATTGGTCGATTGCTGGAGGAGACTGCATCACTTTGATGGAACCAATACAACTTGAAAAGTGAAGAAGTTGTGAGAAATTTCAAGTGAAAAATTTCATCTTGAGGAACACAGACTGAGCTGAGCAGTTGAAAGACACTTCACTGCTGCCCAGCAGGGCTGCTGAATCCATCGCAAGGCCTCTGAGGACATGAAGACTTTTCAGACATGGGACTGGAACACCTGTGGCTGTTTTTCAGCAATGGAACCAGTTTTTGAGATTTTTGGACTGTTCCTGTTATCAGCTTTATTGTAGGACCATTGTACCATTGTAGGAAAGATACAATGGTCCCCCCCCCCCCCCCCCCACACACACACACACACACACAAGTGCATACACGCACACATACACACAAAATGAAGAGAAATGTTAAAAAGAATTCCTCATTGAGACATTGTGGATGTAGTGTTCTCATATAGAAAATCTATTTGCACTCTGATGTAAGTGGTGATATCACCACCTTTTGATGTGTTTCAAGGTATGTGTTCTTACAGGCCTGCTTGTCTTACCAACATACTGAGGGCACATGGGCATGAGTGAATATAACAGACACTGCCTGATGCTGTAGGTTTTACCTGTAGTGTGACTTGTGAATATACTTGTTTTCTTGGAATTCTCACATGCCATTAATTGCGACAAGGAAAGAAGCTGCCTCCTCCATCCCAGCTTCTCTGGGTGGGAGCAGAGGGGCTAGAGGACTCTGCAGAAACAAACTTGTGAGAAGGAAGGTTAAAGCTGCATGTGTCTAAATGAAATTTCTTTATCAGTGCATGTGTATGTTCAGAAGGAAGTTTGCAGTTTGCACGGTGTGTTGTCCAACCACATCGGAAATCCAGTCAGTCTCTACTGACACTTATTTATGCACATAAAAAGTGACAGAACAATAGTTGTGTGAGTGAAAAAAAAGAGTTAGATGGAGAAGTCCAAACCCTCCACATAGCTGAACTACTGTGCCATCTTCCACCTCTCATATAAACTTGTGTGTGTGTGTGTGTGTGTGTGCGTGTGTGCGTGTGTGTGCGCGCGCACAGCCTGGGTCTGTACCAGTGGAGTGAGGCGGTGATCAGGAGTGTCAGCAGGTTGTGGGACATCAGAGGAGGAGTGATGGTCCGCCACCAAGTGCATGTCCTCGTCACCCCTCGTGTCGTGGTAAGAAGCTGTCTGTCTCCCAGTCAGTTCAGAGGTGGATCCCTGGAAACCTGCATTTTTAGACTGAATACACATGAGTCAGCGGTCCCATTCCAAAGGTTGGACTACAGGCAACAGAAGGCTCATTTCTCAGCTGCAACACATTTGGAGAAGCCTTTGAATTGGAGCTTAATTGGCCCATGTATGCTGTGCCCATCAGTAATGTAATGGAGCACTTAGGTTTCTAAAGAAAAATGACTTCACCTGGACTAGAATCATAATGGGATGAAAAGATTTCACTCGAACATGACAGAGGAATAAGTTCAGAGGGAGAGGATGGAGACTGTTACCTGCAGTACCTGTAGTTTCGGTATTATTACACTCACTGTCAGTCATTGACAGAGCTGTACAGTATGTTCTTCTGTGTGCCTCCAGGAGGAGGCAAGGAGACATTTTAACTGCCCTATCTTGGAGGGAATGGAGCTGGAGAACCAGGGAGGGACGGGAACTGAACTCAACCACTGGGAGAAGAGACTGCTGGAGGTAACCACACTTTCTCTGTGTGACTTTTGGGGAAGTGAACAATTAGAGATTCTCCTTCATGTTAAATTTTCTTCTTCATTTGCCTTTCCTTTCCTCAGAACGAGGCGATGACAGGCTCCCACACCCAGAACCGTGTGTTTTCTCGTCTGACGCTGGCAATCATGGAAGACAGCGGCTGGTACCGAGCTAACTACAGCCTGGCCCAGAGGCTGGACTGGGGCCGTGGCCTCGGCTGTGACTTTGTCATGAAGAGCTGCAAGTTCTGGATGGACAGACAGAGGCAGAGGTCACAATAACACTCTTTGTGTGAAACTTCTCTTCAGATGAGGTGTTTCTTGCAGTTTGTAGTTCCTGTGATCACAAAGAATGTCTACACTTAGAATTTTAAAGCTAGCAGCACCAGTCTTTTGGAAGTGTTGCTGGTGGCTCATGTAGCTATGACTGGAGCTCTGCAGCTCAAGAAATAGAAATATGTGTGGTTTCTATGTCACAGCTCAGATTATGAGCATGCTTCCTGGAGACCAGATTTATCCATTTTGATAAGCTTGTTTCATTAACCAGCAGTTAAGACTCACTGTTTTCATCAAAGACCCCTTTACAGTAGATTAGTTGAAAGAGATTTACATGCAGATTTTATGTTCCCTCTCAAGAAAGGCAAGACATCTTGTTGCAGTTACACACAGTAAACAGTGTCCTCTGGTATTGAGGACCGCTCAGAATGCACATGCAAGAGATTACGTCTTCTGAGTTTTAGCTACATTTCTGCATTATTTATTTACCTTTTTATATCCGATTTTCTTTTTCCATTTATTCTTCAAGATAAGAACATGGAATTCTTTAATTTGAAAATCTGAAAATACCAGTACAGAAGTTTCAGAAGTGTTTTGTGGTGCATTTGTTGTTGCAGACGGCACGCTGTGACGCCGTACTGCAACACAGTGCGAGCCTCTCCTCTTCAGCTGACATGCAGACAGGACCAGCTGGCTGTGGCTGTCTGTAACCTGCAGAAATACCCACAGGAGCTGCCGCTCAAGTACCAGGTACACACACACACACACACACACACACACACACATACACATACACATACACATACACATACATAAGCCCCTTTCACACATGCAGTCTATCCCTGAAATGTTCAAGAACATTTCCTGCATGGAGTCATGTGTGAATGGGAGCAGGGATAGATATTCATGGAAATCTGTACTGCCAATTTCCCACCTCAAGACCTAGTAACATTTCAGGGAAAATGCCAGTATGGCTTTGCTGTGAATGAAAGCAGTAATGTTGCAGGGACAAGAAAAAGGGTTATTTCCGTCTGATGAAGGACACTTTCAAGTGGAACGAGCGAACCAATCACAAGACTTGATGTGGGGATGATGAACTGTGAGTTGGGTGATGTTGGTTTTGGCTTGTTTGTTTTCAACATGGCGGACGCGTCACAAACTTTCTCATATTACCGCGAAACAGTACGCAAAAATATGTTTCTGAAAACATTTTAGGCGAGAAAAAGGCAATGCAATTGCCAGAATCTTGATTCATATTTGAGCAGGACTGCCTAGTTTGAAAGTTTGATCTGAGTTTCGTGAGTTTTGCCCTCTTCTTCTGTTGAGTTTTATGGCGGTTGGCATTCCTTAAGTGTTGCATTACGGCCATCTACTGGACTGTCCCTTGCTCCATCTATTCCAGCGTTGCAATGGCATGTGTGAAAAGGCACAACACAGAAATGTTCCTGAATGTAGGTACATGTGTGAACAGTGAAAATCACTAGCAGTACATGAAAGGTTACCGCAGTAACTTACCGGGAAATATGAAAGAGGTTATACACTCACAGGCATAGGCTCCCATTCTGTGGGTGCACAAGAGTCTGGGCATGCACGAGCACATATGAGCCCTGGTGAGGAAATCATATGTGAGGTGACCATATCAGGAGAAAAGCCAAAGCAGAGTTTCCTATCATATTCTGTGATGTGTTCCATAGTTGTGTTGAACTTGTGTTATTTATTTATTGGGACCATGTACAGTGTTAAACATAAATGTTACCGTGTAATGTACTGCACCAGACTTAGCTTTTAACTCATTTTCATCTGCAGTCCCTTACGCAGCTCACAATTAAAACATATAACAGAACAATAACAAACAGCACAAAGCAAAAAACACACAGGACACATAATACAAAATACAAAGCTACACACAATAGCACATCACATACACCCACAATGTCAACTAGAAATTAATAATGTGAACTTGTCAAATTAAAAACAAGACTATCTGTGCTAATGAGAAGATCATAGATGATATTTAGATTCAGTGGTTACAGAGCTGAGTAGCTTTTAGCAGACTTTTTAATTTGGTTTTGAAAGTACTGATGGAACTGCAGCTCTCCATGTGGTCGGGTAGGGCATTCCACTGAGTTGTAGCTTTTACAGAGAATGTCGACTGCCCAAATGCAGTGCAACGAACGGTATGGTACAATCTCGTACAGAGGATATTCTGGAATATCCAATAGAACTTACTGAGCGAGTGTACACAAAGTCACATAGTGGAGGAGGGGCCAAATCATTAAAATTTTATAAACAAGGCATAAATTTGAAAATAATCTAAAATTCTCAAAGCTCAGTAAATTTTATTTCTCTAGTATCCTACAGTGATGGAAATGCATTTTCTTTTTGTCTAGAGTTTTTAGAGTTTGTCTGTATACAGACTGTGGCTGTTTCTCCAGCCTGCCCCCCACATGTGATGCAATAAGACATATGGGAAAGAATCATAACATGCATAAATATCTTGGCTGCATCCAAAGAGAGACAGTTTCTAATATGTCTAAAATTTACTTAGTTGTACTTTATGGTTTTAATTGTTTTTTTTACATGTTTCTTAAAGTTCAAATTTGGACCCACTGTCACACCAAGATATTTAAAATAAGTGACTATGTCAATCCTCTCACCTTTCATGAGAATATCAGGGTTAGGAGATTGTACCATGGTTTTAGACAAAAACATACCTTTTGTATTGTTAAATTTAGACTCAGACATGATTGATGAAGCTAATGTGTGATGCTTTCCAACGCAATTGCTAGCTTAGCAGCTTCAAACTCTGCAGCTGTTTTTGCATGTGTGGTGTGTATACAACAATGTCATCTGCATACATTTGCAGTTCTAAATCATTACACTGTTGAGGGAGATCATTAATATATAGGCTAAATAATAGAGGACCTAATCCTGACCCTTGTGGAACACCCATTGTGCACTTCATGTAACTGGACAGTGTGTCACAAACTTTAACACATTGTATCCTATTAGATAAATATGAAGACATTCATGCCAGTGGTCTAGATGAGAAGTTAGATTCTCTTGTTGTGGCAGGAAGGTTTGGACAGGATTCAGAGGGCCTCTCCAACATGATCAAAACACTCAAAATGTAACAACAGCAGCACTTGATCATGAGTGGTGACTTTGTGCTTGTTTATTCTGATTATTTAAAATGTGTCCTGTGGAGAGACAAACCTAAACTGATTGTGTTTATTCTTTAGGTCTAACAAATGTGTTCCATTCCCTTTCCTTCCTTATAAAACCAAAGCCATTTTTTAAAAAGTATTTTAAAGTTGCATTGTTTACACCCATGTTCACTAGCTTGCAGTCTTCTTCTTCTCTGCCTTTTTTGGTGCATTGCAGCATTTCTTGGTGCATTATTCACAGAATAGCATGTAGTGACAGGCAGGACTGTGTATCATGTCACACGTGTGCATGTGTATCCTCGTGCACATGCATGAGACAAACAAAACAGGGACCCACTCACTAAAAAACTACTCTATAGCGCTACAAGTGCTCAGAAATTCCACAGGTACCTTTTAAGTACATTTCTTTATACTTTCTCATAGTTTAGTCTCATAGCAGTGATTTACTGCAGTGCTCTGCTTCTGTATTTTGTGTGTGTATGTGGGGCAGCTCTGTTGGAAATATAAATTCAGTGCCTCTGCACACAGATGATTATTTTAATTATCAACTAATCTGCTGATTAGCCTTGAAACTGTCAGAAGATAGTAAAAAATGCCCAGAACAATTTTCTAGAGCCCCAGGTATATTCAAATTCCTCCTTTTGTCCAAGTAATCAAGTAATGTAAGGACAGTCCAAACCACAAAGATACTCAATTTACAGTAACATAAAACAAAGACAAGCAGAACCTTCTCACATTTGAGAGGATGGGAATGTTTGACATTTTTGTTACAGAACATGCCTGAAATAATTACTTGATTATCAAAATAGTTGCTGATTAATTTTATGATCAACTAATCGATTAATAGATCAATTGTTTAAGCTGTATTCTAAACTACGTTGTAACTCCATCCTTCTCTAGTATTAACTAAATGTACTGTATGTGCTATAGTATTGTACATCAAACTATGTGTTGATGTACAATCAACATCCTGTTCTTGATGTTCAAGAACAGGCTCTCTCCCAATCAGTTCTGGAGGCTGCTCAGGATGGGTGGGTGGGTTCTTCTCCAGGGTCTGGAGGCAGCTAAGGAAGGGAATACCCCAGCCCCACAAAGAAATAAGCAAAATCCAAACTCAACTCGGAAGAAAAAGGTGGATTAAAGGGAAGGGGGAGAGGAGAAAAACAAAACAAAAATAAAAAAAAAGCAAAGTCAAACCATTAAACACATAAAGAAAATATTACGAATTGGCTGTACCTGGGATATCCTCCTGGGATATATCACTTTCCCTATTTACTCCCCCCTCTCGATTTTCCCCCTTTCTTTTTTTGTTTTTTTCTCTCTTTCTTTTCCCCTCTCTTCCCTTTCCCTCCCCCCGCTCACTTTCTCACTCCTTCCTTGCATCACCTCTGGGGGTGGCGGGCTGGGGCGCTGTGGCCGGTGTGGTGCGGCTTGGCCGGACGGGAGGGGGAGATGAGTGAATGAAGACATGACCAGCTTCCCCTACCTAGACAAATCAACTTAATTATTCTTTTTTAATACCACATTTTTCCATTCCTCTCCCTTCTTATTTATTTATTTTTATTTATTTACTTGTTATCATCATTATCATTAATCTTGTTTTTTTTATTACCACCCGCCCCAGTTGCTCTTTCACACTTACATACACACTCACACCTACACACACAGAAATCTGTGTGCCCTAACTCACACATTTCATATTATAAGCACTAACATCTGATGTTTTCTTTTGTGCTGTTACCACTGTAAGTCCTCAATGCATGTTTGTCTTTTCACACAAACTCTGTCATGTCATCCGTTTGATTACATTCTGTCTTGTTATGTCTTGTATCACCTGTTCTGTCTCGTCTCACTAAATAGAAAAAAAAACAAAACAAAACAAAAAAATCTAAATGTGCTTTGAAGTATTCATACATACTTATACTATATTAGTTATAATAAGATATACTGTGGTCTGTCAGTATACTCTATACAATTGTGTGTGTGTCAGTATTTTGAGCGGATCCCGGACGTTCCTGCTGATCAGCTGTCATTCTTCGGGGGTGCTGTGGAGATCGCTGACTACTGTCCCTTCAGCCAGGAGTTCAGCTGGCATCTAAGTGGAGAGTATCAGAGAAACTCCTACTGCAGAGTATCTGAGAATCAGCCAGGTAACACTGACACTTCTGTTAGCATCACTTCTATTATCACCACCAGAAAGTTGTGTGTGTGTGTGTGGGGGGGGGGGGGGGGGGGGTGTTTCTGATGCTGTTCGACCATTTGAGTAACACTTGTGTTGAAACATACTGACACCTTGACTGTCAAAATCATCAGTATAACTCCGTAGAGGATTTTGGAGGAATTTTGCAGTTAAATCTGCTCTGAACTACTGCTTATACTAGAATGTTGTTACCAGTGCCATCTGTATGAATAGTGTGAATGTCTCTGTGTGTGTATTCAGACTGGTGGAGGAATTATGGGGCAGAGCATTATGGACCAGACTCTGTGTGTCTGTATCAGAAGTCAGCCTTTGTTATGGAGCAGTGTACCAGGAAGATGACTTTCCCTGACTGGGGCTCTGGATGCTACAAGGTATGTCAGTAAAATTCTCAACAGTTTTACCTAGATCACCATGTACTGACTGGTAGACCTAGTCACCTCTGTGTTTAAAATAGGGAAATTTTGCAATAAGATCAGTTCATTTGGAATTCAGCCTCATGGCAGAAATGTGTGCAGTTGAGCAAACTGTCTTGACAGTGCTGACTTCTGAGAAACAGAGAGCCAGAGAGTCCAAAATGGAGGAAGCCATTACTTGACCTCCTCTGTCAGACTGTACAAAGTGTGCTGTACAAAAGAGACTCAAATAGAAAATGAAGGAGAGAGAGCTGCATCCAAGATCCCCCACTGGACTTGACATGAGGACATTGAGATCCACGGTCCTGCCTTAATCCCTAAGTTCTAGAGGTGCTGTTTGGCTGATATCTTGTTTTTACCTTTGGACAGAGCCAGGCTAGCTGTTTCCAATCTATATGCTAAGCTTAAGTTAAGTTAACCAGCTACTGGCTGTAGCTACATATTTAGTGAACAGGGAGTGGTATCAATCTTCTCATCTAACTCTCCTCCAGAAAGCAAACAAGCATTTTTCCCAAAATGTTGAAGTTTAATGTTCATTTAAATGAACAAATGAACATTAAACTGAAAGCATAGCAGGAAACGAAGGGAATCTAGTGGGGTTAGGTCGGTTTCTGGTTTTGCTGGTCCCGTGTACGAGCTTAAACCGGTTTGTTTTTATGCGAACCCACTGAACTGACATTTGTCATTATGAGACGTCTAAGTATCTCACATGGCTCCAACACTGACGGGGCCAGCTGTTGCTGTCCACTCACCTGGACGCCAAAGATAAGCTGGAGGAGGTAGGCTGACCCAGGCTACCACCAATAACCTGGATAAACCCAACCGGGCTGATTAGTTTCCAGTGGTCTGAGATCAGCTTGTGTTTTGAAAACAACACACGGATACAAAGGGATCCAACGGATGATTTTACCAGCCTGCATGGTGACTAGCAGCTAGTTAGCATCGTTAGTATAGCATGGTTGTGCCGTGTTGTGTTTAGCCACGGTGTTTCCAGCTGTTACACCGGCAGCTTTTTTAATTTTGTTTTTTATTGACAATCTGAAACAAACAAGGCACATGTCATATTCAAACAAGTCCTTCTGCCTCAGGTAAAACAAAATAAAAGGAAACCAACAGTAGCAAAACATAATAAGGTAGATAGAAGAAAGTAAAGAAATAACAGTGACATGGAACGAGCGAAAATGAATAAATAAATAAATAAATCAAGCATACAAACGGCAGGGCTATTTCAAATCAATTTGTCTTTCTAATAATGAAAAAAGTTTAAGGGCTTTCTTGTCATTAACTAGTTTTGGAGACTTACTCAAGAGTTTTAACTCATTCTTCCAATGGTTTACATTAGGTTTAGCTTTGAAGTATCTACATTTATGTATAAAGAACTTTCCCAATAATAACAGAATATTGAGGACAAAGTCTTGAAGACAAACTTGATTGTCTTCACTGTCAGAGGTGACAGTTCTGTCTCCTTGGACCATAGCCAGCCCTGCATATCACTCCAGAAAGACTGCACTGATTCATAATGGAAAAACAAATGTTCTTAATTTTCAATTTTCCTCTCACAAAACACACAGTTATTCATATCTAAGTTAAACCTCATTCTCAGGAAATCATTTGTTGGGTAAATCTCATTTAAAATTTTGAAATTAACCTCTTTTACTTTAGGAAGGAGTGGAAAGAAGATGTATCTATTTCTTATTTTCTTAACCTCTTCAGCTCCAAATTCCTCAAAATTATATTCCTTCTGTGTTGGAATAGTATTCTTTTAATAGCAAATATCTAATAACTCTACTCTGTTACTGCATTGACTGTCACAAAAGTCTATTCCTTCAATGCAAAGCTGCCTCAGTCCCGGAGAGATCTTTGTGTACATAATGTCTTCCTTAACCATTGACCTCAGAGAGACTGGTATGGCTTTTATCATTCTGTTATAGATCTTCACAGTACAGTGGAGTTGGAATTTCTCACAAAACTCATCATGTTGTAACAGATTTCCATTATCATCCATAAAATGAGCAACAGCCCAAATCCCTTTAGACTTCCATTCCTCTTAGTATAGTGATTTTCTACTGAGCAGTATGTATCATTGTTCCACACTGGTGTGTTGTGTGGTGTAAAGTTATGTTTATAAATAGAGGAGGGTTTGCTGATGGAAATCAGAAAGTTTATCCGGTAATAAGCTACAAACAAAGTCACAACATAGTAAAAAGTCTATTCCACCCATTTTCTGAAAGATTATATTGGGGATAATAAACCAAAAGGAGTGTTTATTCTTAATAAAAGATTTTAACCATTTCAATTTCAAGACACCATTCATGATATCAAAGTCGATCATATTCACACCCCCATCATCATAGTTTTTAACCATATCATTTTCCTTATGTACTGACACTTATTTCTCCATATGAATTTGACATTGACACTGTTTATTGATTTTGTCATTCTCGCTGATATGGGAATGGAAAATGCCAGGTAAATGAGTCTGGATAAGCTGTCCATTTTGGATAATAAAACTCTCTCAAATATTGTAATAGCTCTCTGCAACCATCTATTTAGGATTGCCTTACATTTTTCTATAGTATTCCAAATATTCATCTTGATAGTTTTATCCTTAGAGATGACAATCCCCAAATATTTAACCTCCTTCTTAACCTGTATGTTGTATACTGATTGCAGGGGATGTTCATGTAAGGTTAACATTTCACATTTGTTTAAATGTAATTATAAGCCTGAAGCTTTTGAAAATTGTTTAATAGACTGTAAAGCTAATGGGATTTGGTTTTCATCTTTTAGAAATAAAGTTGTGTCATCAGCCAGTTGACTTATTATTATTTGTCTTCCCATCACATTTAATCCTTCAATACTATCATTCTTCATCAGAATATTTAGCATTTCTGCAACCATTATAAACAGTAATATTGAGCTGCTACATCCTCGATGAATTCCCCTCTCGATATCAAATCTCGAGCAGGTGCTGTGTCCTAGAGCTACCAAGCTATTGATACCATTGTATAGCATTTTAATCAAATTTATAAATTTCTCTCCAAAACAAAAATAAGAGTATCCAGTATGAAAGGATGTTCAACAGATTCAAATGCTTTTTAGAAATCTAAGAATAAAACAAACCCTTTTATCTGAAGTGTATCATCATAATCAAATAAATCTAATACAAGTCTTATGTTATTATGAGTTGACCTCCCTTTCAAAAATCCTGATCGTGTCTCACTAACTATGGTGGAGATACCTTTTTTTCAGCCTATCAGCAATAGCCCTAGATAGTATTTTATACTCAGTATTAAGCAAGATGATGGGTCTCAAATTATGTAATATTCTTTTATCTTTACCTGATTTAGGGATCAGGGTGATTAAACCTTGTTTCATGCTTGACGTCAGTTCTTTCTTCTCTACACATTCCTTTAAAGCTTTAAATAAAAAATTTCTTACTTCTTTCCAAAGGAAACACGACAGCTACACACAGCACCCTAGCACAAGAAGAAAAGTTGAATGGTGGTTGTGAGAAATAAAAACATGTCACTCACTGTCCTGACTGCGGCCCCGCTGTTTCATACTTTGTTTCTGTGCTACAGGTGTCTTGCTCAGCTCAGGGCCTGATGGTGTACGTTCAGGATCGCTCCTTCCACTGCTTCCGTAAAGGTCAGCTACTGAGTGTGAGCGTGCGAGTCAATGACTGGGTTTACAACGGTGTCCTGATCTGCCCCGCCTGCACCGACTTCTGTGATGACTGTCCTCTACCCCACCAGCTCCTGCCCATCAACACTTCCAGGAGTAACCCCATTGGTCAGTATCATCCCTCCTCTCTATACATGTGTTCAGCTTTTTTCTCTTTGCCATTTAGCTTTTAGTTGGTAGGTGAATGAACCGGATTTCTGTCTCAATCAACAAGGCAGTCAAATCTAGAAAATCATACATTTATTTCAAATAAAATAGGACAAAGTGAACAAATTTAATTACAAGTTATATAAAGACCAAAGCCCCATAACTGACATTGACATTAGCACAAAGTGCAAAAGAGCTGGGTTAAGGTGAACATACAGTTAGTCAGCAGGTATGCTGATTAATAAATACACTCTCACTAGTGTCATAGCTTTGAAGCAGCTGAGCCAATCACAGTACAGCATCACAACAATTAAGTTCTCATTCTACTGTTTTTCACGTGGTAAATGGTCACATCACATATGATGCAGCAGCAGCAATAAAACATGAAACAACTTTTGATTAAAAAGAAAAAAAAAAAAGTTGGTGGCGCACAGGATTGATGAGGCTCTGTACCCTAATGTCTCCCACAGAATTAGGCAGAATAGTGAGTTATAACCGACCTGTCGGTGTGTAGAAGTGCGGGTATTTGTGTTCTAGCACTCGAAAATAAACACGGTGAACAACCGCACATAATGGCACTGCCCTCTAGCGCAGCACTTCTCCAATCAGAGGCTGCAGATTTATCAACATATCTGTCCTGCTGCCTTCAGATGCTGCAGGGATTTCATGAGCTGAAACTTTTCAGACAGTATGAAGCAGCTGTGGACAACAGATACTGTAAGAATTGTTCAGATTCATTTATATAATTAATGCAGGATGCTGTACTGACATTCCTAGTTTAATCACATTAAATATTATTTTCATGCTGATTTAATATACTGAATTGAGAGTTTTTCATTGAAATGTTTTATTTATATTTTAAGCATCAGCCCCAGAAACAGACGTGGTTCTGAGACTTCTATTCTCCACTTAACATCAAAGACCCAGTTTCCACCAAAATACCAGCAGCTCGCTTTGTGCTGCTTTATTTGAGTGAACCTCCCGCCTTATTGTGCCTCTCCTCTCACCTGTGCACCAAGCTGGGTACCAAAATACCACAGAGACAGACAAAGAGAATTTGTGATGTCTTCCTTAAGCTGGGGACACACCTAAAGAGAGCTGAAACCTACAAAGACTGGACAGACCACATAAAAAGTGTTTGCACCAACTGGCACAGATTTTTTAGCCTTTGACAGTCAGGAAGGAGCACAAACCTTAGGACCGAGTAATCACACAGACAACTACTGCTCTGTAATGACTTGAGTCCTGGTGTGAGTCAACCTAGCAAATCCTGCAAGAATGATGCCAAATTTTGCATGTTTTTGTACCAAAACAAACATGTAGGTAACCATCTGCTTGTACTAATACATACATGGTTAATATTAATATTACAGTTTTTGCTGAAAAGGCTAAAAAAGAGGAGAGAAAAGCGTGGGTAATGTGGACTGTAATTGGAGATGAGTGAATTTTGTTAAATGAAGCGAAATGAAGGTTCTGGTCAGCTGTGCAGCTCTTCGCTGTTGCTGTTGACTTTAATTCCGTTTACAGTTTCCTTTCCATTTCAGTTGTCCAGTGCTCTCAACACCACAAACCTCTTTGCTCACTATTTCCTCTCTCTTGTTTATTTATGGTACGTCTCCCTTGACATACGTTGACATGCAAGTAATGTCGGCGTGATTTGACTGATAGCATTATTTATTTATTTTATTTATTTATTTTTTTAAATTTTCTATAGATATCGTGGTAATATTGTTATTGTGAATTCTTTTGGCCACGATAATCGTTTTGTGAAAATCTGATATCGTGACAGCCCTAATCTGAAGATTTAAGATTAGAATCTTTATATATCACACATTAAATGATTTTATCTGCTGGCTGTCAACATCAACTGACCCAGACTGACACACACCCACTCCAACTCTGTCCCATCTGTTGTCATGCCCAAATCACATTCATAATCAGGTCAACAGCTGTGTGTCCCTGCCTCTACTTGAAACTACTTTCTGGAGACTCTGTTATTAGTCTTTGGAGCCGTTTCTAAACTTACTACTGTGACAAAGCTCCTCCTGGTGAATGAACATGTCACCCAGTGCAGCTGCGTGACTCCTTGACATGTTTTTAATAGTTGTTGGACAACAACGGAAGTCTATGGCACAGAAGAATAAGATATATCAGGCTTTAGATACATGCAAAATACTTGTTGTTTTGTTTGTTTGTTTGTTTCAGACCCATGCTCCAGTTCTCCAGGTCTGGCTATCACTCTGTGGCTCCTACTGCTCAACCTGCTTCCCCTAGTGGCTGGACTGCTGCTCTGCCACTGCAGCTGATAAACACAAACACACACACACAAACACACACACACACACAAACACACACACACACAGAGCTAATAAATCCTGCCTATGAAAATTTACATTTGCCTGCCAGGCGCACACACACACACACACACAAACACATATCAGATCATGGTCACTTTTGGGGACATTACATAGACTTACATTCATTTCCTGAAGACTTACCCTAACCATAACCACTTTGTGCCTAGTGATTTTCTGCTTGGCTTTTGTCCCCAATTGGACCAGCCATCCTCAATTAATTGGTCCTTAGTCTGAAATTTGTCCCCATAAGTAGCCTATGACAGACCACACACACACACACACACACATACACATACACACACACACACACACACACACACCATGGTAGCTGGACAATATGTAAAAACAAAAATCAACAATTCACTGACCTAAGTTGAAAACACTCATCTGTAGCCCTGTGTGGATTTGGGTCACAGACCTTTCTTCCCCTCCTTCCATCCTTTGTTTCCCCCTCTGTCCTCTGTAAGTTTTGCTTTCCATTTTTTCCTCCATCACTCCTTCCTCAGGACCTGCATTCTTCCATTCTTCTTTTCTCCATTCCTCAGTTCATTCAGTTTCTTCATAGATGACTGTATGTTCTCTTACCACAGTCAGGGATCTTTTTGCTGAAGCCTCATTCAGGTGTGAATCAGTGCAACATGGAGCATGTGGTCAAACCACAGATCATCTGGAACATCAGTCCCCTGGTTTAACAGACAGCAGACTGTACACTTTCTGTGCTTTCTGGCCTGTGGTGCAGCAGTTTTCTTCCCAGAATTCCCAACTTGTACAGAAATCAATTACTTCAACGTGGGATCATCTTAATACGTCAATTTCCATTTTTCCTTTATGCTATAGTGACTGGAGAAGGAGATTAGTCTTCTCACCTGAATTGCTGATCACAGATTTCTTCTTGCTAAATCACATGTAAGATGAGCAACTGACTGTGGATCATCCTGTTCTCTGACACTACAGCTGCCCACCATCTCCTATCAACCCAGATAAAAAACCAGGAGGGACACAAAAGCAGGACAGGAAGTGGAATGCCTGGTGGGAATGCAAAGAATTATAGGACTGTTCATGACAGTTTAGATATTAGAAAGTCACAAATGTATATACAACTGGCTGGCTGTAAAACTACAAACTACCTTCAAGGCTGAAAGAAGTCTTCTCTGCAGTTTGGTGACCCCCGGTGGCAGCAGGAGGTAACTGTTTACATTTTTAAAAGTTTAAAAGACCTTTTTACCCTCTAATGTGAAATATAAACATGACACTTACTTGAGCTGCATTTCCTGTTTTTAGAGGCAGGCAGGGATGAAAGTGGTGGAATCAGTGTCCCGGTCTCCTGCTGACAGGTCACATGAGTTTCAATTCTGCATTAAAATAGGCTACAATTATACCAAAAAAGCTCTTGTTTTTAAATAAATGTATGTACATTCAAAGGATGGTCACAACATATAGTAAGCAACAGCTATGAATCCAGTAAAAGAGGCCTGCTTGGAATCCTATCTTCGTCAAAGTTACACTGTGTTAGAGAGCATTTGCTTCAGCTTTATGCTCATCCTGGAGGCTACAGTTTGTGGTTCATGGTGTGGTGGTGTTGTATTGGATTGCATTGATAAAACATTTGGAACACCTTCCAGTATAATTCAGTCCAGTATGACATGGCTGCAGGGTTGAATCAATTCACTTAGTTAATGTTACAGGCTTTGCAGAGGTAGGATTCATTGCTGGGCTGTAGTGTGAGGATGTATTGCATCAAACATCTCTATTGTGTCTAATCCCTGTATATGTCACTTACCTTTATTGCAGACCATAAGAATTGCTAGTTACTGGTGTCATGTTGACATGGGGGTGCACAAACTAAACAGCTGATCTTGGGTGAGATGTACTGATTATGACTGCTTTGAATGATCGCGATCTTTAACTAAATCTAGCAAGAAGTCATTGGGTGCTTTCCATTTGGCCTAACATGCTTCCTCACCTGCCTCCCTCGCGTCTTAGCCGCTCCCACTGAGGATGTAAGGAGTGTTATTCACGAAACGGGACATCCTTGCTCACTGCAGCACCGTTTTGAGTCTGATACTTTTCAGGCTCATTCTGGGTATTATTAATAGCCTAATAACCAAAACTGTGTGGCTGTGTTGGAGAAATATGCAGATAGGCCTTTTAAATATTTTCCTGTATGAGCCAAGATGCCCTTGAAACAGAAAAGCCTCTTGCCTGATGAAGAAAAAGTAATGCTTTTATGATTCATAATTCTACAACGAAGAATAAAGGCCACTGATTTCCAGAATTAAGTCATAATATTATGAGAAATTCGTCAATATTTTGAGAAAAAAGTCATAGTAGAATAGGTTCCTCTAATTGTAAAGTGTCAAATGTCATAGGTTGATTGGATTACATGAGCATGTTTTAATTTTTGCTGACAGCCCACAGGCTCATGTAGCCTGCAGTTATTTAAACTTGTGTAAAGGTGTGTTTGGACTGCAATGTCACTCTCCTCTGAGCTGTGTCGCTGTGTCTGCTCTGGTTCCCTCTGGCTTAGGCACCTTGCTCTGTTTGTCTCCATATTGCAAGGATGCTTACCATTGGAAAGCAAGGATATTCGAGGTGGTGATGTTAACTTGTATGGACAATCAGCTGCACAAAGGTGAGATTTGTGTTTTATCAGAAGTGTTTCCAAACAGTTTGTTTGAGGAGAGGTTTCAAAGATGAAGACTAGTGGTTAGTTTGGAAAATGTATGTCTTGTTACTGACTTCCCCTCCTCTGATAAAAAAGCAGCGCACAGCCATTTAACTAAACGTTCTCATTCAGAGACAGTGTCTTTTAGATGGTTGTGTCACTGTGTCGGTCTGATACTACCAGATCAGCTGAACACAGAGCAGGAACATAATGCACAGCATAAATACGTTAGTGTAGATTCTGCTGCCTTTCACATCATTTGCCTAAAGCTCACTCAGCTGCACTCACTTCCTGATGCCATGACTTCACTCTGGGCTCAGCTGCTACTACTTCAAAACACATCCATGTATTCACTCATACATTATGGAACTGGCTTTCTCTCATAACAAGATGAGGTTATTGGTGAAACCTATAAATTTAGGTCATCACTCACTCAGACTGCTCTTAATTGTTTACTACCACAGAATATTATACTAAAATTATACTTTTTTCTGGAAATGTGACTTTTTGCACTTAAATTTTCAGCTTTATTCTTGAAATATTACAATTAACCCCTAACTATAACTCCTTAAAATTGCAACTTTATTCCTGTAATATTATTTTTCTCAAAAAATATTATTATTTTCCTAACAGTGTCCCTAATACTCCTTCATATACTTCAGATTGAACACACATTCAATAATTTGTTTTATCTTATGAACATGAAACATGATAAACAATAGAGCCACAGTGGGTATTGTCATTTCTTTTCCCATGGGTAGTTTCCCTACCCTGTTGTATTGCAGTAACATTACAGTAAATCTGCTTCAACAGTGGCCTGGTGCTCCTTTCACTGTCCCATCTGATCAGCTGACCAATCACTAAACAGATTTATGTTTACAGGTGTTGCCATTAAAAAATGTCCACATAAAATTTCCCTGTGGTTCCTCACTCATTGTCTCCTCCAAGACACATGAGGGATTAGAACATTCCTACTGGCAACGGAACTCAATGGATTTCTGGGTCATGGGCAGGAGGATGGAGGAGTGAGGATGGGAAGAAGCAGAATTTTCTGAATGGAAAGCACCCAGACTAAGAACAAGCACATCTTATTTCTGGCAACTATGAAATCAAACTGTAGTAGTATCTGGGACAGCTAACAGCAACACCAAGACACATTTAGGAACTGCTGAAAGTAGATGATGTGTCATGACGGGCACAAGCACAGATTGGGACACTCAAATCATGGCAAAGGTTGCACAGTCTGCACTAGGATTAAATGTACTGACAATGTTATGACATTATCAGAACACTTACTGCTCTTTTCTAGATGGACTGACAGATTGTTCAGACGAGGAAGAAAAAGCCATGTACACATGTGAGGGAACGCCTGCTTGCTGTCAATCATTACAAGCTGTTAGGTTTTCCTGCTATCCACCAATGAAAACCTGAACAAGCCATAGTTTGACGATGATGATAATGTAGCCGTTATGCCCCCGCCCCCCCAATTAAGATTATTTATAGCTCTCATTGACCCAACAGGAAGTCGGTGCTGAGCCCATACTGGAGCATCCTCCTTCCTGGGGGATGTCATGTTTAGTGTTGTTTTAGAATTATTTGCTGTGGTACTGCAGCAGTATTGAAGATTTAGATGTCAGCGTTAATTTTCACCTTTTTCCCTTTGTGGTATACAGTCATGAGGATAGTTTTTGGTTTTTAGTAATAGCCATCTCACAAAACCCTGACATTTAAGTCACTGAGAGCATTCATAAAGTTAGTTACAAGGAGAATTTTGAAAATATGTACGATAGGTAATGTTCTTAGTGACTTATTAGGTGGAAAATTACGTTATACGTTAAAATATGAGAAATAGGATTAAATCTCGGTCAGGATTTCTGTCTCGGTCAGTGCTGCCACTCTGTACTACTTACTGATTAAAGGCCTGGTCACACCAGCGTATTACACAGCAAAATCTTTCAGCAAATTCAATTAAGTCCACTGGAATTGAACTGTTCAGTAGATTCGCTCACAGAGAAGTAAATCTGCACATATTTGCACGATTGACCAGCAGCAGACCATCACGACAGTGCTGACCTGTAAGGGAACAGAGTGCCAGAGAGTTCAAAATGGAGGAAGCTGTCATAGCCTATTAGCTGTGTGTTATCATACAATTGTATTTCACATCCTCTGTTGGAGTATAGAAAGCTCAAGTGAAACCAGAATGTCAGAATCTCATTTACATTTGTAACTACACTAATAAGAAGAAATCCAGCCTTGAAACATAACCTTACAGTACAGCCTGTTGTGTGTTTCACTCCACTCACTCCACTTCACTTAATGGGTTAAACATCACAGCCCACAAAAAGCAAGCCTGTTAGTGGTTAGTTCAGACATGTCTGAAATAACAGCAGGACAGACAGGACTCAACAGTGTAGAGCAGCCACAAACTTAAGAATGATGCAGCCCAATTTGAAATCTGTAAATGTCCCGCAGCCCACACAACCCTTTAATCACAACTCTGATCAACACACAAGACTAAGATGAAGTATTTCCCTACATATTTTTTATTTCATGAACAGAACAATGCCATGAGAATGTGGGCTTATGACAATGCAGTGTAAATACATAATCCATCCACATCAATTGTTTGGATCCTACTCACTGTTATATAAATACCTTACAGAGGTAGTCTCATGGATAAATCCTCCATAGCAGCTCTGAATGCACTTCCACTTCCAGTAACAAAATTTAGGAGTGCATGAACAATTGCAGTGTCTGGGCTCTATGAGATAGCCATACAGACTGGGCTGGGGTGTGTAGTATGACAGTCCTGTATGAGGACTACAAGGTTTTGAGACCTCAGCTACTGAGACTTGTAATCTGTGGCAAGTAACAAGGACATTATTTCTTGAAAAGCCAAGTTACAGTCAACTTTTTTAAAAGTTATTTTTAAATGCTTTGAGCACCACAAACTAAATTCCATGTATCTACATTGTACAGAGTTTGTGGCAGAAGTTGCAACAGCAGATATCTGAAAACTTGAGCATAAAACCAAAAGTACAATGTTTGCTGTCTAGACACCACTTGAGGTCAACATCCTCCTACAGGATCATGGGATTGGCTAAATCTTTGTCGTAGTGATGGACGCTGTAGTTTGGCTGCTTTTCCTATATGCATTACTTGCACTGGAAACCAGTGGGAACTTTACCCACGAGTTTTCAAACTGTCAAACATAATGTTGGTGCTGCAGTGATTTGGAGGAAGCTATACTGAAGGACAGCACCAGCAGGAATCCAATGGTGCTTAATATCAAAAAGGCTTATTTAAACAGAGTGTAAATATATCATTTAAATAATTTTTGGGTGTATTTACGATTAATGTTGTTTGTCTATACTTTAGGAAATGTTTAATTCCCACAAAGACATGAGCACTAACTTTGTTCTTTCCCTGCAGTTTTTACAGTGCACTGCTTTATGGATGAGCTATGGTTATGTTTCATGCTGTTAGAGGTTCATTTGAACTCTTTTATGTCTTCTTCATTACTTCAGTCACCAAATGAGAATTTTTTTTGTCTGAAACAGCAATTGTCATTTTAATAACTTACCATACAGAGTGTAATGGAAAAATTGTGAGTTTTCTGTGTCTTTTTTGTAATAACAGGGTGGACAGATGATTGAAGTGCTGATACGTTTCCAGGTAAAAATGTTTTTCTGCAACTGCACAAAGAGAAACTGTTACAGCAGTTTACAGTGTGATGGCAGGCAGTTGTTGTTCATCTCTTTTTTTTCATCTCAACATAACATAAAAAAACAAATCACGTTTGAGTGACAAAATAATTTGAAATACAAGAGGACCTTGAGTTGAGATTATTTTTCACACACAATTCAACTTCTTTGCTGGAATATCATGTTCTTCTACAGTCCCAGGTGTTTTGTGGCTGTACTGCAGCTTTTATCAAAAGGTTTCATTCCAAAATGCTCTATTCTCATTTTTATGTTGAAATTGGTCATTCTGTACATCTGAGAGCTTCTGAACAGGAGAAGGCTGTACGAATATCCAGTATATGGCTTTAAGAGAGGGATGTTTAATGATTTGGTGACTCTCTCCCTGACTGTTCTTGAGGGGCAGTGTTACCTGATAACTCCACCATCAGGTCAAAATTTCCTTCTGATCAACACTTTGTCTATAACAGTGAAATTGAAAAGCCTTTGGCCAGATTTCCATGAGATTTTCTGATACTATTCATGATTCCCAGAGGATTTATCAAAATATTTTTGGTTATTCTCTCACCTTCCCTGTAGTGGCACCATCAGACCAACACTTTTATTTTTTACTTGCAAGAAATATCGAAATAACAGCCATTTCCTCTGCTCGCACAATGCCCACTCTCTGTCACAGTGAAGAAGAGTGTGAATACCATGTTATTGGAATAGTCCCATATTCAGTGATTAAACAAACTTGTATCATGTCATTTGACTGTGTAGCACACCCTGAGTGCACCAGACACACAGAAGTAGTAGCCGTAC
This sequence comes from Thunnus thynnus, assembly GCF_963924715.1. Classification (NCBI taxonomy): domain Eukaryota; kingdom Metazoa; phylum Chordata; class Actinopteri; order Scombriformes; family Scombridae; genus Thunnus; species Thunnus thynnus. The sequence continues at coordinate 33,836,834 of NC_089527.1, forward strand.
TGTACCTGTACTTTACTGTGTGGCGTGTAGCCTCTAGAGGCCACTGACAGGACTTCCAACATTTATTCTTGATTTGCAGCTCAGTTGCCAGAACAAAATGTTGGCATTGTACATTTCTGCAAACCACGGATACGTTGAATCTCTACATTACAATACGTTTAATACGTAGCATATCAACATTTCTACAATACGTATCACAGGGAAAGACTGAAGACTCCTAAGGGGAGTGAATACTTTTCATAGGTGCTGTGAACAACCCAACAGTAGATAAAATTAGCTCTACCACGAGCAGCCACTACAATAAAATGCTACATACATATTAATGCATCAGCAATATGTAACAGTATGACTCTAACAGGGGCCATTTTCCAGCATTGAGTACCTGTACTTTTGATACTTTTGCACAATACTCACATACTCTACCATATTTTCAGTGCAGGACTGTTCTTTGTACTGGATTATTTTTACAATGCGGTATTACTACTTTTACTGAAGTAAAAGATGTTGTGTTTTTACGCATTGAGAAAAAAGATTCAGACAAAATAGAAGTAACAAATTATTTCATACTTTGGTCATGAGACCAGACGGAGTAAATGAGTTGATTTAGCTTTATTCTTTACCCAGTCACTTATAAATTCTCCACATATTTGGCTCATGGTTGCATCACATGTGCCATCTGCTGTCCTTTGGTTTTGGAATGAAACTCTTTGTACCAGTAGTGTTGCTTATTAATTCACTGCAGCTTGATTGTTATATTCTAAGATGAAACGCTGCTGCTCAGTGTTTGCACTAACCCAAAAGAACTGGCCTTAATGTTAAAGGACATTTCTGTTTGGCGGCATTGAAATGAAAAGAATACAGTAAACGACTGAATGCTGGAGGAGTTTTTGTTTGTTTGTTTGTTTTTTAATTTATTTATTGAAACCCACAAATGCAGTTTTGCTTCAGGTCTGTCCATGTTCTTTAAGATGTTTTTGTTTAAAGTCGTATGTTTGGCAGTAATGTGATTGTGCTGAAGTGTCAACAGGAAGTCAGAAGCTACCTGCCCTCCTGTCTGTTGAGCATCGAACAAAATTCCCTGCTGGTTCATTTGTATTACACCACTGTTATCTTTCATGTACTGTAGAGCTTTGTGTCACTACTGTTAGTCATGTGCAGCATACTGAGGCAGGAAACAAGTGGTTTCACCTCACTGCAGTTTTTGATTTTAAAGGGTAATTTCATCTATAACTGACTACTGTAGGAGATTCTGTTTTCATTAGATTTTTTGTTATTTACGTGTTTAATATGATGACTGAAGTTGCGCTGAATTAAGGAAATCTGATTGGAGCATTTTGTTTGAAATAAAATCTGAAAAGTCAGCATTGGTGGAATTCTGTTCATGCACACTTGAGATATTTCTTTGGACAAATATTCAAGGGATTCCTGTTTCTGTTTTGCAGTGCTGAGGCTGTTTAAGAACACAGCCAATCCCTTCAATGAAACACTTTGCATTGTTGTCTTTATGTATGCATTTATTTTATTTTTTTTTGAAAAAAGGGCTGCTTTTTGAGACAAAATCAAGACAACTCTGAGACATTTGTCTATCAAAATAAATTCTGTCTATATACCAGAGACATGTTTTGTCTTGTTTAAAACTACATGTCAGAAATGTATTTAAAAAATCCAATATTGCATTAATTTAATATAATAAACCAAAATAGTTGTATTTGAGTATTTCTACAAGTTAAAAGCTAAACTCATTCTTTTAGACTTTAAATTGATTGATACATTTGAATATTTTCCACAAAAATGTATATATTACAGCCTAAAGTTAACATGACACTTCTCTAAGATAACATTTTGTGTAGATTTGACTTTACATTTATTAATTAATGTCTCTAAAATATGAAAACAAGAAGAATTCTTTGCTTGGTTCTGTAAGGTTCTACACAGAGCCTTCCAATGGACCATTTTTACAGCAATGGCGGATGGTGAAGCCTCTCAATAATTTCAAGGAACCTATAAAAAAAGGAAGGGTCATTACATCATACCAACATTCTGTGGTGCCAGACTTTGGTGCCAATTGTATTGAATCCTATGGGAGATGCATGGAGAAGCACACTAAAACCAAACATATCTACATCGTATGACCTTTGATGAAGAAATGCCTCTACCAAGAACACCAAGAACATGCTTCAGACTAGAGAATACTGACTGATTTTTCCAAATGTGTGCATTCATTTATTTTCTGTTGGTCTTCAAAGGCGCTCCAGAGGCACTTAAAACAGCATAGAAAGAGTGGCCTACAATGGCATGTTATGAGAAGACTAATGTTACACCTGTATATAATATAATGTATAATAAAAGGAAGATCAGTCAGTATTCTCTGAATTGTGTTCTTCTTCTTGGTAGAGGCATTTCTTCATCAAAGGTCATACGATGTAGATATGTTTGGTTTTAGTGTGCTTCTCCATGCATCTCCCATAGGATTCAATACAACTGGCACCAAAGTCTGGCACCATAGAGCATTGGTATGATGTAATGACCCTTCCTTCCTTTTATAGGTTCCTTGAATAGTTTCCAGAAGTTAGCAGCAAATACTAGCATCATTGTAGGGTTGTAGCAGAATAGATCGTTTGTGATGCACTTTTAAAAGGTAAGACATTTAAAGAACCAGATTGTACATTATCAATACAATAAAACATTGGGGCATGTGATTGTAGAATGTTGGGTGGAGGTGATGAAATGAGGTTAATCTGTGGAAAGTCAAAGATAACACATCTCGGCTCAATTTCCCCAGTGTTCAAAAACACCACCAGGTGTTTATTAAGGCAGTTCTGATCGCCAACAGGCGTCTAAAACACGTGTGACGCATTGTGACGTTTGTTAATGATCTCCGCCCTGTGATTTATCACAGCCAATAAAGTTGAACTGTAACCACCCAATCAATACAGAATAAGGGCAGACCACACTAATCAAGCACTGATCTCCTTAGCTGTTTGGATAGCCCAGAGAAAATCCCAAGTACGCACTTGGGTGTTATTTTATTATTATTATTATTTATTTATTCATACATATGATTGTATTTTCAAATACAGTGGAAACTGCTTACAGTGATAACGTCTGTCCAGGTCAAATTGATCACTGTAAGCGGATGGTTATTGTAGCCATTTTTTTCTTTTTCTTTATTTCTCATGCAGATTACCATCTAATTGACATTTGTATATTTATTACATGAATATAAAGTAATGAAACGGGCAGCGTTGCTATTTGCTGAATTTTACTGACTTTCAAAATACATTACAGCGGTTTCAAACACTGGTTGTTTCGCTGCTGCATCTCGTTGGCTCGTTTTTGGCAGTTTGTCATAAACTTCAAGGAGACTACGTTTCTCATTTATTGACCTTCTTTTTCCCGTTGTGATTGTAATGTACACGCGGCAGCAGCGTCAGGTAACCAGCCGGAAGCAGACGGGTTGTGCGTCTAGGCTGCGGGAGTGGGGGCCGCAGCGGCCCGCAGCGAGAAAGTTGAACTGGAATCAACTTTTAGAGAAACGCAACCTGTAACGCTGCAGTGGTCAACCACAGCCGGCGATCAGATTGATTAGAGCTGAGGGAGGACAAACACATTACAAGGAAGAGGGGAGGACATTTCTCTTCGTTTGATAATGTTAAAAGTAAAGTTAGGCTTGCTGTCTCCTCATTTTAAAAAAGATGAGAGAGAGAGAGGATGGGGAGAGTGAGCAGGGGTAGCGAGAAAGCCGGTGAATGAGAGAAATACAACGTTATTTTCTTATTGTTTCATGGTGTTTATAAATAAACATGGCCACACCCCACACCTCCGCAACGCCTCCTAATGGTGCAGCAGCCTATAATTGCATATCATATGTATATCATGGGGGTAAGGTAAAAAAAATATAGAATTACCGTAGTTTTCATTTTTCCATGTTTTCATATTTGAAAATACCCCAAATGAACACTATAAGCAGACTACTTGATTACTATGGGCAAATTATTTAAACAGTATTTGTATAGGAATGATTCTGTCCTGAGCTTTTTTAATCCATATAAGCGGCTGATCACTGTAACCATGATCACTGGTGGTTTCCACTGTATGTGAAGAAGAGTGTAGTTATATCAACCATCTACATCTATAGCAGAGTAGGATTTTCATGCTGTGGTGGGAGCAAGCTGTGCTGATCCATCGATCTACCTTCCTGAACTGACTGGTTGTGTGTATCCCATTGCAGAAATAAAAGACTTGAATGCCCCTTCCACCTTGATTCCTATGCCATAGATGAGTCAGTAAGCAGTACGGGCGACAGAGTGGTCACATTACTGCTTAGACAATGTCATACCATAAATGAGCAATCTGGTATTATGCTGCTAAATATGTCACTTCCTGCTACAATAAGAGAGATAACCAGAAGGCATAGTCATGTGCAGACATTTTTAAATTCAATTCAGATCAATTCAGTTTTATTTATATAGTGCCAAAAGTTATCTCAGGGTACTTTTCATATAGAGCAGTTCTAGACCACACTCTTTAATTTAGAGAGACCCGACATTCCCTCATGAGTAAACACTTGGCGACAGCGGCAAGGAAAAACTCCCCTCAACCTCAAGCAGAACCAGGCTCTAGGTGGGCGGCCATCTGCCTTGACCAGTTGGGTTGAGAGGAAAGAAGGAGGGAGGGGGAGAGGGGGGAGAGACACACAGAGAAGCATAGTAACAACAACAACAATAACAACGATAATAATAATAGAGATATAACTAGTGATAGTAACAGCAATAATGGCCGGAGAAGGTGTCAAGGCAGGACACCCACAGGACACCGCCATCCCTGCATCATCCCTGCAAGCCAAGGCCCACAGTTCGGATCTTGGAGTTTCCTGCTCCAAGCACAAAAATTCCGGGGAAGAAGCCAAGTTAGTAACGTGAATTAATGGTACATGAATACGTACAGATGGAGAGGGGGAGGAGGAGAGAGGAGCTCAGTGCATTTATAAATATACTTGTTGTTACCATATTCTACTTACCATCACCTTATCCTTTTGTTTTTGTTTTTATGTGGTTATTTATAGACTAATGGCTGTCTCGTATTATCATTATTATTCTCATCTCTTTATTTCATTTTTTATTTTCAGTAGATTAACACTTGTATTGTTTTTGTCTTGCATTGTTAAAATCAACATTTATATAAGAGGGCTTGCTCTATGCTAAACTGTATGCTTTAAAACAATATGTTATGAACATCTATGGTACAGGACTCAAGGTGGAAGGGGCATTCAAGTCCTTTATTCTGCAATGGTACACACAAGCAGTCAGTTCAGGAAGATGGATCGATGGATCAGCACAGCTTGCTCTCACCACAGCTTGAAAATCCTACTCTGCTGTAGATTACTATGTTGGCTTGAAAAATATAACATTGTAATCTTTACATTGTGATCACATAATGATATAATCTTAATAAAATAAACTTAAAAATGAAATAAAATAAATTAAAATGACTATGTACCCTTTACAATATCAATAACACTCTATAACATCGATATCTACACAGTTATACCAAAACTAGAATGGATTCCTTAGAAAGGATGTGTCATTAATCCTGTGCGCTACAAGTGAATATATCATAATTGTTATGGTCCTCTGCTGCCACCCTCAGGAATCTTACAGTAACAGCAGGCAAACTGGTTTATCCCAGTGAACAAGCATGAATGAAAAGCCTTTACCTGTTAGATGGCTGATATAACTACACTCTACTTCACATATTTGAACACATAATCATATGTATGAATAAATAAATAATAATAAAAATGAATAAATCATAAAATAATACCCAAGTGCATACTTGGGATTTTCTGTAGGCTATCCAAACAAACAGAAAAGGAGATTAGTGCTTGATTAGTGTGGTCTGCCCTTATTCTTTACTGATTGGGTGACTACAGTTCAATTTTATTGGCTGTGATAAATCAATCATTACCAAACGCCACAAGGCGTTTAATTAACGCCACCAGGCTTCACACGTACTTTAAAGCCTGCGGGCGATCAGAACAGCGTCTAATAAATGCCTGGTGGTGTTTTTAAACACCAGGGAAATTGAGACGAAATGTGATGCCTTTGGCTTTCCATAGTATCCATTTTGGAGTACCAGCTAGTATAGTAAAAGTTAACGTTACACTGAAGAGAACTATTATTGTGATACATCACTATTGATAAGGATTTATAGTGCATATTTTAAACTTCTAAATTAGCCTGGACAAAATTATTGGTACCCTTTAGAAGTTGTAAGAAATAATTGATTTGTAGTGATACTTTGAGCAGACTAATGTGTTTTAATTAGTATCACTGATGTTTTCAATCTTATAATCACTCAGGCAGCCAGTTTGAAAGGAGAAAATGACTCACTCTGCTGTCTTGTGCCACTGTGTGCATCACACTGAACATGGAAAACAGAAGGAAAACCAGAGGACTGAAGACATTAGAAAAAAGGTAATAGCCAAGCATGGTCAAGGTAAGGTTATAAGACCATCTCCATAGAGCTTGATGTTCCTGTGACCGCTGTTGCCAATATTATTAAGACGTTTAAGGCCCATGGAGCTGTAGCCAACATCTCTGGATGTGGTGACAAGAGGAAAATTGGCCTGAGGTTGAACAGGATTGCTCGAATGGTCGAGAAAGAACCAAGCAAATTTTCAATACAGATCCAAGCTGATCCTCAAGTTCAAGGTATAATAGTTTCAAGTCGCACCATCTGTCGCTGTCTGAATGAAAATGGGCTCCATTGGTATAAGACCCAGAAAGACCACCCTTCTAAGAGGGAGATACAAAAAAGCCAGACTGGATTTTGCCAAATTGTGTGTTGACAAGCAACAGTCCTTCTGGGAGAATGTGCTTTGGACAGATGAAACAAAATTAGAGCTTTTTGGTAAATCGCACCAATCCTGTTTGTTTACAGAAGAAAAATGAAGCCTTCAAAGAAAAGAACACCGTGCCTACAGTGACACATGGAGGAGGCTCAGTGATGTTTTGGGGTTGCTTAACTGCCTCACTGGCACTGGGTGCCTTGAATCTGTGCAGGGAACAATGAAATTAGAAGACTATCACTTGATTGTTGCAGGCTGGAGGTTGATCGAATAAAATTCACAATGTTCATAACAGTGTCCATGGTGTTTTTCAGATCACCGATGAGCTTTGCACACAGCAGAGACTGATGGATGATACAGTGTAAAAACTGCATATGTGGGGCTATGGCTGATAGCCATGCCACCAGCCCTTGCACTCTACCAATCATAGCCAGAGCGCCATCAGTAACCAACAGGCAAACTTTTTGTAAATCCAGTTCACACTCATTAAAAAACAAGACAATCTTTTGAAAAATCACTTCATCTGTAGTGTGTCCCTCCAACAGAACAAGCCCAGAAGTTCTTCCTGAAAGCACACTCCATTGAAAAACCTGACATAGATGCATAGCTGGGCCATGTCAGTCCAATCAGTTGATTCGTCGACAGCGATAGAGATAACCTCTGCTTTTTGGTTTTCCAAAAGCTTTCTTGAGACATCCTTTGCAAGTAGTTCCACTCTGCAAAGAGTTGATGTGTCCAAGAGAGGCACTTTTTTAATGGTTGAAGTGATGCTTTCCTTGACTTTTTCATCAACAACCATTTCATCAAAGACAGCAACCATGCAATCTCTAACAGTTTCCACCTCGGTAAAAGGCCTCTTCTGTCTGGTTAGTGTCCAGGCTACCCACAGGGATGCTATCATGGCTCTCTCTTGTTCCGTGCAAAAGTGACCAAGGGCCACTTGACTCCGTTGAAAAGATGCTAGCAGTCCCTGTACTTTCCTTCTCCATTCCTCTGAGCCCTCTGCAAAACTGGCAGAAAATGAGTCATGATTTGACTTGCAGTGCCTCTTCACATTATATTCTTTCATCAGAGCAATGCATTCATTGCACAATAAACGCAACATTTATTACTTGTTGCGGCTGGCAAAGTGAATAAATACTTGTCAGTCCATTCGCTTTGGAATTGGTGATTTTACGTCTCTTTAGCTTCGACAGAGACATTTTGAAGCTTGCTGTTAGCTAACGTGAATTTCTTTGTGGTCAGCCAGCCCAGAGTGCAACTTGATGGACGGATGTGATACTTCTTCTATTTTCTGTTTTATGGCGGATGGCAGCCAGCCGGCTCATTACCACCACCCATTATGTTGTAGTGTGAACCACAGTTATCTGTCCCCTTAAACAAACAAACACAAGAAAATAAAAATAAATTTTACCATGCCAGCCTGATTTGTAGGCAGCCTCTTGCGGTCCACAAAAAAATTCAAAAGGGCCGTATCTGGCCCGCGGGCCGTTAGTTGGATAGGCCTGGGGTAAATTAGTCGCTGTCACATATCAATATGGAAACTCCAATATATAAACTATTGTCATCTGAAAGTGGGAATAGGACAATTTTAATATATTAAAATAATTTTGTTTTAATTTTATGATGATTATGATTTATGGACTACAATGTCTTAGGTATTCATTTTATAATTAGTAAATAAGTAGTGTATTATCAGCAACTTACACTTAAATGCTGTATATTTAGGCTCAAGGTTTTTTAAATAATTGTGGTTCTAATATACCGTTTGCATTGAATAAATATTGACCATATTTTTTAAGACTGTGGGACGTTTATGATTTGTGCGTATGCATGGTCTATGGCACTTCTAAATTTGTTTGCAAAGTAAGAACAAACTCAGATAAGAACATACTGATGAATCCTGGATTTGTGCTTAAAACGTTCATATACATGGTTTAAGCACAGATTTGTGTATATGCACTGTTTGTGAATGAGGCCTTAAGTCTGTATCTGCACAATATGTTACAGACATGAAAAAATATAAAAATTGTCGCCACGCAGGTCAGCCTGCACAGTGCATGCTGGGGCAGGGAGTAGGTGACACATGGAGCTTCTTTTCTCGATTCCTGCCCGCTTTCTGTAATATTTAGTTCAAACCAGGCCCCTGCCTGTTGTTTCACTTGCTTCCAGACTGAGATTTGGTGTTGTTATTTTCTTTATTTGTTGTCAGTTTCCCTCCTGACAGTTAGTTTGGAGGTTGGCTGGTTTGGGGAACTTGGAGGGTTGTTCTTCGCTTGGAGCAGTAACAGCGGGAGTTTAACTGGCAGAATAATCAATAATAATAAGTCAGTCCACTTTAGGTGAACTGGTCAGATTAGGCTAACCCTTTGTAGCTATCTTCACTTAAATCAGCTGGTGGCAGGCAAGTCACAGGAACTTGGCTTGGGTCTTGAGAAGTTGTAGCATTTGTTCACTGCCTAAACTGTACACACACTGCACTGTCCACATCTATACCTTATGTTACCCCTATAGAAGAATATATTTATTCCTACCAAAGCGAAACAATCGGATTAAGCGTTTACATGGTTATTAGGCACTAATATTTTTCTATTGAACGGATTATTAAAAGGTTTACACCACCCCTCTCAACCCGATTGAAAATTCCTTCTGATTGGGCCGGATTGGACCAGTCTCTTTCGATTGAGGTGGTTACATGAGGCATTTCTATTCTGATTGGGCTATTATTCTGATTATTAGTGGAATATTAGGGTCCATGTAAATGCAGCTAGTGCTGGTAACGAGCATGGTGCACCAGTCAAGTTCTGCTTCTTCAGCCGCTTGCCACCCTGCCACACAGGAACTGAAAAGATCATGAGATGGTCCTCAGTCTCAAAACAAAAGAATCAACTCCTGCACAATGTCAACACTTTTTATAAAATAGGCGAATTTATTAAATAGCTACGTTTTGGTCAATTGAACTTGATCATAAACACATGGTGGCGCTAACTCTTAAGTCATTGCCATTAAACCATTGCAGAAGAAGAGGACAGTGAGATGTCATTAAAAAAGCGGCAGTCAGTGAAAAACCATGTAGAAAACACGATGGAAATGTGACTTTTCTGTTAGTTCAACACATTAATTTGAGGAACGTTACAGTCTCCTCATCTCTCCACACAAATCTGATGTATTCAACTCTTCAGTGGAAGCATGCTTCATGTCTGTCATATTTTTTTTAAAACTTTATTGAATCAGGTAGTCACATTGAGATTGTCATCTCTTTACCAAGAGGGACCTGAAAACAAGAAACATTCAAGCAAACGACCACATAAAACTTCGATACACTGACAGCAGCCATCATTCGGACTCCTGCCTGCACCTGTACAGCTTATTAAAGGCACATTAACAACAGCTGCTGATCTTAATTGGATCTGTTCAATAAAATATACTCGGCTGGAATTTTTTACAGTACAGTTAAAGTTGATTTTACATTCAAATTAATATGCTTTAAAACTGTAGAACAGAAAATAGTAATAGAGCAACAGTACAGATTTAGCAGTCATTATTCTTCAGGAGAGGTTATATTCCATATTTGACATATATATACATAAATATATATATATAATCATACATAACAGTGTAATATAAAGTAATAGGGACTTATTTTCTCTGTTACCTGCAGCTGCAAGTCATTTGCTGTCTCCAGGCCTTTTTACCCACACATTATCAAATACGGGAGTCCTTGGATAAAGTCCCAACAACTCAGGTGGATGATATCTGTGACGATCATTCATTTTGTCAGTTCCACACCATCTTGTCTGCTGGAGGGTGGGCCTGTTTTCTGGTTTTCCTTGATCCACATGAAGCCCACCTGGGTGCCAAAGTTGAGTCCGTCTCTGACGCGGGAGAAGAAGGCTTCGGGGTGACAAGAAGTGCAGGGCGTCACACAGGACCTGTCTGTCACTGTGTCATCATGGATGTGCTCTGGCAGGATCCCACCCTCTTGGAGGAGAATTCTGGGGTGGAAAATTTGTTTTTTGATTTACTGAGCTGCATATAAGAAAGGAGTAGAGTAGAATTTAACTTGATTATTGTATAAAACACACTACAGTACACAAGTAAAAAACACTTAAAGCATAAACTATTGAAAAATAGAATATTGTGGAGCAGGTCTTGCTGATTCTGATTGGGCTTAGAATAAAATCCTTATATACTTAGTATTGTAATGTCACCTGGGTCATCTGGGGTTTCAATCTGTTACTAACCTGTATCTCTCATCGCCCTGCAGGTGATTGATTAGAGTAACCTGGAACACCTGGGCCCAATGTTCCTAGGTTACTTAAGCCACTGCTGCAGCTCATTCACTCTCTCTACCCCTCTGCTGCTGCTCTCTCTGCTCCTCCCTACTGGCACCCATGTTACTTTGGTTATTTACTTTGCTTTTATGCACCTTCATAACACACACACACACATATCTTCCACCCATGCACATCACACACCACTGACTTTACTGATTTCCACACCCCATACTTTGCATATTTAGTTAATTCTTTAATTTGGTTCAATTCAATTCAAAATATCTTTTTGTTAAAACTCTCCCTTTTGTTGTGGCCACTTGAGCCAGGTCATAACAAACGGGCTTGTCCATTAACCTGTGTCTGGGCAGCAAACGTAGCATGAGAAGAACATCAGCAGAGCAGCAGCAGCGAGTGCTCCATCTCTGTGTCTACACTAGAGGCATTCAGGTGCAGTGTTGAGCATAGGTCACCTGCATGTTGGAAGCACTCACAGCCCAATACACATGACTGTAGTGAAGTGCATAAAATGGAGGAAAATAGACATGAAGCACAAATTAATGCTTCAGGTCGCGGTTATGCCCGTAAGATTCGGGTGAGACACAAGACTGCATAGATTACAATGAGAGCCTATCTGTTGCGTGTGACCTGTGTGTGAAAAACACATCTGACACACTTGCTGTCTAGACAGCAAGCGTGTTTAATTAGGGTTAGTTTAAGGAGTTTGTTTTGTGCCTCAGGTAGCAGTTGGGTGCATGGTGTGATTGCACAGCTGATGAGGTGATTGGTCCTGCGTGCTGGCTTTTAGGTGGCATGTTTGTCGCCAGGGCTGTTTTGGGTCTATGGTTTGCTCTGGTTTTCTGGTTTTTGGGAGATACATTGTGTTTTTTGCAGGAAACATTGGTCTCTGACCTGATGTTGGACTGTCATGTGCTGTTCAGAAGGTAAGTGTTACCCTCCTGATACGCTATTTACACAGATTTCCCAGTTAGGCTGTTGTGGCATTTCCCCTTTGGATTGCGTCTGTTTGTTTGTTTGTTTTTTTTGTAGTGTTGTGGCAGCATGATTAGTTTCAGTTGTCTTCAGACAGCTGTCTCGGGTGCACATCTGCGTGATTTTTCACCAGCTTGAAGGTCGCTTTACAAGTCTGCTGGTTTTCAATGCATAAATACCTCCCACTAGACAGCTGCCGCAAGCCAGGTCTGCAACAGGTGGTGTTGATGTTGTGGCTAATTTGCATTTGGAGCAAGACCCTCACACTATTTTCACTCTTTTTGAATGCGTTGCAGATGCAAGAAATTGGCCAGATTTGGCCGAATGCTTATGCTGGATGTTCCTTAATGCACCAGTAATGGTGAATTGAATCACCATTACTGGTGATTCATGATTGAATCACCAGTAATGAGCATGGTTGGTGGAGGAGACTTCAGACAGAGTAGATGGAGAAGGGCGAACAGAGAGAGGGGGGTGGGAGCCTGCTTGACACCTGGAATCTGCAGTCCCATGTTGCATTAGTTAGGTCCCAAAGCTAAAAACAAGCCGGTTGTGCTAGCCTCGGCAGGCCGTCTGGACCAGGAAACATAAAACTTGAAATCTGAGTGCATGATGACTAAAATCTTTCACCTTAAAACATATAGATAAAAATATCCAAGATCTAAAAGTGTAGTGTAAGATGTGGCTTAAAAACTGGATAAAAATGTTACTTTATGACTGAGCCTCTGACAAGCACACATAACGCGGACACATGCTCACTACTCGGTTTGGTTATATTACTTTAGTTATTTACTTTGCTTTTATGCACCTTCATAATACACATACACACACATATCTTCCACTCATGCGCATCACACACTACTGACTTTACACCCCATACTTTATATATTTAGTTAATCTTTAATTTGGTTCAATTTGGTTTAATTTTGGTTTAATAAAATATCTTTTTGTTAAAACTTAACACTGGTGTGTCTCCCTTTTGTTGTGGCCACTTGAGCCACTACTGATATAAAAGTATATCAATCCTGTTGCTGTATGATGGCTATTTAATAAACTGAGGGCCGAATTCTACATACAGTTGAGGGCAACAAACAGAACATCAGTATGTTGTTCATGTAAAACCTACAGCTTTACTTCCTCTTGTTTCAGACTGAGTCTGAACAAAGATATCACCTTCTGGACAATATTGTGTATTTCTTAAAATCGGGTCTTAGACAGTCAGTATATCCACTGTCCTGTTATAATGGAGGGTTCTTCCCGACCACAGCTTGCTACTTGTTGATACTGGATATATGAGTGAAATGTTCAGAGGCAACATACTTGTTTTTTTTCCCAACAAACTTTTTATGGTTATGTTTAGACACTGGCAGCACTTGGTTACGGTTGAGGAAAGATCATGGTCCTTGTTTAATACAGAAAAAAGGTCCTGCTTCTTGTAAGTCTACCACCACCCCAACCTCCTCCATGTGACTTCAATGTGATATATAAATGTTGTGCTTAATTTGTTTGAAAAAAAAAGTTGCCTGTGAACATAATCCAGGTAGTGATTACGTTTGCCAACGAAACATAATTGGGACATTTCTAGACAGGGTTGGATAGACATAAGGATCAACACGACACACAACACTAATCTACCCACTGGCATAGGGTTAAGCGGAGGTGTGGGAGTGTCTGTGCTCTAATCACTTTGAAACAATCAGAAAATAACGTTTTATTGATCTGATGAACCGGCTTTCTTGCTACCAGCACTCCCTCTCTTCATTCACTCTCCAGCTCACTCAACCACAGCTTCTCTCTCTCTCTCTCTCTCTCTCTCACTGGTGCTCTCAGCTCTCTCTGTCTCTTTTTCTCGTCTTTTTTATAATGAGTCGGGGAGCCGACAGCAAAGTCTAACTTTACTTTTACCATTATCATACAAAGAGAAATGTCCTCCCCTCCTCCTAGTAACATCTTTGTACTTCCTCATGGCAGAGTTTTACAGCTCTGATCAGTCTGGTCTCCAGCTGTGATTGGCCACTGCAGCCTTCAGCCGCAGTGACATACGGTTGTGTTTCTCCAAAAGTTGACCCTGGCTCAATTTTCCAGCCACAGTCCGGTGTAGCGCCACTGAGGCCAAAACGCCCGCAGCTGAAATGCACTTCCCCCATTCAAATGAATGGGAGCACTGGCGTTTTCGCCGCACCGCCTGATTTGGTCTGATTACGGCCTTAAGGAGGCTAATTCAGCTTCACAACATTAGTGTGAGTGACAAAGTTAGCTTTAAGACAAAACAAACATAAAAGTCATTTCATATTTCAAACAAAATCACTTATAAGACAAAACACCTCTGTCATCCTTTTACAGAATACATGCTGGCTTATATTTAACTGACAGATGAGAGTGGTTTTGATCTTGTCTTTAAATGTCTGCATGAGAGAAGATGAGCTAACTTCCCACAATGTCAAACTATATTTAATGTGGTCAGAGTTGTTATTAAAATCAAAACTATCTAAAATAAGTACCTGCTCAAGCAGTCAATGACAACTTTCAATACTTGACAGCAGAAATTGTCGATTAATCAATTAGTACATCAACAGGAAATTAATCAGCAACTGTTTCGATCGATTAATTGTTTCAATAATTTTCCAACAAAAATGCCAAAATACTCTCTCATCCCAGCTTTTATTTGATGTCTTTGTCATATACGAAATAAATTGAATATCTTTGGGTTTTAGACTGTTGGTTGGATAAAACAAGCAATTTTAATACATTACCCTTGGTCCTTGGAAACTGTGACAGGAATGTTAAATTATTTTCTGATATTTTATAGACAAAAATACCCTGCAGATGAAGTGATGATGAAAACAATTTTTAGTTGCAGCCCTATTTGGTAGTTTCTGATACTCAAGACCTGTTTTGAATGATACTGAGGTTCAATACCCAGCCCTAAATGTTGAATGAGTGGAAATCTTTGCTTGCTTGTGGCCATAGATGAAAAGTCAGAGGATCACAAGTCATTTGTACCAAATTTCATCCAATAGTTGTTGAGATATTTCAGTCTGGACCAAAGTGTTGAAACATAAGAATGGCAGTTATTCACCTGATTAAATATTAAATATGAAGTAAAACCTGAATATAAATAATATACAGTAATAATAATAATAATAATAATAATAATAATAATAATAATAATAATAATAATAATAATAATAATAATAATAATATAATATTCTATTCTGCTGAACTGTACCTGTTGGCAAGACGGATGTTGACATGTGGTCTAGCTGACTGCGGATCAAGGACACAGTCTGGATGGATGCAATGGAAGTCGAGCGCCTGCTCTTTCTCCAGGGTGAAACAACACGCCCCCACTGATGGGCCAATGGCCACAACGATGTTGCTCACCTGGCAACCAAAGTCTCTCACCATGGCCTCCACTGTCGCCATAGCAACTCCCATCAGGGTTCCTTTCCAGCCTGAGGGCAAGTAGAAAATAAGCAGTTTGCCAGGATAAACTAACTACCAGGAAGCATGGAGGCTGACTTCTGCAACATTACATTTATTTTTTTATGTCTGATTTCACATACAGAATGAAAATACAGACGTTATTCCCCATTTAATATTAATATATATATATCATATTCCTCATATAATATATTCTTTTTTATAATCTATATTAGTTTTTCTTCTTACCAATACTGGCAATCCACTATGCCCACAGGCATAACTGTCATTTTCTGTCATCTCATTTCAAAACACAGGATCTTACACTTTATGAAAGTAAATGAATG
Source organism: Thunnus thynnus (assembly GCF_963924715.1). Classification (NCBI taxonomy): domain Eukaryota; kingdom Metazoa; phylum Chordata; class Actinopteri; order Scombriformes; family Scombridae; genus Thunnus; species Thunnus thynnus. The sequence continues at coordinate 33,852,721 of NC_089527.1, forward strand.
AAACAACTACCTGCATGAGCGACTCCAATGACCATTGACACTGGATCAGCAAACAGGACTGGTATGCAGTCTGCCCCTGGAGCTCCTAAAATCACCCCACTCTGATTGGTTACAATTGCATCATAGCTCTCTGGCTCGGCTTTCCCCATAACCCAGACATCACTGGCGTGCTTCACCTGCAACAAACAAGCCAACACATGCAAGAAGTTAATGTAGGAGGCTCTGAGCTGCAGCTGAGCAGAGCAAAGTCCTGATAGGTTTTTAACAAGACAAAAGTTCCTCAACACATTTCAAAACAAATGGAGAGCAACATATGAAGAAATGAGTCCATTCATGTTTTCATCAGCTGAGGAATATCTCCAAAATTACATTAATTCTGTAATTTAGTAACACATAAATCTACAGTCATGCTGTCCACCTTAAACCAACACCACTAATTTACAAAACATGCAATTTCAGGATAACATATATACAAAAACAAAAGAAAAAGAACATCAGTCACAACATTATAAGCACTTCTATATGCTTTCAAATAACATATTTATGTGGGAAAAGTCCAAATGAACTGTAGACTGAAAAGAATTGCTGCAAGCCTACAGTTTTTTTTTCCAGTTCAGAGACAGGATTGTGTCGAGGCACAGATCTGGGGAGGGCTACAAAAAAATTTCCGTTGCATTGAAGGTTCCAAAGAGCACAATGGACTCAATAATTCTTAATGGAAGTTTGGAACAACCAAGACTTCTTCCTAGAGCTGGCCGTCTGGCCAAACTAAGCAAGGGGGGGAGATGGGCCTTGGTAAGAGAAGTGACCAAGAATCCGATGGTTGCTCTGGCTGAGCTCCAGAGATCCTGTGTGGACATGGGAGAAACTTCCAGAAGGACAACCATCACTGCAACACTCCACCCATCTGGGCTTTATGATAAGATTCTCTGGTCTGATTAAACCAAAATTGAACTGTTTGGCCTCAATTCTAGGCATCATGTCTGGAGGAAACCAGGCACCATCACCTGCCCAATACCATTCCAACAGTGAAGCATGGTGTGGTGGCAGCATGAGAGGATATGAAGAATAGAATGGCAGAAAGTCACAAAATCCAGGTGTGAAAAATTTGTCGTGTCACACCCAGGAAGACACGAGGCTGTAACCACTGCCAAAGGTGCTTCAACTAACTATATATTATACTTATGTCAATGTGATATTTTGGTTTTTTGTTACGTTTAATGAATTTAAACAATTTTAGCATAAGGCTGCAACATAACAAAATGTGAAAAAATTGAAGGGATCTAAATACTTTCTGAACGCACGGTATAAGAGAAAAACAACTCTCCCTTTATGTGTAGGAGAATCAACTGACTCAGATGGCTTCATGCAGCCTATGCAGCTCTTCTGCCAGTGAAGCAGCAGTACTGTACTGTGTCATGTAGTTTTACCCTGCAGAAGTTTGATCTTTTGTTGTGCAGACAGTTCTGTACCTTGACCAGGCGTAGTGGCTGAGGGTGAAAACCAGCATGGAGGGCCAGTCGCCGTCTGTTCTCCATCACCACGGCCCCGGGGTCCCTCCTCCTGCTGCTGCTGAACAGATTCAAGGAGGACAGGGTGGGAATGTAGGACACACCACCTGTACGAGTACTGAAGCCATGACCAAAACAGTCTGAGGGAGAGAGAAATGATCAGCAAGTGATTGCTGTTTCTCTTTGCTTTTTATTCTCCTTATATTCATATTCAGTCACACTGATCCTCATTCAAAACTCTGGCAATTTTATGGTACCCTGCGCATCAGAAAATTGAACTTGGACTTATTTAACCTTTATTCACACACAGTGGTGGAAAGTAACAAAGTACGTTTACTCAAGTACTCTACTTCAGTACAATTTAGACTTAAAGATACTTGTACTTTACTTGAGTATTTCCATTTGACGCTACTTTTTACTTCTTTAAAGGTACACTGCATAGAATTTAGTGGCATCTAGTGGAATGGACTTGGCAGAAATGGTATATAGTATTCATAAGTATGTTTTAATAAGTGTATAATAGTGCTGTCAATCTGAATTCCATCCCTTATTATGTTTAATATTCTAATTATATTAGAATTTTTCATGCTCAAATTGAGCCTATTATTGATATTTACTATGTATCTATTAGGGATGTGCACAAAGCCCAGTATTGGTATTTGCATCTATATTTGTTGAGGCAGCAAAATTATATTTGTATTTGTATTTGAATAAAAGTGGAAATAGGTGTAAAAATACAGTTTTTTTTATTACACTTTTAATTTTAGGATATTAAAGTGTTTAAAAAAGTGTTTATAAATAAACTATCTTATGAAGGAGGTTCCCACACCAGATCTCGAACTCCAGTCTCCCAAATCATAGACAACTGTGCTGACTAAACCGCGTGCATTGCCATCACGCTGGTAGACCTCTACTTATTTATACACCCATAACACAGAGAGAGCACAGCGTGAAATGTGTAGAGAACTTCAAAGACTGTGGCTCAGGAGGTAGAGTGGGTCGTCCACCAATCAGAAGATCAGTCTGCATGTCGAAGTGTCCTTGGGCAAGATACTGAACCCCAAATTGCTCCCGATGGCTGCACCATCAGTGTATGAATGTGTGTGAATGGTTAGTTCCCCCTGATGAACAGGCTGGGACCCTGCATGGTAGCCCCTGTACCCATTCAGCATGTGGAAGACTAGAAAGGCGCTATACAAGTACAGTCCATGCACCATTTTTACCATTCTTGCTTTGCACTTTTCATTTACTGCCTATTTTTTACAACCTAACTTTGTGGAAAGGAGAAGGGGAACAACAGGTTATGGAGAGTCCCTTGGCAGCACTTAGCCTGTGTCAGTAGCTCAGCTTTATCTCTGGGGAACACCCCCAGCTCCGGGAGTGATGTCCAAATAAGGAAAACTACAGATTCAAATAGTAATTTCAGCATTCAATTAGTATTAATTTTTTTACTATTTGAATTATATTTGACTCCCGGAATTCATTCCAACGGCAATAGTGTATAATCCCATGAAAATAAGAATCGTGTTTTCATTAGCTTAGAATGAGCCCTTCATATCTACATAGGGAGCAGGTCATCTTCCAAAGAGGCTGCCAAACACTGGCTCTAGAAAGGGCCTTTCACTGATTTTCATGAGTTTTGTGGCCACTGTACATTCTCCTACACACTTGGAAGAAAGCGGGTGGCTCTGCCAATGCGGAAGTGCCTTAAACCTGCATTCTTTCTAATGGCCAGCAGGGGGCGACTCCACTGGCTACAAAAAGAAGTCCAATTGTATGGAAGTCTATGAGAAAATGACCTTATTTCTCACTTGATTTATGTTCCCAATAAAAGCTTTCCTAATGAGTTTATGGTCTCAATCACTATATCAAGTCTTCTTCAATGCATCATGATGTTCATTTTGTAAATTGTGGCCCCATTTAGAGTAAAATAGATGATAAAGCAGCGTACGCTTTAGGGCGTGGCTACATTGTGATTGACAAGTTGGTACCACAGCGACAACATTGATTGTGTAACATAACCATGCTGTAACCCATGGATTCACAGAGTATAGGCGTTGCTGCTGCTATTTCACAGTGTGTTTTCAGTTCATGAAAGTTAACTGTAACATTTTGGTCACCTAAAAAAATCTTGTCCAGCATTTGATTGTAATAAAGTATCATCTAAGAGTCAGATGTTCAGTTTTTATGGTTTAAAGCCTGTTTTGCATTAAATTAGCATTAGCATTAGCATTATCACTGTTAACCATAGATTGTAAATGCAAAATCAAACATGGCAACGGTCAAATCCAAGATGGCGATGGTTTCAGAACAGCAGTTCACAAACCAATGGGTGACGTCATGGTGATTACGTCCATATTTTATACAGTCTATGCTTGGAAGGGGAGGGGGAGGGGTATTCAGTTTGTTACAACCTCACCGCTAGATGCCACTAAATCCCAGATACTGGACCTTTAAACTCACCTGGAATCAGTGATGACGTCAGAGTTGTGACGTCTCCCGCTAGTGCAGGCAGCTGCTGCAGGAAGGTGGACACTTCTTCATGAACTCTTTCACCAGGTGACTCTGTGTGGGCAGGGCCTCTGCAGCTCGGACACGTACTGTCCACTGACCTTATCTTGAAGTCAAAAGTGTACATGGCCGTAAAAAGCAGCTCCTGGTACAAATGCAGCACTTCTCTGCCCTGCGCTGACGTGAGGACCGTGACCGAGCTCAGGTCCAGCCCGTCCACTGTCTGCTTGAAACGGTACAGGCACTCCGCGGTGGAGCCGAAGTCCAGCATCTGCACCTTTCTGCTCGAGCGTACAAATGTGTCTGAAAAACCGTTTTTGTGGCGGTGACGATTCCCGCACAGCAGGAAAACATGCAGGTCTGCTGCAGGTTCCTCCAGCAGAGACGCGCCGGAGCATGTTGGACACCAGCCGTGAATCAGATCCACCAGTACGGCCTCAGACATCGCAGACAGCCGAGCTTTTACCTGTTCAGAATGCAGCGTTAAGTTTCATTCTCTGACTCAACCGCACTCATCCGGTCACTGACATGACCTGCCTTTATGTACAGCAGGCAGGTACGTGTTTGTCAATCACAATAAGTCCGAAACTACAGCACACTATTACTTCCTGCATTGTCTTCCCACAGCCTGGCCCCGCCCACACTGGAAAGCCCTCACACTGAAACTCTGCTGAGTTGCCCAGTGAGGTCAAACCGAGTTTGTGAGCATTTCCTATAATGTGGACATATTGTAACAATTCGAGGCAAAACGTACAAAAGCTGCCCCAGCATGCGTCTGAGAAAGAATATATTATAGAAGATTCTGCAAGACTTTATGATAAGGTCACAAAACACAAGTAATGCATGACTCCTGATGACTTAATGCATGAATTAATCTGACTACTCAAACATTGCTTCATATTTCTCCTGAGAAATTATCTGTAATTAGAATTATCTGGATTCTAAGTCATTTGGTGAATGAATGTGTGAAGTAAATGGAAATCAACATTAATTGATGGTCCATTAAGCATTAACTAATGACATTAACTCACGATGACCTAATCATTTCTTAATGGTGAGCAACAGGAAGTCCTGATGCATCCTGTATTAATTCATGAAATCATCACAAATGCAGTAGTTCAGCATTACTTAAGTATATGTTTTGCAACCTTAGTATAAAGTGTTTCCAAAAATAAATCACTGAGAAAATATCTGTAGGCTGCAGATGATATGAATAAAACACATAACTTGCAGGAATTCAAGAAAATACACCATGTATATGGGGTCAAATGAATGGAACATCACTGTAGACTAAATGCACTTGTAGTGGTGGAAAGTACCTCACTACAGGTACTCAACTACTGTACACACTTTACACTCTACACTTCAGTACAGTTTGCCTAATTGTTTCCATTTTATGTGACTTTACACTTCTGCTCCACTACAGTTGACAGTTACTGGTTAACTTTGCAGATTAAGATTTTGCATGCAAAACCTATGATCAGTTTATAAAACATGAATCGATGTTATAGCTTGAACTATCCAGCACTATTTGTAGTTCAAATTAACTCCACTGCAACCAGCGGCCAGGCTGTTATGCTGCTTCCACAATAGTGCATCGGTAATAATAACCCAGTAATATAACTCTGAAAGACGCCATTCTGCATGATGAGTACTTTTACTTTTGGTACTTTAAGTACATTTTCCTGATACTACTTATTCTACACTGTGGTATTACTGCTTTTTAGTTAAGGATCTCAGTACTCCTTCCATCACTGTTCACGTGTGAAACTTCTTTTACATTACATACATACAGCTCATTAGTCTCTGTGGTCACTAATCAATAAATTGCTTTTAATGGCTTCGAGACAAAAAAGTTTTTGTCCTGCAAAGCCATGACAGTGAGCTAGCATAACCCTGGTACTGACACACAGTGTTATTAGTTACTTGTGCTTTTCCTAGTATGTCAAAATGTTTGCTGTGAAAGTGCTCATATGACTTGTTTGTGTTGTTATAATGCAGTGCATTTTTACAATAAGGACATTACAGGTCATCATAAAGATAGGCAGGTCATCATGTGACCTAACTTCTCCAGAGGACAGAAAAAAAGCTTAGAAGTGGACCTTAAGTTATCAAAATAAGGATTCTATCACTGAAAGTTTGGAAAAACATAAAATTGGTTCTCTGATTCTGGCAGAAAGTTGTAGTTGTACATAATTGTTTCAGAGCTAAAAAGTGAACTTGGTCCAGTATAGTGGTGTAACGGAACGCAGTTGATCTGTGCAGATCGCCCCCCACGATTCAGCATGCATAAAAACCACAGATTAATTTCAAAATTTAATGTCTCATTGGAAACAAAGTAGACAAACTGCTGTAAGTACAAGTAATGGACAGACAATGTGTCGCTAACAGGGATTGTGAAGAGCAACAACCAAACCAGCATCTAACGGGTCTGACGTGACATCTGCAGATATGTTAACAACGCTGTTTAATGTGCTGCAGCTGAGCAGCCAATTAGCTATCTAGCTGCTAACTGACGTTAGCAGTGCACTTTTTTCCCCGGTGAATGTCTGTTTGGTACACCCCTACTCCAGGATGTAGTATGTGATAATAACCTAGCCTGATGTTACATTAGCTAAACTAGCTAACCCAAGGAGAAGTGCCCAGAATCTTACAGACTGTAAAGCCCCCGGAGGCAAATTTGTGATTTGTGATATTGGGCTATACAAATAAAAACTGACATCTTAAAAATAGTCACCATTGTTAGACTACCTTATGAGAACACACACTGCAGATATACTAAAAATAAAGAGACATAAGAAATAGGACTGGCCCTCTACAACTAATAGTAATAGCAGGATATAAATAACAGTACAGGCTGCCAAACACAGAGCAAAATGTTAAGGAAGACAAACAGCAACCAAAGCAATACTTCACATCTCAACATGCATTTTTCTCCAGCTACAGCTGCTGTAGCTGTAGCTGTACTGTTCTTTCTAGTGTGAGTCAGGAGTAATAAGGAAATTTGGGCTGTCTGAGTAAACATGTTCTCTTTGCATGTGTCAGTGTGTTTCTGTCTGTGTAAGCCTATCACCTTTATGACTCACTTGATAAATGGGAGGATGTAGGAATTTCCCAGGGTTATTTGTTAACCACCGTGTCAGCAGTTAGTGCAAAATAAAACAGTAGAGGGGGAAAAAATTACAAACATTTCTACTGATCATGCTTTTCTAATTGAAAAATTGTGCTGGGAAGACCAACAAAGTAAAATGTAGTATAGTATAGTAGTATAGTATATGAGCCCTAGTAGTATAGTATATACAGCAATCTGAGTTAGTCATATCAAGTGGATATCTGCCACATTTACAGTCTTTTTAGCATCAAATCCCTATATTCTATCCTCTATTCTGGGTACATGAAGCAGTCTTCCTGAAGTTGAAAATATGCATTACAACTGTGTTGCCTTACAGCACAGCAAACTTACTACAAACTAAATACACAACACATTAAATGTTTACCATTAATATCTACAGCATCTCCAAGTACAATTACAACCACATGGGTTGCAGAAGAGCTTGCACCGTTGTCCATCTTTCAAAACCTGCAGGTGGATGAATGCAACGGAACCATCTGCCCTCTGATTGGACAGATTGACTCTGCGTTTGACCAATAGGATTCACATGTAAAAAACAGGGTCAAAATTCATACTCATAACTTGCAGTTTGTAGTTCTCACTTCAGTGTCGCACACACAGGTAGGAAATATGCGCGTCCATCTCTCATGTAACTTCACTGTCGCACACAAGGGTAAGAAATTTATGTGTCCTTCTCTCAGACTTTGTAAAACCTCACTTGAAAAAAATCCTGCACAAATTTTAATTACACATACACACTTTTTACATGTGCAAATTATATCTGTGTACACAAAAGTTTTTCACACATACACAAAATACCTCAACGGCTGCAAAACTTTATTACATATTCACAAACCATTTCACAAGCTCAAAATATTTATGACCAGTTTTTGATTCCATACAACAATGGCATTGTTAGTCACAGGTGCTTTGCCATGTGAGGCTGATAAATAGCAGAAGACTCCATTGTATATGGCCAAAACTTTTGGTTTGGGGCTGTTCTTTCTGGTTTTGAATCGGCTCCTTAGTTCCAATGAAGGGAACGCTTAATGCTACAGCAACTTTGTGGCAAAAGTTTGTGTTTTTTGCTTTCCTGTTTCAACATGACAGTGCCCCTGTGCACAAAGCCAGCTCCATAAACACAAGATTTTTTCTCAGTTTGGTGTGGAAGCCAGTTTCCAACATCTGGTGGAAAGACTGAAACCAGAAGAAAGGTGGCTGTTATTGCAGCAAATCAGTGCCCATGGTGTTGGAATCATGTGTTCAGTTATCACATATGGTTATAATGTAAGGTTGTCCACATAGTTTTGGGCATATTGTTGACAAACTTGAGATTCAGTCCGGGTCAACATATTGTTATGTAATGGTTAAAATAAAAAATGTTGAACTTTATATTTCTGAACTGTTTAAGATCATTTCATAAAATTCGAATCACTTCCTAGTATTTGAGGAGCAAAACTTGTATTTCTTTAATATATTGCATGTATTTAAAGGCCCCTTCCACTCAAAAATATGTTTTTCTTCTTGTTCCTTCAGTTGGGTGGTTGAGCTTCACTGTGCAGAATGATGTACATGCAGAATTTGTTTTCACATTTATCTAATGAAAGTGGAAAGTTTCTCTGTGGTCATTAAAAGGTGGGCCTACAAGCATGATTTGTGACATCACAATAGTTTAGAAGCCAATCCTGGTCCAATATTCAACACACAAAAGTATGATGTGGAGACATGACGCCTCCAGTGCACATACACTGAGAATTGATTTTACAGTGAAATAAGGGACAGCTTGTGTCCAGCAGTTAAACTTGTTCAATTCAATTAAATTTTATGTTATTTATATAGCGCCAAATCATAACAGAAGTTATATCAGGGAACTTTTCACATAGAGCAGGTCTAGACTGTACTCTTTACTTTACAGAGAACCAACATTCCCCCATGAGCAAGCACTTGGCAACAGCGGCAAGGAAAAACTCCCCTTTAACAGGAAGAAATTGTTGGGTTAAGAGAGAAAGAGGGAGGGGGGAGAAGGGAGGGAGAGACACAGAGAAACATAATAACAACAATAACTATAATAATAATAATAGAAATATGACTAATAATAATAGCAGATGTGTGCATCAAGCATGACCAGAAGAGCACGGCATCCCCACAGCCACGGTCCAGAGGAGCCCACCGTCCATAACTAGGGGGTCCACAACGCTGATCCAAAGGAACCTGTATGATTAGAAAGCACAAAAACTCCAGGGAGGAAGCCAAGTTAGTAACATGCATTAATGGTATGTGAATATGTACAGATGGAGAGGAGGAGAAGAAGAGAGGAGCTCAGTGCATCATGGGAAGTCTCCTGGCAGTCTAGGCCTATAGCAGCATAACTAAGGTCTGGTCCAAGGCAAGCCTGGTCAGCCCTAACTATAAGCTTTATCAAAAAGGAAAGTTTTATGCCTATTCTTAAACGTAGAGAGGGTGTCTGCCCCCTGGACCGAATCTGAAAAATGGTTCCACAGAAGAGGAGCCTGATAGCTGAAGGCTCTGCCTCCCATTCTACTTTAGGAACCACAAGTAAGCCTGCATTCTAGGTATGCAGTGTTCTAGTGGGGTAATAGAATCTATTTCCAGAATCTATGTATTTGCATAGATTCTGGAATTTTTAATGAGGGAGTAGGTGCCATTTTAAGGATCTTAATGGGGTAATTATACTTTTTTTTCTGGAAAAAACCATGTCAGACACACGTTATTGTTCAAAGTAGAGTATTAATACATGTGTGGGGTAGATCTTTAAATACAGTACAGGGATAAATATGTATCCAAAGCAATTAAAACAACCATCTGTGACAAATTGCAATTAGATTTTTTTTAAAGATCTACTCTGTAAATCTGAATCACAGCTAACATGAAACATGTCATGTGAAGTACCAATATACCATATACCATATACAGTAGTATAAGCAGTCTATATGATGAAGATTGCTACAACTGTAGTGACAAGTAGAGCAGTTCCTAATAGAGGCCTCCTCCAAAGCTGAAAATAAAATTAGGCCTTTGCTAAACCACCAGCAGAGGACGCCAAGCCGTCACCAGCCTCATTATTTCCATCATTTCCATCACTTGCTTTCAAAGCGGTCTCTAAAGAAACCTCTGAAAACAACATTTACATTCAATTCAACTTCAATTCATTTTTATTTATATAGCGCCAAATCATAACACAAGTTATCTCAGGTATTTATATCTCAGTATTTATACAGAGCAGGTCTAGACCGTACTCTTTAATTTACAGAGAATTTAATTTACATGACAGAGCTTTACTTAATGATGCTTAATGTGTAACAGAATCTCTGCTCAAGTCAAGACAAACTCACATTCACTGCTTCAATATATTATCCTACACAGTGCACAAGCATGCTGCATGTTTTAGGCCCAATCCAAAAGCAGGCCATAAGACATATGTCGCGTATGACATGTCCTCTTGCAGCCTTGTCCCCAGTGGACGTTTCTGCAGCAGCAGAAGGAGGTTTTCTATTTTTCTGCCCTGGCCGCCCTCTGGGACCGAAACTCACAGTCATCGCTACTGCCAAGGTTACAGTGTGCTCCTGCTGCTGAGGAATTTATTATTAGCCTATATTTTATTCTCCATTGGGACTGACTTTGTTGCTTACTTGCATCTACATTGGTGATTTTAACATCAGAGTGAAGCCTAAAATAAAAAAAAAAGTGGCTACATGCTATTAGATACAAGAATAACAACCTAATTTTGAAATTAATTACACATTGCCTATCTATATGTATAGATTTTACTACATACTGTATTGATATCACACAATATACAGTGCTAAACAGAATGTATGAATTTTAAGCTTATAGACATTTTGTAGATGTAGCTGTGGTTTATATTAAAGGAATAGTCCAACATTTTTGAGAAATATGCATCTTTAAAGTTAGATGAGAAGATCAATACAACTCTCATATCTGTACGTTCTAGAGCTGCAACGAACATTCTCATATGTGAATACTGTCTGGTTCCAGTAAACTGAATATCTTTGGGTTGTGGACTGATGGTCGGGACAAAACAAGACATTCAAGGATGTCATCTTGGGCTTTGGGAAACAGTGATCCACATGTTTTACCATTTTATGGACCAAACAACTAATTGATAAATAAAGAAAATAATCGACAGATGAATCTATAATGAAAACAGTTGTTAGTTGCAGCCTTGGTACATTCAATGTGAATCTACAGCCAGCAGCCAATTAGTTTAGCTTAGCATAAAGAATGGAAACAGGGAGAGAAAGCATTAGCCAGGCTCTGTCCAAAGGTAACACAATCCACCTACAAGCATCTCTGAAGCTCACTGATTAACACTTAAAATCTCCTCTGTTAAACCTGGACCTCCTGGAGTCTGACTCTAGTATTTTGTTATCTTTGGATAGAGCCAGGCTAACTGTTCCTCAGTTTTCAGTCTTTATGCTAACCTAAGCTAGCTGGCTGCTGACTGCAGCTTCATTTAGCACACTGATGTGAGAGGGGTATCAACGTTCTCCTCTAACTCTGGGCAAGAGAGTGTATTTCCTAGAATGTCTAGTTACTCCCTTCAAAATAACAGTTTGATGACTACATGTATTGTGAAAGGGGTCGCTCAGAGTTACAAAACCAACATGAATAATCATTTAATTCTGCACCCACCCGCTGTTCACTACCCACTCAGCACCAAACAGCAGACAGAGACAGTTAACTGTAGACTAGCTGGTGGACATAGTGGAGCATTTAGCAGCTAAAGAGCCAGATATTTCTCTCAGGAGTTGGTAGATAGCAAACACAGAGCTAAAAGAGAGTGAATATTCGACATCCATCAAGTGGACAATAACACCACTTCAATGAGATTATAATGTTGCTCTGTGTCTGCTGGATATAGGTAATTGTTTGCTATAGAAACTTTACAAGGTGATACCAGTGTGTCAGAGCTGTGTCTGCCAGCTTGTTTTATAGTTATTCCAGTTTGAGCCAGTTTGAGTTGGGGATTCTGCGACTGAGTAACCAACGACAAAACATACAAACAAACAAAAGACCTTGAGTCTGATGAGTGTTGATGACATGAGATGGAGCAGAAGTTGAATAAAGTCAAATAAAACTAAAGTATCATCTTATAGTCACATCTTAACGTCAATGAATTCAAAACAGTCACACTCGCACCGCTTTTTGTTCATTTTGACAAAAAACAAACAAAAAAACAAAAACCAAACAACAACCAAAAACCCAGGATATTATGGATGACAGGGACTGGGAGAGGTGGGATGCAACAGAAAAAACATCTGGCCACAATACAAATACAGAATATCTCAGGGCCTTAGGGGCACGTAGTGTACACCTGCACCTCTTAGTGGTCCAAAATGGATCATGCAGCTGTAAAAATGTAACATGACTACATCAACATATTTACCAACATTAGCATTGTGGCATTGCTTTCTAAACTGAATTTTCATTTATGTGTGTTTTTGTCCATAAGTCACTTTATGGAATTTCTAAATGTATACTTATTATAGACCCTGACTAACAAATCAGCCGGGGTGATACTATGGGCCAATCTGAGCTCATCACAGAAATATTATAAAGTGTTGACTGGGTACAGTGTTGCAGTTACATAGTTAGAGAGCACTGACAGGTTTATTGCACTGCAAGCCTATTTCTTAGTATAACAAACTGTTAATTTGAATTGTCCAACATTTCGGTTTTTAGCATGCTAAATGCTAAACTAAGATTGTTGTTAAACATTATAGGCGACCTGCTAGACATCATCATGTTAGCATTGTCATTGTGAGAATGTTTTTTTTTTTTTTTTTATCATTCAGGGGACGCAATATTTCTTTATTCAGATGGTTAGAAGAGTTTAGTAGAGTGTGGAGATTACACAAATATCGTCAGAACAGCAGTACGTGTTCAGAGAAACCGGTGGTTATCTCTGTGACCCAAATGTACGCTAATACAGGAAAGGCGAGCTATGGCTAGCATGGCTGGAGACTCTTAGTTTAAGTGTAAAATGTCCTGCTCAGTACACATCTCTCTTTTATTGGCTCGCCGCTCTCCCCGATGTCCCAGGCTGCAGCGGTCGGTACCTACTGACAGAGACCAGAGCAGACCGTCGTGCACGGCGCTGGGTCGGTTACGCGCCCCCGGGTTCCGTCCTACCGGAGGCAGCAGCGGCTGGATGTCTGCCTGCTGAGATGCACCAGAGCGGCGGAGAGGAGACAGACAGACGGAGGACTGTCTCCAGCTTCACCCACACCAGGATTTATTCACGCCGAGATTCCGGAGCTTATGTCGGAGCCCCCGTTGTCGAACTTGGCCGTCTGAACCGGTAAGAAGAACTCTGGTCTCCGCTGTGATTTGAACGTAATTTTTGTATTTTCCCAGCTGATGACACGTTCCTGTCAGCCCGCTGATCGCTTCACTGGAAGGCTGCACTGCTGCCTGCACTCGTTAATAAAGAGATCGGCATATACGAGTAAAATATCAACAAGCAGGAACTGAACTGTGTTTTTAAAACAGACGGAAATCTTAATTTTTTTTATTATTTCTCCCCGTTATCTGAACGCGCCTTGATAAGTTAATCTGATGCGAGTGGCTCAACTACTCTTCTGATACAATGAGCAAACGCTTTGTCTTTTTTATTCAACATTTAGAGGGATGTCCATAACAATGACACACGGGCTGTGCTCCGCAGTCCACCTATTGTTCAACAGTTTACCATTTACAAGTATCACAAGCATCTCGTTCTTTATTAAACTGAAAGGACGCACGTCTGTCATGGTGCATTTCCTTTGGAAGCCATTTCTAGTAAAAGAAAGAGAGAAAAAAGGAGTGAATGGGGATAGAAAGTGAGTGTTCAGCCACAGGGTCTCTGTTTGCACTTGTGCTTCTAGAAAATCCTTAGAAAAAAAGTGTATTCTGTCGTGACATCACCCCTGATGAGTGCAGGTTAATTGCAAATACAAGTCCTCTTCATCTACACTTGCACCAGATAGGCTGTCTGTCTGATGCCTTCCTTTTTGTCATTTGTTGGAGTCCAATGCTGCGGGTGTGTGAGGTGAAGGGATCCAGGATGCCTGGGGGTTTGGTTTGGTGGAGATCAGCTGTGGTGGGGGAAAGGATGCCCTTGATATCAAGTCACCTACCATGGAGAGTTGTGTTAGTCATTGTTCCGCTTACATTGTGCTACCTGCTTTGGCAATACTGTTCTGAATTGTAGTCATGCCCATAAAGCAACGTGAATCTGATTTGGAGGGAGATATTATTACCATAAAACCTGCTTCTAACAGTGGATATCTACAGACACAAACACAGAGAGACTTCTTTCCTCAGGATGTCAATGCTGACCTTTGTACAGTATATCCTCCAGCACATTGTCCTCAGTGAGTGAATCCTTTGAATTGCCCTGTATTTCCATATTTGCCCTCAGACATGTGCAACATTTTATTGCATTGTTTGCCTAAGAATGGTGACAAGTACATTTCATATTTTTGCATATATTTTTTTATATTTAATTTTTTACCTGTCTATTTTGTTTTTCTAATTATTATTTTTCACTGCACAGCCATAACAGCATGGCACACTGCATTTCACTTCACATATTGTTTGCGTATGTGACGTGTAAAACCTGTGGATCCTTGACAAACTGGAGCAGCCAAAGACAAAACAATACATATATTATGACTTGTTTGATGCAGTAAGTTATTAGACAATAATGCCAAAATATGGCATCCCAACAGATTTAAATTATACAAACAGGGTCTAATTCAGATCTCTGGCTACTGTACTGCATGTTGAGCAGCAAAATACCTCAGCAGACCTGACTGAAACACTGAGATGAGATGCCCTTGGTAACTCGTCACCTGGGTGACCTCCTCAGCACCATGGAGAGGAGCAGAGTGTGAAGGCAGCATCAGGGAATATTTATAACAAACACCTCCTGACAACTTGCTGTAATACAACAGTTCATACAGTAGAACAAGGATGAGGGAAGCAGTGTCACACATCAGCCAACTCAAAGGTCACTTAGTTTCAAAATTGTGTGAAAAGTGCTCTCTTGCAGTATACTGTAAGTTCGTCACAGGTTGTCTCAATCAGTTAAACATTGCCTCAGCCTGAATGCGAGTGTTAGTGAATTGCCATCTTTTAACCATCATCTTGTAATTCCTGTCTTTGACATTTCTTAATTGGATTTTATTTGGATTTTCACATTTTATTCCACAAACCAAACTCACAAAGTAGAAAAAACAAGACACAAACATGAACCTTATTAATGCACAAACATACAACACAAAGAACACAAACCTTGTGTTTTATATCTTGTGAAAGAACGCTATGTAAATAGTTCCAATGTTGTGTTTTAGACATACCATGTAACACCTATTTAAGGCTGCAAATTATTATTTTCATTATCAGGTAATTTGTCGGGTATATCTGTTGATAATTTTTTCAATTAATCAATCAATTGTTTTGTGCATAAAATAAAATAAGAAATAATGAAAAACAACGGAAAAGCAGTAGATATTCACATTTTAGAGGCTATAAATTCATAATATTTGCCATTTTTGCTTGATTTAACAACTACAATGATTAAGCAATTATCAAAATTCTTGCCAATAAATTTCCTGTCGCTCAAATTATCAGTTAATTGTTTCAGCTCTACACCTATTGTCCTGTTGTTATTTTGTATTTAAAGGTTACTATGAAAAAGAGGGTGTCCTCTCAGTGAGTTTTCATAAATAAATAAATATTTCAATTAATAATATAGACCTGAAAATGATCAGTTTTAATTGTTTAGTCTATAAAATATCAAAAACTGGCAAAAATGACCCATGCAATTTCCCAAAGCCAAAAAGGACAACATCCAAATGCATTTTTCCAGCCATTAGTCCAAAACCCAAAGATATTGAATGTACAGTGATAGTCATTGGACTTATTGATTAATAGAGTAATCTTCCCAGCACTACATTCAATCACTAGCCAAAGTGTAGCTTATTGTTGAGTGATCAGCCTGTCAAGCTGTATATACGGTATGACATAACAGCTAGATAATAATCAGTGAGGTTAAAACAGTGCCTTCCACGAGGCAATGAAAACACAGACACCACTCATCATCATCAACAAACAGCTTCAATGTTGTCTAGAGGCAAACAGCAGGCTGCTACATCATGAACTGACATGAGTGCGATGAGGCTCCAGAATATGAGCACGAGAGTCACTGCAGCAGAATTTGACACCACTACACCCCACGGCTGCTGGCTGCTGAGGTTGTGTGAGGTTTGTTTGGTCGGACGGCCGTGCTGAGAGGGGCTGAAGGGATTACAATGTCAACAGCGGCTACATAACCCGCCAGATTTCCTGCAGGCCTGTGGATTGTTAGGGAGAACATGGCTGATGAGTTCTCACAGGAGAGAGTGGCAAGGGAAAACAAAACAACAGTATTCATCATTCAGCACAAAGAAACCTCTTCACTCCCCAAATTGGACTGAAAATCTCTTCTGCCTTCCCCTGTTGTGATTATGTTTTATGCATCTCATTACACTGTGTGGCAAAAGCAGCCTGTTAGCTTCCATAATGCGATTATCCATCCTCCTCATGTCTTTTGCAGATTCTGCTATGCCACCTCACAAACGTTAATTGACCCCACACTGCAGCGCTCAATGGGGACGACTGTTGCTAATTGCAGTGGTATTTTGAGATACGGTGGGAGCATTAGGCTGTGTTCCACTGTGGCAAGAACTATTCACAAGAGATGACGCCAGAAGCATTCATGTGTGAGTGAGAGTTTGTGTGTCCCTGGTTTTTATCACATTATGCGGACCCAAACCTGGCACCCCCCTCACATTCTAGGGACTAGGTTAGACAAAGATAAGGTTAGGTTCACCTAAATTACAACACCCCCCCCCCCCCCCAAATTTTCTTTCTTATTTGTAGTGCAACATTTTTAATTTGTGACCCCTTAAAGTGAAGAACTACCCACATATGACCCCTCATCACAGCTCATGGTCTTAGTGTGGACATAAGATGTGAGAAGTTCAAATGAAGAGTGATTTATCTTTCTCAGATTTTTTCATTTGAAGGATTCAAAGAGTCCTGAAAAAGTGAAAGTATTCAGTATTCCCCAGAAAAAAAAACAAAAAACAAAACCCATAATCTTATGTAACAGAAATATTCTATTTTCTTCTCACTCTAATCATCTGACATCTTTGAGAACCAGCAGCTTTAGGTTTTTGAGATACCCCAATACAGTGGGTGGGTGATTTTATGAGTAGTGCCTACAGCAATGAAGAAAAAATAAAAAATAATCCATGGCACTCTGTGAACAGGTTTCAGTGGAACTAATTTCTGGAGAAGAAATAGTCCCTAAAACTGTTGACAGTGTGTTCTGTGGATTATCCAGATTAACAGGGACCCTGTTTCTAGAAAGCACCCCTGGCTGAATGATGGTCTAACTCTTCTACTGATGGTTCACAAAAGGTTTAAATATGAGCAAAATACACAATACACACCATATAATTAAAAGCATTACCATCTTTTAATATTAATGTAAATAATAAATAATAATATATAATCTATATATAGAATATAGTGCTATAAATGATTTGATTTTATATCATAAAATAAATTAAATATATCAACTTAAAAGGTTATGATATGTCAGTGTTGTGTTCACTTGTTGTGTTTACTTGTTGCTGACCCCAAATGGCCAAAAATCAGTTAATGAAGGTTTAACATTATTTAGTCACCTTTTAAACAGCAAATCAGACATGAAATTTAGTTTTAACACTAAATGCATACATGCTTAGTCTTATATATTGTAACAAGTTTAAATAACACTAATAGAGCATTTCTTGAGACTAGCAATTCTAACTAACTGAGGACTATTAAATTCATGTTAAGAAAACTGCAGTGCATTGAGCTAATATAGCAATCTTGCAGAGAAATGTAATGTTTAACTCAAATTGTTAAACAGACTGTATAACGAAATTCTTTCCATAGTGTTCGAATTACGGGGGAGCCTTAGCACTGAGCTCCCCAAAAAGAGTTCTGAGAACCCCTGGAATCAACAAAATTTTGAGTTCAGGGGGGTCTTGTATAATTACAAAAAAGCATGAGCATTTCTAAAGCAAATCAATGATATAAGAAATACATCAAATTTATTTGAAATCTAATGTCTTATTTTAGAAGATTTCCAAAATTTCTAGTAAGTGATGAGTTATTTCTTTTCTACCAGCATCACACTTTCAAAATAAAATCTTTCAGAAAACACCTGTGAAATGAATAAACATTAAAAATATCAGATTTTTTGAGTATACTAGACCAGTGGTTCTCAGCACTTTTATGGTACTGGACCTCCTGCATATTTTGAGCAGTCCAGAGAGCCTTTGTTGAAAAGCAGCGCCCAGACAGTCTACAGTACACACACACACTAGAGTTACCTTGTAGTTTATCTTCAAAAAATGCAATGGTTGCAAGCATGTTTTGATTTAATGACTGACTGAATTACCTTTGTGAGACGAACAAAAGTATATTGTGAATACTTTCTATGCTGTGACACAGAGACTAACATTAGCGGAGCAGAGCAAACTCCAGCAGTAACAAATGAGAGCAGCTTACCAACACACACTGCAGCATTAAACAACTTAAAGCAACTCTGACATGAAGAAAATAACTTGATGCTCAGTCTGTTTCACCTCAAAAACCCTGCGCCCTTTTAGTGTCTTGGACAACAATGTCTTTTGCCGGAGCTAACTGTGCAGCAGAGAGGCTGCTCTCCACTACTGCAGACATGATGTTAATAACTACACAGCAGATCACTCCACCTCCCCCTCAGATTGTTATTCTCATACAGGCAGCAGACTGTAAGATGCTTTCAAATTAATTAATTCATTAATTAATGCAGTTAACTTTTTAAAATAAAAAGGCTGCAGACCATTTATCTTATCTGCCAGTTATGTTTCATATTGTATTTGAGTGGAATAAGGACACCAGTGAATGGTTTGGCACACAGTGTACTTGAGCAAGAGACTGAAAATACTGCCCCCTTTTCTATTCATTCAGTTGAGAATCAGTTTTGAATTGAGATCCGATTCTGACTCTTATCGGCACCCAAGTGTCGTAAAGGCCCCGGCCACTATTTGAGGAAATATGTCTGTAAAGGCCATAGGATCTTTTTAAAATGTATTTTTTACTATTTCATGGATGCCTTGCAATTACACCACGGACCTCTAGGGGTCCATGGAACCCTGGTTAGAAACAGTGTACGAGAGTCTAGTACATTGTCGGTTGGGGTTAGGGTAAGGCCTTCAGTATGGTCTAGTAACTAGACCATACTGAAGGCCATTTATACATGTTGCAGTTGAGTTTTGCAAAGGCCATTTTTAATGCTGTGAGTAGCACAAACAGAACTCCATTCATCCCCTTTGTATTGTGGAGGCAGAAATCTCAGAAACCGATATCTCAAAATCTGGACACATAAAAAAAATAACTATCTGTGCAGCTAGTTAGGTGAGTGAGTGAGTGAGAAAATGTGTTTTGTCATTAGGGTGGACCATCCCATTAAGGTTAGGCATGTTGTCCTGGTGGTTAATAGGATAGGGTTAGGGGGAAGGCAATGAATGTGATTGAAGGAGAGTCCTCTCAAGGATAGTTAATCGAGTTTGTGTGTGCATGAGAGAGGAGAGTCACCAGTTGTGTATTGATCCAGAGATGCAGTATTGAGACTGACTTTTGACTCCAAACCAAGTTTCTCTCCCTCTCTCCACAAGCTGTTTTTTGTTCTCTGTCATATAAATTATACTGTGAGATTTACAACCATCTTGGTATGTAGCCTACAGTAGAGCAGCGTGTAGTCTGCTGAACAATACATGCATATATTTGTGCTTCCTGTATTTACAGCACAGTGCATTACATACATTTTTTTTCAATTGCATTATCTCATCTGCCAGTAAAGCTGCACTGCAGAACAGTCAGGTCTGAACTGATGCAAAACGAGAGATGTTCTTAAAGCTAGAGTTTCAGTATGCATTTCTTATCTTCACAGTAAAAATACCACATTTGTATGGGTGAATGACTTGGGTAAAATATATCATTTGAATATAAAGGGCCATTACAGAGATATCCTGACTTTTAACATGTCACTTTATTATGTTTTAATAGTAGATCCCCAATATGTGGTCAGTTTTATGGCTGTGACAGTATGCATTATTTCTTACTGTGGTGAAAAAGCAACAGCCCCCCCCCATCACAACGTTTTTGGACATGTGAGGAGCCACAGCTAGCCAGGTTAGACCAGCCAGTCATCTCAGCTGCTAGCAGCCTGACAATGTCCATTGTCATCCCAGGGAGAAAATGATCCGATGAACTGATCTGTGCAGCTCTTTGGCGATTTACCGCTGGCTCTAATGTCTCCGTAGCATTTTGATATATGACATAATTCCTTTCGGAAGATCTGTTGGTCTCACAGATGAAATCTAACAATTGTAGTTGCCGCATTAGAAAAACAGTGGTCCTTTGAGTTGAGATTATTTTTTCACAGTACAGTCAGTAGTTGTGTTGAAGTTGAGCTGCTGCTGTCAGCAAGTACGCCACTGTTCCATACAGAATGACAGCATAAAAGCATTTTCATTTTTAATAAAACTCAATTGAATTTAAGTCAAGTGAGATTTTGGCAAGCAACAATCATGGTCAAGTATTATATAATATATAATGCTCTGCGATAATGCTCTGTCCGTTGCAATTCGCCATTAAAAAGAAGAGAAGAAGAATTGGTCAAATGTTGTGATCGTCATTTCCAGTAATTGCACAGCGGCCTTGTTCAATTTGAGACAACACTACCCTGTTGAAATTCACGAACTACGCAAGTAAGTACGTAGTGTACACAGTGTACTATATGGAAGTGTACTAACAGAAGTATCTGAACTGAGACACAGTGCTAGTCCTTCAAACTCTGTGCTCCTAGTTTGTCATGCAGATTTACTCTTACAGATCTGTAGTACAAGCCAAAACAGCACTGATGACATCACTATTACATCATCAGGCTTATTGTCTCAGACTTGACAAAGCTCCTCCAGAGAAGACATTATACAGCAGTTCTCACAGACTGAGTAGCATTGATACGTGAACTCCAGCCCGGTATTTACAGTCTACATCAACTGTGGGCTGGTTCTTTCCACAATTGTTCATTTGGTGGTGGGTGGGGGGTTAACAAACAAAATGTAGTATGTATTATTAATAACTTTAAATTTCTTCATCTGTCTGATAGGCTTATTAGACTTCAATTCTACAGTAGACGTGTCAACAAGAGTCTACAGCCTAACGTCAGTATGCTAACATGATCACAGTGACATGCTAACATGCTAATATTTAGCATGTGTCATGTTCACCATATTAGTTTAGCGTGTTAGCATGCAAACATTTGCTAATTTAGCAATAAACACAAAGTACAGCTGAAACTAATGTCATTAGTTTTGCAGGTATTGGACAAATTGTAATTTAGACCTGATGATGGTGAGGGGGTCACCAGGATTCATCCTCTGGGCACATTAGATATGTGTACCACATTTCATGGCAGTGCATTCGATAGTTGTCCTAAAAAACAAAAATGTCAGCCTCTCTCTGTTTGAGAAAATGCCACTACTTGAAGTTGTGATTTTGATATAAAAATGATTAATAGTTCAGTGTAAAACAAGGCTGTTAGCACAGCAGATCATCTAACACAATTTTAAAGTTTCATGAGTGTATCAAGGTTGTTATACAGTCAGAATTTCTAATTTTTGATAAAACCTTCTCTTGACCCCAGGAGCCTGCACATAAACACTTTTCACTTGAGTCAGTTTGAATTTCTGGGTGAACTGTATTCTTGATTAGAGATATGTAGTCTGAATATATGAATACATCAGCTCAGCCTGTGTGAGCTGAAAGGTTGATATGTAGGGCTGGACCACTAACTTATCATTTTTCCAATGTAAAGGGTCAGTTTACCCAAATTACAAACAAAAGAAAAAAAGAATAAGTATTTTGACATTTACATCTAGTGGTATCTAGCCAAAGGCGTCATTTCCACCAGTGATGGAGGGGACATGTCCTTCTCCCTTTTCAAAAACCCTTTCCCTCACCTTCATACTTTCAGGTTAATTTTCTCACTAAAAACATCTCCCTCAACAGTGTCCTAGTGTAGAAAGTTATTCCAGTGCATACTGAGAGATGATTGAGGTATTTCTGTATTTACTTGTGCAGACTGTGTGTCAGTATGTGTGGAGGCTGGAGGAGGGAGGGGATGTTAACAGTATTAACCTCAGTGATCCTCCTCCTGCCTCATCAAACCGTCTCCTCATGTTAATAGAGGCAAAGTCATTACTGTCGCTCGACAAAGCTTTTGCATACACACAATTCTTCATTATATTTCTAAAATGTAAAAAAAAAATAGTGTAAAATGTTTGTCACAATTTCCCAGAGCCCAAGGTGACATCCTCAAATGTCTTGTTTTGTCACAAACAGTCCATGACCCAAAGATAATCAATTTACAGTGATATAAAAACCACAAATCCTTACATTAGAGAAGTTGGAACCAGCAAATGTTTAAAATAATAATAATAACAATAATAATAATGATAATAATAATAATAATAATAATAATAATAATAATACAATATTCTGTTGATCAACTAACTGGTTAACCTTGAAACCATTTCAGTACTATAATAGACACACATAAATAAAACCATGAGCACAAATGCACACACAGACCCAGTTCATGGAGTGGCAACACATCAAAGCAGACTCTCCCATCAGTGTGATGGAGGAAGCAGAGCAGCCGGAGGGGAATAACTGCTGTGACTGAAGTGCCTTCTAATTCGCACAATGGCCGGTGTGTGTTTTTATGTGTGCGCGGCCAGCGTGAGTGTGTATGTGTGTGTGTGTTTGCATGTCTGGATGGGGGTATGGATGTGGCTGTGTGGCCATGTGTGCAGTGATGTGGGGTCTTTTTCTGGCTACACATTAAGCAAATCTTGTTTGTGCTGGATACTACAGAGAAGAGTGACAGGAAATAGCATTTGCTTCCTGTCAGTGGGAAGCCACTAGAACAATCTATAGATTATTGAAATACATTTGTATTAAAATTATAACTCTTAAGAGATGAGAGCCACAGTATAGCAATATACAAATATGATATTAAATATTACTTTTCAGTCCTGTTGTATTGTTTTCTTCAAACTGTGTCATGATTGTGTGTCATTGTGTGTTATTATTACATCCATACATAAAATTTATCTAAAAAATGTAAACAGTATGACATAATATCATAATCATCCATTTAAAATTGATATGGAACAGCCATAAAAACTTTGTAAGGTGTTAATATATCAGGGTTGTATATCTGAAACAATGCATCCATTGATTAATTGTCAGGAAATTAATCAATGATATTTCATAATTGATTAATTATTTCAAGTTGTGTTTCAACCAAAAATGTCAAACATTTCACGGTTGCAGGTCCTCACATGAGGATTTGCTGCTTTTGGACTGTTGGTCAGACAAAGACAAAGATGTGACTTTGGGCTTTGGGAAATTATGATGGATATTTTGCAGAGATTCAAAAAGGTAGACATGCATCCAGCAGCGCAGCATAGAGGCGTTGAGGTAGTTTTTCCCTCTGCAAATGTCCTTCAACATGCTGGAGTGGCAACCTATAGCAGCAGCTCCTGAATGAGCTGATAGTCAACCCAGTGTCAGTTTCTGAGCTCCTCTGAATGTCTGTTGGACTAATCAGAGAATCAGGAGAAGCAGCCTGTGTATGTGGAACTCCCATGGTTCTACCAAATGTTTGAACCTGTCGCCAAGTAGAGCTGGGTATCTAGAATTTATAGGAAGGTTTATTGTTTTTTTTTTCTTTTACACACAGTTGTTCTACAATTGTTGGTCTGCTGACAGAACACAGCACAAATTTCTTCTGTCAGTCACACAATTTTCATTATTTCTGGCATGATCAAACAGGATACCAGCACCACAAGTATACTGGATGAGTAAACTCTGAACAATGCTTGCCTGATGGCTATGGGAGTGCATTTGAAAGATAAGCAGAAGCCTCTTGCTCTTCCCATTAGGCTGCCTGAAGAGGGATGACATGACTTCCAGTTCGTACACCCTCCCCCACTCATCACACACGTGCACACACACATACACGCACGCATGTCCCCATAAGGGAGGCAAGTCCCCACCACATGACTGTGTAAACAACTTTACAAAATGAAGAATACCTGGTTCACGTACGCGCACACACACAAACACACACACACAGCAGTCTCCCCTGTCCAGGGTTAAATGTAGATTAAACATGAAGTGTCTGACACGATGTGTATCTGCGTAAGATTCATTGTGGCAGACAAACACATCCATTTTGATTGTAACACAATGGATCTTTGTTTCATTGAAAAGCTTTTACAACAAGTAGTGTTATGCAGATGTACTGACGTGTGTGTGTGTGAGAGAGAGAGAGAGATCTGGGGCTAGATGCATAAACAATGCATTCGCACAAAAACCATGCTTACGCCATCCCGGTATTTATAAACAGAATATGCAGTGAGAACGTGCGCACCTCATGCATTCTTCAGACCAAGTGTACACATGTTTTTCTAAAGCGATCTGAGGGTGATGTGATGAAGTGGAGATGAAATATAAGGTGAGAGATGGAATCTTTTAGTGAAACATTGTTTGTTTAGGTTGACAACCAGCTACACTGATTGTGTGAATGTTTTTTGCAATTACACAGAGATTTGTAAAATGCCAATCAAAGGCACATTTATAAACATAACATTGATTGCTTTTGTGTGATTCATTTTATCACTCTTCTAATTTACACAGGAGTCAACATTTTATTTTGCTGTTAATATTATTTTTGTTTTATCCTTAGTTGTGTCACACCTTGTAAAGTCGGTTTAGATATGAGAGCTACAAACTAATCATTGATTACATTTCTGGGATATCACTGCTGATGATGACAGGAAAGGACACGACGGTCCATGTGACTAATTAATGATATGAATGCTATAAAGAGCCACACAGCCTTGTGTAATGGTCTCGTGTAATGACAGCTGTTCTGCTGTTGGAGAACCTCATAGGTGCAACACAAAACATTTCTTCTTTCCTGTGTGTTTCATTGACAGGTGTACAGACTGGTGGAGCAGGTGGTGAACTGATCTGAAAACAGCTGGTTTAGGGTGTTTTCATCCGTTTATGGCTCATTGTGGGAGCGGAAATGAGGCTTGTGCACGTGTGCCCAGTTCTACAATGACTGAGATGTATAAAACAGAATTTTACGTACACACGGCTTTGTAAATCTGCATATTTCTGGCTTTGTGTGTAAGCACAGTTTTAGTCATGAATCTACAGAGTTTTATGGATCTAGCCCTTGGTATGAATTATCAGCTGAAGTTCTGTCACATTTTCTGCTTTCCTGACTGTCTGAGCCTCACTTTGGACAGGTTGTGTTTCCCCTTGGACTGTTGACTGCCTCCTCTGCATCACACTTCACTTTGCTGTTGAAAAACACACATTTCTTTAATATTTTGTATAAGGCTGTATCCAAATCAGAATATTTGAAGTTGAATCCTATGCAGCAGTTTTGGCTGGTGTTTTGAATGTTGGGTGTTGTGGGTCATTAAATATAAAACAGCAACTGCTAAGGGTCCTGATTTTTGTTATCTACATACATTTCATTTTCAAATATACTATAGGATAAACGTAAAACAAACGATGGAACCTGGTTATGGAGTGATAGTAAACTCTTTTTTCTCATTGTTTCATCTCTGAGAATGCCATGTTGTCAACATATGTGGGACCCAAATTTACAAACAGACAGTCCAAACGATTAGCACTGTACAATGGAATCAGCTGGCCTTCCTGGCTGACTTGCTGTCACCAATGAAAACTTCTCCTGCAATAGCAGCAGTATGCACAGTTTTTACAGACCGTGTGTATGACTCTGTAGAAAGGATAGTGCACAGAAGGTCTTAACAGGAAGACATACTGAGACCTTGAATTTAGGGGTTAGAGTTTGTTTTGTAGAATTAAGATTAATTTAATTTAAAGGATAATTCCAGTTTCTCAGAGTTTGGGTCTTCCCATTTACCATTGTTAAGGGAGTAAACGGAGAGTAAGCACACCTGAAATGTCAGTAATAATCCCTAACTGTACAGGAAAACTGTGTGCACACAACTATGATAAGTACAGTAGATCAAAGTTGAACTAGGACATCTATAAACTCTGATGGATGTTTACAAGGGACAGTTTGAGTAATAATTTTACTTAAATAGTTTTATTTTCTATATAAGTTTGGCTACCTTGTAGGATTGTTAAAAACCTGTCTGATCGTCTGCTTATGTTCCTTGGTCTTGGCATCAGACTTGATCTTGGTGATGTTGAGTAATTTTGTGTTTCAGTATGCAGTGTTATTTGAAAGGAACATAATGCCACCCAGATTGAGTTTTTGAGGAAATATTGTTAATTAACATATCTAGCAAGTTGCAAAATGTTGTTATGGAACATGTCTGAAAAACAACATATTTCGCATGTCCCAATATATCTGCCCTTGCTATGCAGTACCTGCTTGTAG
Source organism: Thunnus thynnus (assembly GCF_963924715.1). Lineage (NCBI taxonomy): Eukaryota > Metazoa > Chordata > Actinopteri > Scombriformes > Scombridae > Thunnus > Thunnus thynnus. The sequence continues at coordinate 33,879,482 of NC_089527.1, forward strand.
CAATTAAAACATAAAACCTTTTTATTGTTATGATTAGGTGTTCACAGCTCTGAGTGACTCAGGACATGTTTTCTTTATTAACATTTAACTGAAACCATGATATTTCCCTAACCTGAACCAAAATGCTTTTTTGCCCTAAACTTAACCACAGACAGGACAGGAACCCCTGTCTCAGGTATCAAGGTTGTGTGCTTTGTAGGATTACATGTGATGTATGATTAACATTGCACTTCCCTCACTTGAAAAAATGTTATGTAACATAATCCAGGCAGCAATCATGTTTTCCTTCAAAATGTATTTGGCAACACATATTAGTAGTATATAATTTGTGGGAGACAGGGCTGATTACAGATAGGAATGATGCCCAAAACTATGAAAATAGTTGTCCTTTAAAGATTCGACATGTAATGCTGAGAATTAAGGATTCAGGAGTTAGGAGATATATTAATTTAATAGAAGGTTCTCATAAGTACAGTTAAACTGTGTGTGTGCACCTGTGTTCCCATATTTTATAACGTACACCCTCCACTCTGGTATCCCTGCAGCAGCAGTGACATCAGTATGACAGCCACGGGACAGTCAAGGACAGTGAGGGATGAGCTTTTATTAAAGACCAGACTGCTATGGACAAAGAAGACAGATAATTACACCTTCCAACAGTGGGAACAATAGAGGGAACAAGCTGCCTGCAGCCTGCCAAAACCCTCCATTACACCGACAGCAACATACACCCTCTTTCTCTCTGCACTGTAGGGTTATGTATCTTTTGAATTTTATCAGTTCCAATTCTGATTCTGCTTATTGGTTCAAGTTTCAATTGCAATATTGTAAAAAAAAAAGAGGTCAAATGTTTAGATAACAAAAATCTCTTAATTCTTTTAAGGGTTTACTTTGACTTTTGTTTCATTAAAATAAGTAAATTTAAAGTCTTTTTAACTGAACATTCTGTTTTTGTTTTGAGTACTGTGTCTCATCTTTCCCTCAATGACAAAGTGTGCTGTCACTGTAAAGGCCAATTCATGCTTTCCACGTTCCTCATCCGCAGACAGCTGTGGACCACTTGCACGTGGACCACGGACGCCCACGTGGTTCCATACATACCGTGTTGCCTCAAATAAAAGACAGTAGTCAATTGAAGCCGGGTCTCATAATGGCCGAGGGTGTGGTCAACATGAATGGGCAGGGGAAAAAATGAGGTTGGATACAGATGTCATTCGTTTCAATTGATGTGATGCCTTGGTTGCAGTGAATTGGGGTAAAATAATTTATCCAGGAGTAGCTGCAGTGTGTACCAACAACCACTAGGTGGCACATGTGAGCAGTCCAGATGCAGTGTCTGTCTGTCTGTCTCTCTTTAGGGTAGTCAATACAAAATGGCAACCATGCTCAGCAAGCAGACGCGATGATGGAACAGAGGAATGCTGTGAAACTTGGGATGAGTCACTGTACTGTTATATTTTCTGCCAAGCCTGTAAAGTATACTTACACGTTGCACAGTCTTAAATTCATAATGTTATATTTAAACCAATCATCTGTCAATACAGTTTAGACCTCAATATATGAAACATGGATATTTGTCTCCCCCAATATTTGTAATTGACTGGACATCAGATTCCCCCAGAAGCTGAAAGAGAGCTCATTTGTTCTTCTCAATATCCAGAGTTAAAATGACTGTAAAACACAAAATAAAATGTTGACTCCTGTGTTAATTAAAAGAATGATAAAATTAATCACACAAAAGTAATCAATGTTACCTTAATAAATGTGCCTTTGATTGGCATTTTACAGATCTCTGTTTAAGCACAAAAAACAATCACACAATCAGCATAGCTGGTTGTCAACCTAAATTATGTTTTACTAAAAGATTCCATCTCTCACCTTATATTTCATCTCCACCTCATCACATCACCCACAGATCGCTTGAGAAAAACATGTGTACACCTGGTCTGAAGAATGTGTGAGGTGCACACGTTCTCCCCGCATCTATTGTGTGACAGCTGAAATGGATGTGTTTGTCTGCCACAATGAATCTTACTCAGATACACATCATGTGTATCGGGAAATGGCATATGCGGGAAATGGCGTATGCATGTTTTTTTTTTGCGTTTTTTATGCATGGTGTATGCATCTGGCCCCCAGTTGGTCAGGATATGACGACAATTAATGTTCTGTATTCTGCTACACATCTACACAGGTCAGCTGTTACATACAGATTCCAGCTTCATACAGTAGAATTGTTTGTAATAAAGCAGCACTTATTTTAAGTAACTAAAAGTCCAAAATAAGCCTACCACCCCATACTCTCTTGGTCTGACTGAAGAGTTCGCCCTTGACACTGTGTTTTTAATAACATTTCGCTACATTAAAAAAAGAAGAAAAAAAAAAAGGCAACATTTACATTAACTAGCCTATCTTTTATGGTACGTTTTCCAACATAACAAAACAGAATAAATAAGCAATAAATATAAAAATCTCCACATTAAAAATGGACAGGTTTTGGCTGCTTGTGGAAGGTGGATATCATTGTTTGCGTACTCACTGTGATTTATTGCTCTTATAATTTCTATGCTTATATATATTTCTCTTCTAGAATGTAAGTAACTGTAACATAACTCTGTTTCCCAAATGGGATCAGTAAAGCCTTTCAGATTCTAATTGCTACATTTAATTCATTAAATTCTTAATTGTTTCTTATATTTCTCAGATATGACTCTTGATATTTATGTTGATAAAATGTTTACTGTTACATACGCTGTGAATGCAGGACTTTCACATAAAGTTGTTTCACAACATGACACTTTAACTTAAAACAATTACTAGATAATAACTTCTAAGATGTAAGCTAGATGCTAGCGCTGGCTGATGACACACTTGGGCTAGGAGATGGTAAGACATTATACACTGGATATTCTTTTAGATAGATGCTGTGCTGCCTTAAAGTTTTGGTCAAATCCGATGTGCAACCTGACCTACAGATAATTAACTTCCCACATGCATTGCACTTTGCCTTGTTGTTTTCTTTAATAAAGTGAAGCCACACTTTTGAGCATTTACCGCAGTCCATCTTTCAATACTGTTTTGACATTTGCCATGCATGCTAGCTCGCATCTAAACAAATCTATATAATGTGTGAAAAATTTGATAAAATGTAAAAATGATCCCCCAAAGTGCCAAAATGTGCTCCATAGCGCCACCTATGTCACTAAAATGGCCGCCACGGCCCATGGGAATGTCGTAGAGAGATCAAATCAAAACTCAATTATTCGTCTCATCAAGACCTACAAATCATACACTGACACCCCTGACCTAAATCCAACAGTAAGTCCACAATACACATGAAAGACCTTTCCCCAATTTTGGACCCCAAACAAACGCTTTCTCCTCCGAGGGCGTTAATGGTATTGGCTTCAAACTTTACTACATGACTTATGACACTGTGCTGAAAAAAAGTTGTTAAAAACTTTGTAATAACTCGAACGGTTTAGATTTTATAAGCCCTGAAAGTTGCAGTGCCACATCACATGTACCCCTTACAATGTAAAAGAATGGGGGAGGCATGGACTTTGTGTCAAACAGAGGCTTCTGACATCTAAACTATAACTCTGACCACTTTCAAACCTGTATCAATGGATTCAAAATGAAATTTCCTACAAAAAATATGATTTCTAATGTAAGATTTGGCCTCTATTTTTTGAGAAGCAAGAGAGAGATAAAAAAAAGAAAAAAGAATATTTGGTTGAAATAAACCATTACCAAATCCAAAATCTTATTTACAACATATTTTTTCTCTCTTCTTTGGAAGAGACACGTACAATGATGCTCCAAGGGAGGACAGCCTCCCTAACCAATCAACAACCAGAATGCAATATTGACATCAAGTTGGTCCAATGATAGTTTCCAGAATTCATCTTCAATTCTCTCCACTGTAAGGCAAAATAGCAGCAGTAGATAGCTCCTTGCATTAGCCAGTGCAACAGCTGGCTTGTTGTAGCAGCCTGAAGGACTCTGTATACATCCATGGAAGGACTATTAAGGACTGTTGTTAAGCTAATGGGAGAAATTATCTGGACTGTGCAGCGCAGCAGCAGCAGGACACCACCAGGGAGGCTGGAGAGAGAAGCAACCAAAGAAACAACCAGGAGAGTTAGCTTGTTTGTCATTGTTGCTAATGATATCAGACTGGTTAACCAGCAGCCATTAAGTTCTGTTAACTAACTAACAAGATGACAAACAGGCACAAATGGATGTTATGACATGAATACTTCATCTCCATGATAAAAAGAAGACATCAGAAACTGGCTGAATAGCGCCCCCTACGAAATTTCAGCGAAGCAGCCCCAGCAGCAGGAAAAATAGTGGGCAAAGGAAGTGATGTTTATCTCCTTGCACTGTCTGAAAACAGCCTGGGTCTGACGACATCTACATGCCCATGACAGAAGCCCTTTGATTGCACTGCAGCCCGACATGCGCAGAGGCGCGAGGGCCCATTCATCGCTGCTTGCAGCTTTAATTATTATTTATTTTACAGTAATTATAGGTCTTATATTTATAATTCAGTAGTGAGGATGACCTATGAAGGGAAGGGAAAAAATGGAGTGAGGGTGACAGTTTAGTGATAAAATGCCGTAGAAAAATAAAATCAAAACTAAAATTTGTAGCTCTGTACTGCAGTTTTTCCTTTATTAGGGCCTGAGCACCTAGCGGTTTGCTCACACTCTCCCTTCAAATATATAAGTATTTTTCTGTGTCCAGCTGCAGTTACATATTGTCTCTACACACCTGACAGTACACATTTCAATCAACCTTTGACCAGGTCATGTGGGTCAAAAGTCTTTACTTTTCTAAAAATAGACTTGATGAAAATTAGGAAATGAATTTGTTTTACACACAAACTCATCAAGTGTTTTCAATTTACTAATTGAAATTCAAGTGAATGGGCCCAAAACTTGCTTTATTTTGATGACACAGGTGTGAGCAAGACAGACATGTCTCACCCTTCAGAAAATTCTCACACCTTTGAGATTTGATGTTTTGCCATGACAGAGGAAGTTGCTATAACTTTATTGTAAATGCTCCTGTCTGCACCAAACTTCTCCCGGCCTGAACACGTCTACATGACAATATTCCATCAGTGATACAAACTGGCTGAATAGCGCCCCCTACGTAATTTCAGCGAAGCAGCCCCAGCAGCAGGCAAAATAGTAGAAGTGATGTTTATCTCCTTCTTGCTTTCTGAAAACAGCCCGGGTCTGATGACATCTACATGCCCGTGACAGAGGCCCTTCAATTGCGTCGCGGCCTGATGTGCATGGAGGCGCGAGGGCCCGTTCAGCACTGCTCACAGCTTTAATTTAGGATAGTTTCGGCATTAAATGCATGTGGATGACATTTCTAGCGAGAAATGTGCATTTTATTTTCATCTTTGTTCAGTTTATGTATATGATGTTTCAATTGTTAGTTACTACGAAGGTTGTTTCAGGTCTCACCAGAAAATTGTAGGAATGCAACGTTTTCCATCATTGCTATGGTGGTTGTTATGAACCCTGTTGTCGCTGAAACCTTTGCTTTGTGTAGTTATTTGAGCTGTAATTTTATTTGTGTTATTTTATGTAATTGTTTGATTATGTTGCTTCAACAAAAAAAACAAAAAAAAAACAAAAAAGAGAGTAGAGTGGAGAAATGAATTGAATTTGAAATCCAGAATTTGAAGCTTTGTGATTGACTGACCAGTAGACTTGCCGGCTGTGTTTTCCTGGCTGTCAATGTGTCAAGGTTTTCTTTTAATGATATGTTTAACATTTCTCAACACAAAAACACAAAAGTGTTCTTGATAACTCAACAATATGACAGGTTAATGTTAAGGCTGTCAATTTTAATTATTTCTCCTTCGATTCTGAGAAATAAAGGGTTTTTTTTGTCAGTTTTCGATTGCGGAAGCAGCTTCATTACCCATGAGCCTCATCGACCATTACTATGAGACAAAGAAAGTCCACTTTGCGTTACACTACAAAACTTATATTTACTATTATATATGCTATTTACTTTTAATTACTGAATTTATTCCAAACTGATTAAAATTTTGCAGCGAAGTCAAGGGTCAAAGGTCAGTATTTCAAAGCTGGAACCATATAGAATCTTCATACTGACAAATGTTACTCTCCAGGTTTCATGGACAAAAGCCATCCCAGGCCTAGTTTTAGAGAGCACTTTGAAGGCCCAATATATAAAATGAAGCTTTTTGTTTGTTTGTTTTTTCTTTTTTAGTAGAAATAGCGACCAAAATGAGTCAACATCAGAGATTACAATACTGCTGACAATCTAGTACATTACTGCAGGCTTAGAGGAAGTGCTTGGGTTAGGGTTAGAGCTGAAAAGATCAACTCATTCTCATTTCCAGGTCATCAAATTCCAATGCATGCATAGGTTACTATTTACACAACCCAGGAGATTTTTTGTATCTCCATGGTTCTTCGTTTTGGGATTTTATGTCAGCATGACATACAGTAGCCTATTAAATCACAATCTGTTTTATTAGCCAATGCAAGCATACAAAGAATGTGTCTTGGTGTTTGCTCCCAAAAACACACAACACAGAAGAATAAAAATAGACAAAAGTAAGGTAACACTAATACTAATACTACTACTACTACTACTACTAATAGTAATAATAATAATAATAATAATGAAATTAACAAAGTAATGTTAAAATTAAATTGAAATTTTAAAATCTATTCACACAATGGAATAATAGTAGTTTTGAAATGGGATATAAAATTTGGAATGAAATATTGACTCTACAAAGGAAATATGGACTGTGCTATGGACAAAGAAACAAAGTGTATGAAATAGCCTATATGAAGGTGACAAGAGTAAATATAAATATGGCAGCCATTTTGTTTGTTTTCGCAGACAGAAACTTGACAGTCATGTGATGTGGATGCGGGCCAATAGAAAAGAATAGGCCAAAAAAACGAAAGCATATCACAATTTTAGAGCCGTTATTGTGAAACTAATACGTTTTGCACTGTGGACTGTTGGGCCTTGGCTACAAATTTGGCTATCAGTAGTAATTAATGATTATCAAGATAATTATTAATTATTAAAATCAATAAAATGATTAATAAGAATTAATAATAACGGGGCACCACCCTGGAGTCAGGGAAAAAGATTCAGCCAATTCAGTCTCGAAGTCTACTAATCTATCAGTTTGGAACTTTGATTAACGGTTAACTTAATAACTATAAACAAAATTACCATATCAATACCTAGTTAAGGTTGAAGCATTTGGGAGTTCTTTGCAGAGCAGAGGTTGGCAAAAAACTCATTCTTGTGCAACATTAAAACAGACAACAGGTTTATCCAAAATCCATTTATTTAACAAACAGGTAAAAGAGCAAAACACACAATATATATCTAGTGTACCTATATACAAGTGTATGTATGTGAGTGTAGGCTAAAGGTGCCAGGTTAGGGAGAGGTTAGTTGCATGTAAGGCCTAGTTACTGGATGTAATGTGTTAAACATGCTAACATTAACCTAGTGGTATGGCTATGCAATAATTTGACTATGAACAACAAGGACATCACAACAATAGTTCAATGAATAACCTTAGCCAAATCAATACATGTACAGTACATTGATTAAGTTAAACATTCTTGCTTAGCCATGCTATGCTTCACTATATGTTGCTAGGCTATGCCCAGTTGTTACTAGTCCATGAAGAAAGAGATGTTCTGTGGTGTTCTGCTTCTTAGCTAGTGAATCTGTGAAAGAGACAGGCTGAGAAGGGTTTGGCTCCAAAGCTGAAAGATGCAGGGTAGACGGCACTCCAGCCGTGCAGGTCAGAAGGCCCAGGTCACTCCTTTGTGTAGAGTTAGTGGCAAGCTAACTCTGTCTGTTTCGTGGCTGTCCTGCATTTGTTAAACCAGCCAGCAGACTTGTGTGGTAACTGCTGGCTCTAGATAACTTTAGTTTCTGAGTCTTAGGCAGGCTCTCGTGTCTTCTAAAGGAAGAGTTCTGTGTGTGTCTGCTGTGAGCAGGCCACACAAGAGAGCAGAGAGCTGCCCCAGCAGAGATCTCTGAAGAGAAACAGGAGCAGCTCTCTGCTCCTGCTGCAGCTATGAGGGGCAACACACAACAACCTCACAGACATTGAGGAGTACACAGACACTGTTACTTCTTATATCAGCAAGTGCATCGATGATGTGACCCACACAAAAACCATCATCACTCGGGCTAACAAGAAGCCATGGCTGACGGGATGTCCATCGGCTGCTGAGGGCCAGAGACAACGCCTACAGAGCTGGGGATGAAACTGGCCTGAGAACAGCGAGAGCCAACCTGCCCCGCGGCATCAGGAAAGCAAAACAGGAATACACAAACAAGATAACCAGCCAATTTAAAGACTGCAGAGACACACGGAGCCTGTGGCAGGGCATTCAGACCATCACGGACTATAAACCCGCACCACAGCTCTGCGACAGCAACATCTCTCTGCTCAACAACCTCAACAGCTTCTTTGCAGGTTTTGAAGCACAAAACAACACACGCCCACAGAGGACTCCACTCCCCTCCCACGATCAGACTCTGTGCCTGTCAGATGCCAGTGTGAAGAGGACAATCTTCACCATCAACACCCACAAGTCAACAGGTCCAGACAACATCCCTGGTCATGTGCTGAAGGACTGCGCAGAGGAGCTTAAAGATGTCTTCACAGACATATTTAATACCTTGCTGAGGCAGGCTACTGTTCCATCATGTTTGAAGTCCACCATCATCATACCTGTGCCCAAGAAACCCGCTCCATCCAACTTCAATGACTATCACCCTGTGGCACTGACCCCCATCATCATGAAGTGCTTTGAATGGTTAGTCATGTGACAATATCATGCTGCTGCACTATTTGTACTACAGGACAATATATATTTTATTTTTTTATATTATTTATTATTATAGCACAGTCTTTATTTTAGTATATGTCTATTTGTTGTGCACTTTTTTTGTCTTACTTGTCTTACTGTAATGTTGCCACCGCGGGATACTGAGAAACGTTTTCTCGATTCTTCTGTATGTTTGGCACATGTAGAGAATTGACAAATAAAAATCTTGAATCTTTAATCTTGAAAGAGAAAGAGAGGAGGTGGCTCTCTGGTTTTGTTAATCTGGATCCATGGGTGGAGCTTCACACCTTAGGCATGAACATCCAGTGTCTCAGGTTTCCTGGGTCTTGAAACATGTGGTTCCCTAGTGAGTCCCAACAGGACCAATGTAGCTATTATACATTTTGATGTGAGACTGAGTTTCCTTTCAGATATGTAGCCTTTGTTTGCAATAATAAAGGGTTATCATGTTTAGGAACCATTAAGGACCAAAATTCCTGTTTTTTAATGGGTACACAGTCCCTGGCATTTTGGATTTGGTTGACATTGCAGCTGCCCTGATTTCCACCAGTTGTAATGTTCAGTCTGCGCTGCTGACAGTCTACCAGCCTCCAGTACGAGCTGAAACAAATGATACGAACCACTTTATTCACCCAGGCAGCTGCACCAAGTGATGCAACATCATGGTTTGAAGCAGAAAAAATCAGGCTTTCAAAATCGACCCAGTGTCAGTTTCTGAGCTCCTTTGAATGTCTGTTGGACTAATCAGGAGAAGACAGGAGAATCAGGAGAAGCAGCCTGTGTATGAGGAACTCCCATGGTTCTACCAAATGTTTGAACCGGCTGCCAAATAGGGTTGGGTATATCTAGAATTTATAGGAACAGGGTGTGAAGGAAGGTTTATTGTTTTTTTTACTTTTACACAGTTGTTTTTCTACAGTTATTGGTCTGCAGACAGAACACAGCACAAATTCTTCTGTCAGTCACACAATTTTTATTATTTGAAATATTTTTCCCTTTTCTTGCTAATGATTTAAAAAAATGATTAGTAATTTGATGATTAGATTTGGATCATTGTCAAGTGACTCAGCTCAGTTTTGCATTCTCAAAAGGCAGCTGAGTCACTGGAGTCCATCGAAAGTCTCCTCTGAGAACAAAATACCAGAGTGGAGTAAACAGTGCAGTACAACCAAAACAAAAAGAACCTTGCAGTGCTATTGTGACTGACTAGCGCTAGCATGTTCCTGGCTGGTTAGCTTGTTAGCAGTTATCTCACCAGCTACAGTAGTTTACCAAGTAGCCCTGTGAGGAGTCACTACATCACCAATCTAAATATTTCACAAAGACCTATGGTCGAATTCCACTGTGACACTTCCTGTTGTGACCTGACCTTAAGATACCTCAACTCTTCCAAGTCACTTCAAATAGGACTTGACAAAGCTAGTCACAGGGTTTCACAGTCCACCTGTCAAGAGTCAGTAGACATAGGTTGCTCTGAACATAGCTGTACGATCTGGTGGTTGTTACTTGTTAAATTAATTTTCTTTTGAACTTTGCCTATTGATTTATGAAAGTGACATTTTTACTTACTTCGGCCCCATCTTCATTGTGGGTTACACACAGAAGTGTGAAACCTTGGGCCCTATTTAATGATCTAAAGCGCACGGTCTGAGGCGCATGGTGCAAGTGCATTTTGGGTGCGTCCAAATCCACTTTTGCTAGTTTAACGGTGGAAAAAATGATCACAGCACCAGGCGCATGGTTCAAAGGGTTGTCCTTAGTCTCCTAATTAATCATGGGTGTGTTGGGCGTAAAATGCAATAAACCAATCAGAGTGTCATCTCCCATTCCCTTTAAAAGCCAGGTGCACTTGCAGCCTGGCGTATTGCTATTAAAATGGATCATTTGCCAAGTAGTAAGAAGGAACGCTTCTCTGCAGAGGAACAGGATCTGTTCATGTGCAAAGTGAAAGCGCATGATCCATAACGAGCACACTGGCCCCTGCTGCTCCTGAACCCTCCCGTGGCCAGCCCCAGACCAACATTTTAAGGTCCTATTCATTAATTTGTTGCAAATTTATTTTCGTTTGTCTTTTGAAAAGGTTTATTTTTTAAATTACAGATTTGGTTTCTTTAAAATCGTTTTGTTCAGTCATGCAGTAACAGGTCAAATCAGCAGGGTTTTAAATGCTGAAAGTATGGAAACTTGATCACTGTACTCTCAAAAATGTTAAATAATATTTGTTAAATATTGTTCATAAATTAAATTATAAATTTGAATCATGTAAAGAATCATCAACACAGTTGTCAGGACTTGATGAGCTCTCCAAGGTGCTGATCCTGCTGCTGGCAGCAGCTAGAAGTTGTGCAGATTTATTTCCTTCTTTAGTTTAATCATTGTTTTCACCTAATTTTTTTCCTCATGTGTTCCTCCATGGCTTCATGTATTGATGCAGCAGGAGCGTCGATCTGTGTTTGATCCGTTGTTCTCTGTCTGTCTACGTCTATTGGTCAAATAATTAGGCAATTTCATCTGTCATTACTGCGATTAGTTAATTCTGATAAATATTATGACTAACCATTATGACGTGTTTTTTAAAACATGTTAATGTACACAATAATAATCTTTCACACTGTTATCCTTTTATTTGTCATATTTTGAATGTCTTGCTGCTGCTGCTCGTCCGTGTGTGTGTAACAAGCAGAGTGTACGCACGTTGTGCAGCCACCTATGTAGCCACATATTACTATCTTGATAATGCGCTCATAAAATAACAGTGAAACACTGCGCCATTGACTTCAGACCAGGTTTTTGTTGGTCAATAGTGCAATTGCTCTCCGCTGCCTGAAGACAGCAATGCACCAACAATGTGCCTGACCACACCTCACTTTAAGACCAACACGCCCATTGGCGCTCTGATGGGCGCAAGTGCATTTGCTATTTAAACAACATGGGCACTGGACAGGAAAATGACAACTACGTCGGTCTTAAACTAGCAAAGACACTTGCGTTGCGCTTGGCGCCGCTTTGCGCCGGGCGTAAGATAGGGCCCCTTGTGTCTAAGTTTCACAAAAACAGCAGTGATAAAGAAACATGTAATCACTGAGTGAAAAGACTTTAGTGAGGAAGCAGCAGGTATTAGGATGCTCCAGAATGAGCTAATGCTACAGCGTCCAACAAAAAATATAGTGAAAGAGGAGAAAGAAACCTCAATATGAGGTAGCTATGAGACGGTCAAGGACAATGACTGAAAGAGCTTAAACACAACAGCAGTTCTCTATCTCCATTTTGTTCTTGGTACATTTGAATGTGTGCCTGCATGAACACCTCTTGTGTGTTTGAATTGTTAATATGCATTATTGCTTGCAGAGCGCAGTGTGTGACAGTAATGGCTGCTGAGAGCGCTGCCTGTCTGAGCGTCTCACTGGTAAATGAGTTGGACAGACTCCTGTCCCCTGCAGCCACATCTCACACCACACTACACCTCCCAGAATTCAGCTGTCTCCAAGTTTGTCTAGAGGCTGGGACTTTTCCCAGTAATCACCCAGTGGTGTGTCATTTAGTTGTTTTATTCATTTTCCACACCTTTTCAGAGCCTTGGGTGTTGAGTGTGTTTCTATGTGCACTGAACAGATTAGCAGGGAAGCAACCTAGACAGACATCTAGGCCATCATGTTAGAACACCTTCCTCTAAATGATATTCCCTCATTTTGTGTTTGTATGATGGTGGTGGAGAGTTATGTCTAATATGCATAGAATTTCCTGCAACATTTTAACACAGAACACCACCACTAACATCAGAGGGAAATTACAGTATTTACTGAAATAAAATATTAGGCTTATTAAGCGTCATGGAAAACAAGCAGTGGCCTGCATCAACAAATGTTATTTACTAACTACATTGATAACCAGAAGAGATGCTGATTTAGCTCCAGGTGAATAATCAATGACATTGTGTGTTCGCTTTGGAGTAATTAATCAGGGCATATGGGGAAAAAAGTAGGGGTCTAAAGACTGATACGTATCGGAAAACAGATAAAAGAGAAATGGGGTCTCTTGTTAGCTCTCTACATTTCCTGTATCACATACTTGCTTCAAGCCATCACAATGATTGGACCACTGTCTAAATGCTACCTGAAATCTTGACATTGCATTAGCATCAGTGCATCAATGATTCAAATCATCAGTCAAGAAGCCCCTGAGTTCACTTGCATTGCGTCATTATACACATAGCAATGCAGGAGAGACGCTCTGTGGTGTCCTAGGATTTCATGACTGAACTATGACCAGCAAGCATACTTTTTATTCTTTTGACTTTGTGGAAAAGTGATTAAAACATGAGTCTTACAGGCAAAACATGAGAGTCATGTTGTTGTATCAGGTTGTTATAGGAGTTTAGTGTGGGGCCATTATTAATGACCACCTACTCTGACTGGCTGGAGCTAACTGAATTGTAACTGAATCCAATGGGCTTGGAATCACACCAAGCTATTCGGTGACCTTTCATGCTCGGTATGGAAGCTCAGCATCTATTATGTGTCTTCATCTCTTTATTCAGACTTTTTGATTACCTGTCTGTACATTAACAGACAGCACAGAGACAGAGTATCCCTGCCAACCACTTTTTTGATTTGTGGCATTTGACAGCTGTAAGTGCTGTGAAAGATGGTACTTTCCTCCACATGTTACTCTGTTTGTTTCTTTGTTTCTCATGGCAACTTATTGGCCCTGCAGATGATGGAAACTGAAGTTGGGATGAAGACTAATGGAGCTTGTCTTGAAAAATGCAAGTTTTTATTTAATGGCATTGGATTTTCCACAGTGAAGTGTTTATCTCTACCTTTGCTGAAAGAGTTAGAGGAGTGTTGAAAGCTGATTGCTCTTTAACCTTAGAAGTTAGTCTGGAAGGACTCATTTTAAAAACCTGGAACCAGGTTTTACCTTGTTCGTTGTGTGTATTAGATCTGGTGCCATGACATTGTGCAACATATTAAATATGCATGTTTATATTTGAATTGTTCTTTTGTGCAGTACAGGGAGCCTTGGTCATGTTGAGATGTCAGGCCTCATCTTTCAACCTTTATAGCAGAGGAGGAAAGTAATGTAGCTGGAGGGGATGAAAAGAGAGCAGCAGTGGTAACACAAAGGTTATAAAGCACATCTCTTGTGTTTCTGGCCTACAGTCTGTCTGAGCCTGCTGTTTATGGTATGTAGAGCACAGATAAGTAAGACACTATGATGTTTCAACTAATGCAATTGATTCCGGTAGCAGCTCTCACTCTCATTTTATTTTATGTACACATACAGCAGACAGGGTCTAACCAGGGTTGGTAAAATATGTGGATTTGTAGAACTCACACTTTTTTATTAAAAAAAAAGAAAAGTACAAAACATTCAGAAAGCTAAAGCATAAACAAGTAATATATCTGGACTTCTATTTTAGGTCTCTGAATGTCAATCTTCAAGTTTTAGTTCATAAAGATTGAAGCTGAATTAATCCTCAATTTATAGAGCTAGGCTAGAGGCCTGTCATGATAGCTACTTTTGTTGGATGAGATATTGTCCAAAAAAAAAAAAAACAATAGTATTGTCATTTTAATACCATTTTATGCCACTGATGTAATGATAATATAATATTCTAATAATGCAAGTACACCCTTTCAAAGAGCAATGAACTAAATTCTTAAGAATATTCAGACATTGGAATTTGAATGTGAAGGTTATTCGGGATTGCTTGCACACGGCTCCCACCTCTGACACATGCTTCCGTAAAAATGCCAACCTGCCATCATGGACCAGAATGGAGTGTTTGCTTGTGCTTCCCTGCTCAAGATGCGAGCAGTGAGGAATGACAGTAACCAGTGTGACATGAATTAGCCACTATTGCTGAGTGTGGGAAATCTACCTGTGATGTGGACGCCGAGGAAGAGCAGGTCCCATGCGCCGCCCTCCCCTTTTTTAAATTTTAACGGCAAGAGTAAAAACTAGATTCATCAAAGTGCTGAAACCTTCTGGAAACAACCTGCTGAAACAGGTAGACAGATTATTTGCCTCAAATAGACCACACACAAGAAGTTATGCTGTTTATTCTGTCATCATGTTGACTAAAATGTTGGTGACATTCCAGAGATTCTGCCAGTGGCCCACCAGGCCTGAGTTCCTTGAAGTAGCATCGCTCCTTCAAGGAATAGCTCAGTGCATAGCAAGTGTGCCGTCGAGAGAGAGAGAGAGAGGGAGTGATGGTTATGCTGTGGTGCACACAGATGTGGAGATGAGCCAGAGAACGACCACCCCTTAGAACCAGAACTGGAGCAACCTGCCTGCCATCTGGAGAGAGACACACCAAGAGCAAGCGGAGAGCAGGAGAATTTCTGCTGAAAACAAGCACCGAGAACCAGGGAGACAAGAGAGCAGCTGCTTGCTAACGGCTACATGTGTTTACAGCAGAGAGCAGGAGGGAGGTCACTCTTCTCTTCTGTGCGTAGATTCTGCTGCTACAGATGGCATGGAGCTGACACTTTAAGTTTATAATTGTACCATCTTTTGTCCGACTAATTATCTAAAATGGGCGCTGACACGCGAAAATGAACTAAATGGGTTTTATTCCTATTTTTTTTAAAAAGCATAGCGATGGTGGGGGCAGTGGGCAAGTAATGTCATTGGTGTATGCCCGAACACTGTAACATCAGTAACACCTTTAGCACCCCCCTTTTGAAAGTGTTAACTTTTTAACACTCACCCAGAATGGAAAAATTAACACTGGCTAACAATGAGTAATTTTGATAGTACTCTACACAAGTGTCTGACTACATTTTCATGCAAATATTCCACTATTATTCCAAATATGACAATATTCTGATTTTGATACATGTCATGTAAACAACATATTCCTTTTGGATATTCAAAATTAGGCCATATTCCGAATCACACGTTATTATTAAAATTCCAGCATGTGATGTTGACGGAACAAAAAAGAGTGGAACTCATCTGCAATGGTAGCGCAGCACTCCGACAGTCCACAGCATGCACACGCTAAAGTGTGCTGTAGTAGTTGCAAGCATTTTTTGATTTAATGACTCAATAATTACCTTTGCGAGACGAACATGAAGTATAATGTGAAGTTTCTATGCTGTCACTCAAGGACTAATGTTAATGGAGCAGAGCAGTGAACTCCAGCAGTAACAAACGAGATCTTGGTAACCAACACACACTGCAGCACTTAAGCAACTTAATGTTAAACCTCTTAAAACTCTGAGGTGAAGAAAATAAATCAGTGCTCAGTCTGTTTAATCTCAAAAACCCTGTGCCTGTTCAGCATCTTGGACAAAGATGTCTTTTCCCAGAGCTGACGGTGCAGTAGAGAGGCTGCTCTCCACTGCTGGAGACATGACCAGCAGTGTTCTGCTGTGTTATTAACACAGCAGAGCATTCCACCTCCCCCTCAGTTTGTTATTCTCATACAGGCAGGAGACTGAACAATGCTTTCAAATTAATCAATTCATTAATTACTTTTTTTTAAATAAAAAGGCTGTGGACCATTTATCTTATCTGCTAGTTATGTTTCATATTGTATTTCAGTGGAATGAGGACATCAGTGAATGGTTTGGTACCCAGTATACTGGGGCAAGAGACTGAAAATAGTGCCCCCCTTTTCCATTCATTCACTTGAGAATCGGTTTTGAATTGAGATTTGGTTTTGAAATCTGTCAAATTGGCACCCAAGTATTGTGATGGTATCGAATCGGGAGATAAGCATATTGTCCCAGGCCTACAAAAACAACACTGTCATTTGTCACAACCTTTATTTTTCATCTTTTTGTTCCATCTTGGTATAAAATTCAAATCCCTATGGACACTTTTGTTTTGCCACCTTTGTCTCTCTTTTGTTTTGCCACCTTTCTCTCAAAAAATCCAGGGAAAACCCTATATATCTACCTCACAGTTGTCTGAAGTATGGAACAGCTTGAGGGAATTGAGCAGACAGGTTCTTTTGACACCACATGTTGAGGATTTTGTTGAATGGCACCACAGTGTTCTGAATGAAGGTCTTTTGAACATGGAGTTAAACCTGGATGATCTTCACTAAAAACTGATTGCGACTCTCTTATCAGTTAAACAAAAATAATAATTTTCACTAAATAATTCAACAAAACCAAAAAGACCATGTAAAGCTAAGTTGTCACCACTAACCTGAAAAACTGAACCCTCCACAGGTGTGGCTGAAAAGGGCACCTGAATTCCTTCAGTCTCTAAAATCTTTAGATCATCAACAAGTGGCTTTAGGAAATAGGATCAAACCCATATTTCTTCAAGTCCTCTGAGTGAAAAAGGGCCACAAGATGAAAGTTCATTAACACAGAATTAAGCTTTGGTGGCAAATTTCTCAACATAAAATAATAATAATAATATACAGCCAAGTTTGTGCACTCCCTTTTTTCAAGCTGATCAAAACAATCCTCAGCTTTCTCTAAGGTTAGATGCATCAGATGACAAACATTGAACAGCAGCTTATTTGCATGAGCATGGATGTCATTAACCAGTCTCTCCATTGAACCATCTAAACATTGCACAGTACTTTCAGGAACTCGCACTTGAGCGATAACAGAGTTGCACGTCTTTAAATGCAAAGACCTTCCTGAGTACAAACCAACTTCAAATGTCCGAATAACACTGAACAACTTGTGTGGTGTACCTTCTGTTATAATTTGTAGTAAAGGGGCCAAAACATGAAAGAAAAAACTGGTATGGTCCAATGATTCGTATAGTTGACTTCACAGGGAATACAGTGAATGCCCTAAAGGCATATGAAATCTTCTGTCTCCAATTTACACTTACCACTATCATCAGACTCCTGTTGTGCAGACCAAAGTACCTCATCCACATGCACACTTTGAGATAGATGATCCTCGGTTGAAGAATGTTGGCCATTTTGCAAGGACACTTCCTCACCAAAGAGCATTGTGAAGTCTTGGTCAATATTAAACACAAAACATAACATTGGAAAAAAAAAACACATTAGACTGCAAACAGATAGAGCAACCTCAAAGCTGTTAACAATTCATTTTATGTCTTACCAAGCCTGATGTATCCAGGAATCTTGGAAGAAGGTCTTGGACAGTAGAGGCTGTGGCTGGATCTTGAACCACTTTTTGTTTGTGCTGAAATGTGTCACAAGGAGAGCAGAGCAGATGGACCCAATTGTAGAAGACAGCAGTCCAATTGGATCAAATGCAGAATATTTATTGAAAAAAATCAGGAAACTGGGACATGGGAACAAGAATAACGGATACAAAGACAAAGACTGAGCTGAAAACTGGACTTAAATATACAAGGAATGATTACAAACTGAACACAGGTGAGTGAATTAAGACATTTCAAAATAAAACATGGACTAAAAATCCAAACACAAACAGAAAGTCCTGGCAGGATGTGACAACGGCCATCTTATGGCCATCTTGAAAAGCAGACTTGGATTTCTTGATCTCTTGAGCAGAGTTGCACTGGACAGTTTTAAACCTCCATGCCAGGTAACCGGAACCATTCGGGTGTTCATAGAAATGTTCCTGTTGATTAAAAGAAAAAACGTTAATCTGTTACCTGTTTAAGAACAAGCACAGATTCTGTACAGGCCTGTGGCGTGTGTGTTCAACTCAATATACTGAAGCACTATGGCATGGTTATGGGTTAAATAATTCAACTAACGTTACTTGAATAGCACAAGGTAATAACGTTACTTACCATTTAAGTATGAAGGGCAGCAGAAGAGTTATCAGGTTACTGTTCACTAACACAGACCAGTTTGGAGCATATTGTGGAATGTTAAGTATGACTTTGGTTTTCACAGCAGGAATATGACGGCATATCTCTGCCAAAATCCGCAAGGGCATATGAGATCCACATGCGTGGATTTAGAGCAGCTTTGAGCTGCAGCACTTTCACAGCACTTGCATGCAGCATATCTCTGCTCGCACGAGCAATATTTTAGCCTGCAAGGAGAAAGGAAGAGGAGCGCATGACTGTTATCCCTGAGTGCACAACTACTATCACTGCTCTCCTGCTCACAAAACTTTCACCTGCTCGCTCGTGAGTGGTTTTTCTTTTTGGCAGTAAGTGGGTGAACCCAGTCACCATTGTTTCCCTAAATATAATTGGTTGAGTGGGTCCACCATCTTGGACAGCTAGGCACAGTAGCACCACTACAAGGGGACAAACCACATAGCCCTAAGATAACTTCTGTTGTGATTTGGCGCTAAATAAATAAAACTCTGTCTTTTGTTTCTTCCCTCATTGACATTAATTTGATAAAACACTTTTTTTTTCAACTTGGATCCTGTAGTTATTTTTATATTGTTTACTTTGGTAAAAATGTTCATGTTTAAGATGTAATTCTTTGGCCTTGAAAATTATAAAAGAAGTGTTAAAGAAATCAAAGTATACAAACTTTCAGTATCTGCTAGAGTATTCATTCAAAAAAAAAAGAAGCTATTGCCTACATTACCACAGCTATACAGAATAGCCAATAAACTAATTTTCTTAGTTGTCAGCAGTTTTGTCACTTTGCAGTGGTGTTACAAATGATACTGACAATGCCTTTATACCTGTTGTAATGGCCTCTGCTTAACCACTGTGTTATCTCTCTCTCCCTGTGTGTGGCCTATGAACCCATTGATAGGGGCAAGTTTATGTATGTGTGTGTACTCTGTCACACACACACATACAAAGGGGACCAGTTTGAGTTTTAGATCTGTGTGTGTTTGTGTGTGTGTGAGGGAGACCTGTCTTTGTGAGGACCACATCCAGTCCTATTGAGATATACACCAAGCAGCAGGCACACTCAAAATTCTCTGAAATTTTCTAGTTATAATATATTATCTGGTGTGAACAACTGACGGGCCCCATGTAGGTAATAAAGATAAATAATAAAGATATAAGTGATGCAAAGAGTGCCCCCAGTATATTGATATAAATAAAAACACACACACACAAATACATGCATAGGATATACTGTATATATACTGTATATATATATATACTACTGTTCACACACACACACAAACACACACACAAATATATATATATATATATATATATATAATCTGTAGAGCAAAACCCAGGAGATTAAGCAGCCACACATTTCTCTGCTCACTATTAATCTGTTTTGCATCTTCAGACTTACTCATTATTGCTAACTTTGGAGCTAACCCCCCTCACTTTTCCAGCAGTTGGGGAATCAACAAGCAAGACTTTTCTTGATTTTGACAAACTGCAGCATTTATTAACTGACACACTGTAGTCTATACTGTACATTTACTGCCAGATTCACATTACATACTGCCCTATTCCTTAAAAGGAGCTACGCTACCAAGAGTTTCTAAGGCAACGACACAGAGGTTAACTCACTTTTCAGAACAGCACTGCACAGAGGCTGCCAAATGCTATTGATTTCCAAATCAATGGATATTTTGGCCTGGTGGCGGTTCTCGTTGGCCTGGCCTTTACAATTATAGGGGAAATGCTGCATATACACAATATGTGGTCAGTCCTCTGAGTTTCCAATTTCTCTCTCAAAACCACATAATGCACATTTAAAAGACTGCATTAATTTACTCTGGCTTTCCAGAAAAAAAGAAAAAAAGTTTGAATGCTGGATTTCCAGTACAATTTGCAACTATTAAAATATGTTTAAGTTACATATTGTAAAGTTATTTTGCATTGGAGTACTGTAAACTGTTTAGTTTAACAGTGCTGTTTCTGTTAGTATATAATGTTTTGGCTGATTTGGAAAAAAAAAATCACCAAAGCTGAATTTGTTTAGAGCAATCATCATAAAATCATGCTCCAAAGAATCAAAAGACTGTCACCTTGAACAATATCTGAGTAATGTACTATATCTAAAATTAATCTTTATTAATATTAAATTAATATTGTTAGAAATATGCCATTTTGTATAAAACCTGATTGACTTTCATCGGTGTATCTATTTTTTTCCCCTCCATGTCCCTTCCACATTGCCAACACTACGTCACTGAGGCTTTTGCTGTAACGTTAGCTAGATAACATTAGCTAATCAGCTAATTGTGGGCTAGTCTAATAGTTCAGGCCCGTTTCCCTCACGGTTATAGTAAAATGTAAATGTAGCATAATGAAACAAGTAAAATTAAATAGCTCTTACATGAGGCATTTCCACAGCCATTTCTCAGGAAGCATTGAGAGGGGTATACCAGTTGACACTGCCCAATCTGAGTAGTGCATGTGTGAGCGGGTCAAGGATGCATTATAACAGCTGGATACTGGACTGAAAAAAGTGCCTTGGTTCAAGATTTTAGCTTTCCTGACAAGTATTTCTCATAGCAAAAGTTATGAATGTCCAAAAGAAACTGATAATCACGCAGACATGGACAAAGACACCGCATAGTCGGAACTAGGAAAGGCAGCTGCAAATGTTGCGCTGCCATCACACCAGTTCATAGAGAGAGAGAGAGAATACCACTAACAAGGGCCCCTTCATTTCTCTTCTTGTCTTCACAAAATAACTCTTCTGTTAGCATCCTCAGTGCAGTTTCTCCTTTTTAAGATTGGTAACAGTGGCAGGTAGCAGTAGTTGTTTTGATTTAAAAAACATATCCAAAGATTATATTTCCTCTTCTGTTCTTGCTGATTAATGCTGTTTCCTCTTCTTTAGAATCTTTTCTGAAGATTATTTGAAGGTTTTTTTGCAAAATGTCCCACTTTTTAGGTCCAAGTTTGAAATGTATTCAGGAGCCCATCTCTGGTGAAGCCACTCTCTCTCATTCCAATAAGAGCTGATCACTTGGTGCATATGCCAAAAAAGTGTCTAGCTTCTGGGTTTGCTTCCATGTTGTACGGCCCACTGAATATGCACAGAAGTGTGTCCCCCACTGGGTCTGCTTGCGAGTTCCCGCTCGACCCATAGACTTTACAATGTGATGATGTCACTGATTTTTAAATCACTTTTCTCAGCTCAAGTAAAGTTTTACAAATATAAAACCTCCATGGATCAAAAATTTATGTTCATATTATTATTGATGATTGATCTTGTTTGCAGTTTGAGGTGTCCTGTCAATAGTTTTACAGACATATGTTTTACTATGGTAGTCTATGAGGAAAATGCTTTTTGGGCTGGATTTTTTGCTGCGGCACTATGAGTGGCCACTGAGAAAAATTGGCTGTAAGGCTGAGCAGTGGAGCCCAATTCAGCTCTTTCAATACATCCATGGAGCGGTCCACTATCTTGGACAGCTAGCTATGGCAACACCACTTGGACAAACCACATGCCCAATCTTAGGGCCCTATCTTACACCTGGCGCAAAGCGGTGTCAAGCACGACGCAAGTGTCTTTTCTAGTTTAAGACCGACGCAATTGTCATTTTCCCGTCCAGCGCCCATGTTATTTAAATAGCAAATGCACTTGCGCCCATCAGAGCACCCATGGGCGTGTTAATCTTAAAATATGATTTGGTCAGGCGCATTGTTGGTGCATTGCTATCTTGAGGCAGCAGAGAGCGATTGTGCTATTGACCAACAAAAACCTGGTCTGAAGTCAATGGCACAGTGTTTCAGTGTTATTTTAAGGGCGCATTATCATTATAGCAATATGCGCCTACACAGGTGGGTGCACAACATGCGTAACTCTGCTTGTTACACACACAGGACGCGCAGCAGTGCAAAAACATGCATAAAAAAATTTAAATCCCCCGTTTCATAGTTTTCATCTCTTAATTATTCTAAAATGTGGAAAATAGTAAAAAGAAAGCCCTTCTCTGAGTAGGTGTGTTCAAACTGTTGACTGGCACTGTATGTATCATGTATAATTGTCTATCTTAAAGATGAGACAAGAATGCTACTATCCAGAAAAAAACACAACCAAGGCTTATTAACATGTGCATATGAAAATAATGTATCTATAATACATTTGAGATTAGCCTACTCTGAGGTCTTGAACTTCTTCACCCTCACTGTATGCTCGAGGATGTATCCCATCTCTGAAGAATTAAACAATAGCGTTTCCTTTACCCGAAGGCTGATCTCCAGGGCAATATTTTTTAAAAATATATAATTTCCCAGAGGGGTGAAATTAACTGCGTCATGCAAAAAGTGGCCAGGACTTCTATGCTTTATCTGAGGATTTCATCATTATTCAATCAGTACTGACTTGCCCATCTCAGATTGTAACTTATTACTTTCTTATTAAAACAATTGCGTGTTTCACTGACAATACATTGTTTGGCATTCTAGACTAGTAGTTTTTTCAACAGTTGTTCATTTACAATATACTCCAACATTAAGACAAAGCATCAAAGTACAATTTGTCCATATATTGGGACAAATAAATCTGCAAAGCATCTTATTTCTATACAGTCTATGGTAGATGTAGCCATCGCTATTTCAGGGTGTTCATGTTCATGATGGCACCCCTACCCCCCCAACCTCAGACTATTTGGTGATATGTGTTAATTTTACAGTGCATTGCAATAACAAAAAAATTGTCTGTCTGTACACAATTGTACATGCTCCCACATAGGAGGATCAGGCCAGCAAAAACTGTGTTCTGGCACCTGAGGCAGAAGGATAGACAGGGATAGACCTTTCCAAAGCTTTTGGGGAAAAGGGCTGTCTGTATATTATGCCCATCCAGGACATCTTGGACACCTCCCCCTTGCCCTACTCATCCAAGGAGTTTGAAAAGGTGCCACAAGCACGATGTGCCATTTGTCATCTGAGCATGTCTGTTCAGCTGCTGGCTTTACAAGCCCAGGAATATGAGCTTGGCAGTTAGTCTGATCGCATAGATTTTGAACTGGTAATGTCAATTGCAATGTTGTCCCGCAGTTAACCATGCAGGGTCATCATTGTCCTTATTCCGTCTGTTTAAGAATTTGGACCCAGATGTGATGACAGATTTTGATTAGTTTCCAGCTTTAAGCAATCCTGGGAATGTAAGCTCATTCGTGTATCAGTGAAACCCATGAAGGCATGAATAGACATATGACACTCAAATTACCTCCTTGTAAAAGTTCTGGGAAATAGTACAATTGTCTTTGTCCCTGACCTATTTACTCACTCCCTTATACTCAATAAGAATCAGCATATCACCATCTTCAAAAGGCAGAATGGCATACACATACTACCAAACATATACAATCTACTTACAAAACGTCTTGCACATGTTTAGAATTAGCTAAAATACACTTTGGTTAAAGGGGACCATACTTGGTCAAACATGTTTTAGCTCCATCCATTCTATCCATTTTCTTTACCACGTATCCTTTAGAGGGTCGGGTGGGAGCTGGAGCCAATCTCAGCTGACACTGGGCAAGAGGCGGGGTACATGCTCGACAGGTTGCCAGTCAATCAGAGGGCTAACACATTCACACTCACATTCACACCTACGGGCAATTTAGAGTCACCAATTAACCTAACCTGCCTGTTTTTGGTCTGTGGGAGAGAACTTCACACAGAAGGGCCCCAGCTGGCCGGTGGTTTCAAACCCAGGACTCCTCTTGCTGTGAGGCCACCATGTTGTCCTACATTTTAGCTCATTTACTGCATATTGCATAAGCTATAACATACTAAGCTATTCTATACATCAATCAATCAATCAGTCAATTTAATTTAAAGTGCAGAATCACCATGCAGCATGGTCCCAATACACTTTACAGTTACAGTTACAAAGAATACATAGGACAACATACAGCAATCAATTAACAATAATAACAAATAAAAGTGAAACAACCACATTAAAAACATCAATGTTAAATATTTGTTAAAAGGTGATGGGCCTGGCTAAGTTTTAGGGGAGGCTGTAATGTAGTGAATGAAGGTAGGTTTTCATTCTTGATTTAAAGATTTCAACTGAACGTGCCTCTTTAACATGTAATGTAAGGCCATTCCAGAGATAAGGGGCACGATAGGCAAATGCTCTGAAGCCAACTGATTTTTTATTAACTGAAGGAATGACCAGGAGACCAGCATCAAGAGAGCAAAGAGGGCATGCTGGTGTATATGGTGTAATTAGCTCAGAAAGGTAAGGTGGTGCAAGTCCTTATAAGTTAAAAAAAGAACCTTAAATTCAGCTGTAGCTTGCACTGGGAGCCAGTGAAGAGAGGCCAGAATGGGTGTTATATGGTCAAATTTTCTGGTTTTTGTTAAGATTCTAGCTGCGGAATTCTGAACAAGATGCAGATTTCTAGTAGAACAACTAGGAAGACCAGAAAAAAGGACATTACAATAATCAAGTCTGGAAGATACAAATGCATGGATTAAGGTTTCAGCATCATGCAGTGATAGAATAGGTCGGATTTTGGCAATATTTCTAAGATGAAAAAATGCTATCTTGGTAATAGCCGGGAATCAAAAATCACTCCAAGGCTTTTGACGGTTGAGCTTTCAGAGATAATACAGTCATCATTATTGACACTCAGATTCTCATACTGATGCTCATATTTTGCTGGTCCAACAACTAATAACTCTGTTTTATCAGCATTTAACAGCAAAAAGTTCATATCCATCCATTTTTTAAATTTCTGATAGACATGCCTCTAAATTTAGGAGCTGGGAGAGGTCATTTGGCTTTACAGGTACATATAGCTGCATATCGTCAGTATAGCAATGAAAATTAATACCATATTTGTAAATGATGTCACCAAGGGGAAGCATGTAGATAGCATAGGGCCAAGGACCGATCTCTGGGGTACACCAAACTTTACTTCGGAAAATTCAGTGATTGTATTGTTGTAAAATACACGTTGCATTCTATTTGATAAATATGATTGAAACCATGAAAGCGCTGCACCCTGAATACCAATATGTTTCCAAGCAGCCTAGAAGTATGCTGTGATCCACAGCGTCAAAAGCTGCACTCAAGTCAAGAAGCAGCAGCAATGATATTAAGTCGGAATCAACAGTAATTAATAGATCATTGATTACTCTGGTCAAGGCAGTTTCAGTAGAATGACGGGACTGAAAGCAAGATTGAAATTTATCAAAAAGATTGTTGTTTGATAAGTAGGCAGTGAGTTGATCAGCGACTACTCTCATGTAATTTTGGGATGTTTGGGATGTAGCATAACCCCAGATTATATGCTTATAATCTGGGGTTACGCTATGTTTACGTTACCTAACCAGCGTTGTCGCCGTGGTAGTGACTTGCCAATCACAAGGTAACCACATCCTAAAGCATACCCTGCTTTATCATCAAATTTAAGTTAAATGGGACCATAAATTACAAAATGACCATAATGCTGTATTGAAAAAGACTTTAAACTAGAGATCGAGACCATAAACTCATTAGGAAAGTGTTTACTGAGGTAATAAATCAAGTGAGAAGTAGGGTCCCTTTCTCATAGACTTCTACACAATCGGACTTCTTTTTGGAGCCAGTGGCGTCACCCCCTGCTGGCCATTAGAGAGAATGCAGGTTTAAGTAACTTCCGCATTGGCTGCACTTTTCAGACCTGGAACTACCCAGTGGGTAAAACCACAGTCTCATACATCGCTGATATCTGCATTTTCTCCTGTTCAGCACAAGCACATTGCTGAGGTTGAATAAAACAATGGAAGATGGTTATTTTCTAAACCACTTATCTTGTTCAGGGTGACAAGAGGGGCTGGAGCCTTTCCCATAGTATTGTTTGATGAAAGAGTGTCGTATTGTTGGACATGTCAGGATATGTCAGGAGGGAAGGCCAGGTGGTAGATGAAGCTTTCAGAATTTCTCAGCACCATTCTGATCCAGAGTCAGGACTGCTGTGTGTCTATAGTGGCTTCACCTTCAGTCTGAGCCCACCATGTCTCAGATATTTTATATTCATATATACTACTAAATTATTTTCCCAAATATGTTGCAGTGACAAACATTTCATAGACAACTTTTTTTTTCTTTCTTTCTTTCTTTCTTTCTTTTTTTTCTTTTTTTCTCTAGATACTGAAAACATGATAGCTGTCTATGGAGCAATTTCTAAACAAACTACAGTAGACGTTGCCTTTTGGGTGAAGGAACGTGTCACCCAGTGCAGCAATGTGACTCACTGATGTGTTTTTAATAGTTTTTGAACACCAACAGAGGTCTATGGTATGATATGCTGCCAGTGCCTTGACAAACATTTAGTTGCTTTGTGTTAATGCTGCAGTTTGTATTGCAAATATTGCATTGCAGGATGAGATATCTGGGTGGAAAACAAAAGAAATATGTTTTCAGCAAACATTTAACGTTCTGTATCAACATTTTGCAAGATACAGTACAGTCTTATGTTTTTTAGCTGCAATGTGCTCCAAAGCATTTCAATCAGGAGAGACAAGTGAATAAAGCAAAAACAATAGTTTATTATACAGATGATATTGATGATTAAGTGTTGACAAAAGTTTTTTGGCAGGGAGATTTTTTAAAGATTTTCAAGGATGTCAGTCCTAAGCAGTAGCAAGATAGATCTCCCCATGGAGTCCAGACACTGGTGGTGGTGGTGGCTGATAAATTCTGCTGCGGCTGATAAGGCTGATGAGGTTGATGAGGCGATGCACTGATAAATCTGCAAAGACTGGGCAGTGTTGGGGAGGTGGTGGGGTGCGTGAAACGGCAGCATGAAAGCACTAAGGCAGAGAAGTAGAAAACATATTTTAAAAGACAGCCACATTATGTAGGCTGACAATGGAAGGCGTGTCACCATGCTATTGGTTAGATGTGATCAGCTGATGTGAATAGCTGATGTCTTAATTGACACCTAGTGGAATGACAGCAAGGAATTATAGGTGAACATGCGTTAAGGATGGCAATGACAGATGGTTTGAGAAATAATACTAACAACCTGAGCATGCAAAACATAGTTTTTCTGACTGAATTTTCGCTAAGCTTCATATGTTAATGTGGAGAGGTGCTATCAAAGGCTTCTCTGATTCAGGCTCATTGAACAGGCTGTACAGTGATGTTCCTTCTCAAGTTCTTTAGCAAGCCTCATCCTTCTAACCAATCAGAGAAGGCCAAAGTCAATACCTTGCACAATCACAAGGATGCAGGTGAAGGGCTGGGTGCAACAGATCAGTGAGAGGGAGGGCAGGGAGGAGTCGAGTGGTTTGCTGTCAAGTCTCATGCTAGCGCTAGATTTATTTCCAGAACTTGAATATTGTACTAGTTTGTATTAGTTTCCCTTCGACGTACTTGCTGTTGTAAATTAGTAGTGCATAAACATACTTTGTCAGAGACAGTGCTGTCTGGGCTGCATGTTATTCTTGTCCTGCCACAGTCAATCCAGGGGCCTGTTTATCCAAGACGTGGATAACCACATATCTTAAAAAACATTGGATATCACCAGACATCTACATCACAGATGGTCCTCAGTAAACCTCTTTCCTGCTAGTAAATATGATTTTAAAAAAACATATTTTTCGTTACAAATGTACACAACATGAGCAAACACTGAAACCTTGGAGATGAATAAAAAATGACCAGAAAGAAAGATGGGAAGATGTTTTTAGTGCTTGTCAGAGCAGACTCACCTTATCCCACAATTCTTTGAGTTATCAGGGTTGCTAAGCAACAGGAGAGGACCAGCTCATGTAGTATATGTGTGTCACTTCACTAAGTTTCCTAATTGGCCTGATAAATAATCCTTCACTATGTGGGCTTGGACAAACACAACCCTCAGTGCAGCAGTGCCTTCAGAAAAAATACTTTAAAGTGGCATTTTACATGTTTAAACTGACAACATATTAACAGTGGCATATTGCATATAAATTTATATGTTTAAATTTAATAAAAATAAACAGCACTTTGAGGAGGTCTGTATCCCTTCCTCTTTTTTTAATATTTGACAGTAGAGACAGAAAGGAGACCAAGAAGGATGACATGCAACATAAGTCGATTACATGATAATCGTCTTTGACCACTAGTGCACAGGAATGCCTCGGTATTCATTCATCATGGGGAAGATGGAGATAGTATGTGAATGCTTACCACAAACAAAGATATGGTACTGTGTTATGATGTCAACAGAGCTTGTTGCACTAATATTCAAGTTATGTCAAAATAAAAGGTAACAACACAGTGTATATCAGGGCTTCTCAAAGTCTTGACCAAGATCTGGATGTGGGCTGAACCATGTGTCACTCATTATACTATGTAGTGATGTATTTTTGTTGCTAGTGCGATTGAACGTTGGAACAGTTGGACAATAGATACATTTCTGGAGTGAAGACATGGCACTGCTGAAAATGAAACATCATGCCATATCTCATATCTTACTTCAGAACCTGTCAAATTGAGAAGTCCTGGTGGAGTCACATACAAACTGCAGCTAAATCAACACAGACCTTTCCTCAGGAAGTGTTGGTCCAAGTACCCAGGGAGAGCCAGAGAGTGTTTGCCTGCTAGAATTTGATGAGAAGTCAAATACTTTCATGGCCAGCCAGTCATTTTCAAGACATTTCAAGGTCTTATTAGAAGTTGTTCTCAACTCTGAAAGCTGCTGAGAGTTTTCCACTGGGAATCCTGTAAAAGGATATTGGAAACATTTGTAAAGGTAATTTTGACTAAAGAGAGTGAAATGTAACTTCACAGATCTGCACAAAGAAGCTGCCATTGGTTTCATTTCAACATAAAGTTTTGAGGATATTAAACTAGAAAGCCTGCTTCTCCAGTTGAGCATTTACATGAATGCACAGTAGCATTGTATGTTGGATATCACATTTGAACTTTATTTACTGAAGGATGTTACTGTTTAAAAACTATATACACACACACACACACACACACAAAAAAGAAAAACCAGTACAGGCCTGAATGCTTGACCCCTACAGTGAGGGGATCTGGTAGCTCTGTTATGCTTTGGGGGGCATTGCTGACATGGTTTGGGTCCACTTATCCCCTTAGAGGGAAGGGTCACTTCAAATCAATACAAAGTTGTTCTGCATCATCCCTCCAGAATAGTTCAGAGACTGTAGAATCAATGGCAAGGCTGAGAGGCACCATTCTTCAAAAATATATATAAATATTCCCTCATTTGGTGTTTTGATAATGGTGGTGGAGAGTGCTGTCGAACACATCAGCCCAAAATCTCCCATAGGTATTCAGTTGGGTTGAGATGTGGTGACTGTGAAGGCCATAGCTTATAATTCATAACATTTTCATATTCATCAAACCATTCAGTGACCCCTCATGCCCTGTGAATTGGGGCATTGTAGTCCTGTGTTTCATCATAGGATAAAGGTGATCACTCAAGGCAACTTTGTATTGATTGACAATGACCCTTCCCTCTAAGGGGACAAGTGGACCCAAATCATGCCAGCAAAATGCCCCCAAGAATGGTGCACCACTGTGGACAAAATTGTTAAAAAAATAATGATGTTTTATGATGTGACAACACTATGGTTGAGGTTTGGTTAAGTTTAGAGAAACATTGTGGTTTGGGTTAAAGTACGTACTTTGTTAAGATTGGGGAACCCTCACCGTCATGGTTACAATAACCATGTGGTTACGGTCAGGGGACGATTGTGGTCATGGTTAAAAAAAAATTGTGCTGAATCATGGTTAGAAGTGAACAGCAATCTCATGTGTTAAAGTCTGATATTTTGTTGACCCATTCATCCCTCTCAATCTCTTCCCACCATAGACTTTCTTGCTCTATGATAATGGCAGGGCTTCTGTCATTTGAATGTAAACAGATTTTTTGTGGCACTTACTGAAACAACTGATCTTGTTGTTTTTCTTTTTTTGTAAGGACAGTCTTGTTAAATCACATAGCTGTACCTCTTTTCACCCTCATTCCTTAAAGATCCCCTCTGGACATGTATTAAGACACACAATAATACTCTGCTTGGAACAATAATTTGTATATAAGTTCAAATGACCACATTAACATTCATAAAATGATACCTACTCCTTCTCCCTTATTAAAAATCCGGAATCTATAAATATGCAAATATTTCTCATTTCACAAGTTGAACTTGGACACAAGATGCCTCCTCCTTCATTGTAAAGTCCATTCTTAGTGTTTGTGCACTGGAGGCTTCAAGTTTCCACATCACACTGTGTAAGTTGAATATTGGACCAATATTGGCTTCAAAACTGGTTGTGATGTCACAAATTATGCTAATAGGCCCACCTCTTAAAATCAGATTTTGAATGACCACAGACCACTGTCAGCAGATGAATGTGAAAACAAACTCTGCACATGCATCATTCTGCACAGTCAGGCTCAAACATCCAACTGTAGGAACAAGATGAAAAACATATTTTTGATTTAAGAATTAAGTTTCAATTACTTACAGTACAGAGATGATGGAAAATGAGGGTGCCCCGACCAATGAAAACATGTTTAGCTGGAATCTAATATGTTCATGAGTTGATTAGTTATATTTGATTGGCACTAACATGACTGCTTGCTCCTCTGTCAGTTCAGGTCCAGGCTGGTGTAAGTGTTGGGAGCTGTTTGTTTTTGTAAATTTCCAGATCTTTCCAGATCCTCTGTTAAAATGTGGCTGCAAGCAAACAAAACAAACAACAAACGAAAGAGCAGATTTGAGACTTTGAGCAGTGCTTTCAGGAATTCTTAATTCACTGCAAAAGTTGTGAGTATGAAACCATTATCACATCATATTTTAATCTCTTTAATTTAATATTTTTAAACCTTTAATACTTACTTTCAAGCTTGGATCTTGTGAATTTTGACTATAACCTCATGAAATTTGCCTCATCATTTGTGAATGTGTGTGAAAGAATGTGTGTGTGTGTGTGTGTGTGTGTGTGTGTGTGTGTGTGTGTGTGTGTGTGTGTGTGTGTGTGTGTGTGTGTGCCTGCAGCTTTGTCCCTCTCCCGTCGAGGTGCTGCCTCAATATATGTATTTCCTGTCTACATCAGCTTGGTAAAAAAATTAAAATTTAACATTCATCTCACTGCCTCCTGCTCCCCACTTTAGGATTGTCTCTGTTATGTGTGTGTGTGTGTGTGTGAAATCTTTAGCCAGACACTGAGCCTGCAGGGCTGCAGAGGATAGAAACACATTTTCACTCACACTTCCTCTTATCTTGCTTTCCAATTTTCTCACACCCTTGCATGCAGACGTTAACACACACACACACACACACACAGACGGCAGGGTTATTTTTCCACGTACAGACTCTAATGCATGCAGAGCAGTACAGTGATATTCAGCTGAAAGGGGGGATGGTTTAAATTTTAATGACTTATGCAGGAGGAGGCCGTTATTTCATTGGAAACACTTGGGTGCACAGGGCAAAATCTATAATCCTCTTTATTGGAGGGAGTCTCCATGGACGTCCTATGGGAATCCTGCCTGTGTACGTCTCTGTGTTGTGTGTGCGTGTGTGTGTGTGTGTGTGTGAGAGAGAGAGAGAGAGAGAGAGAGAGGGAGAGAGGCTGGTGGTGGAGGACAGAGCTGCCGTGAAATCTCTTTGTTCTCATTCGGGGATATTTCCATTTGAGCACACAGGGATAATCAGCTGTGTCTCATAGAGAGTAATAAGTGCATGATGACTTATTTCAGAATTCAATTTGAGTCAAACATCAAAAGTTGATATTTTTCTATACTTGTCCATGTGATTTATGTATGTGGGCACGTAGGAATGTGCTGTAATTGGACATGATTAAAGTTAACGCTGTGTTCAGCAGTGAACATGACTCTTCATGGAGCAACAGCTACACATTTTCCCATTACTGACAGATTATAATTTGACACATGATTTATGAGCAGTCTCAACACATGAGAAACACTCTTCCTTTGCAGCTGCTATATATGCTTGATGAACCACTTCTGATGAATAAATTGTGAAACATTGAAACTATTGTATGCTTTCTTGCCTTGAGTTAGATGAGTATGAGTATGAGTTATAGTTTGAGTTATAGTTTGATCTCTGTGTTGACTGCAGAGATTCACATCATGTCGACCAACTAGAGGGCAATCCATACTGTTCATCACTTGTCCATCTCACGATGGAATATCTCATTAAATTTAAAGTTCCGGATATTTGAGCTTCACTGTGCAGAATGATATATGTGCAGAGTTTGTTTTCATATTCATCTGCTGAAAGTGGAAAGTTTCTCTGTGCTTACACAAGTGTGATGTGGAAACTTGAAGCCTCCAGTGCACAAATACTGAGAATTCACTTTACAGTGAAACATCTTGTGTCCAGCACTTAAACTTTTGAAAACAAATACATTTGCATATTCATAGATTATTGAATTTTTAATGAAGGAGAAGGAGTAGATGTAGCTAATTTTAATGATTTTAACAAGATAAATAATTTTTTTGTGTGGAAAAACCATATCAGACAGAAATTATTGTTCCAAGCAGAGTATTTTTTATATGTTTTAATACATGTGTGGAGGGGATCTTTTAACAGTCTGCAATGACTCCACAAGACACCTAATGCCCCACGATTTTCTTACATCAGTCTGTTTTTTTCTCTTGTGCTATGACTGAAGGATAATCTCCATAGGGACAAATGGCCCGCTGTCTATGTTATGAAATGATAACTGTCTATAATGAACAACTCTGCCTCCTATAAATGTCAATCAATCAATCAATTTTTATTTATATAGCGCCATATCACAACAAAAGTCATCTCAAGGCACTTTTCACATAGAGCAGGTCAAGACCGTACTCTTTAATTTACAGAGACCCAACAATTCCCCCATGAGCAAGCACTTGGCGACAGCGGTAAGGAACAACTCCCCTTTAACAGGTAGAAACCTCAAGCAGACCCCGGCTCTTGGTGGGCGGCCATCTGCTTTGACCGGTTGGGTTGAGAGAGAGAAAGAGAGAGGGAAAGGGGGAGGGGGGACAGAAGAACAACAATCATAACAACAACAATAAGTATAAGTATCAATAGCCAGAGAAGGATGCCATCAGGACTGTGAAGGACCGTGAAGGCTCGGCCCAGGACCTGGGGTTCCTGTGAGATGAGAAAGCACAAAAAAACTCCGGGGAAGAAGCAAAGTTAGTGACATGCATTACATGAATGCATACAGATGGAGAGGAGGAGGAGGAGAGAGGAGCTCAGTGCATCATGGGAAGTCCCCCAGCAGTCTAGGCCTATAGCAGCATAACTAAGGGCTGATCCAAGGCGAGCCTGGTCGGCCCTAACTATAAGCTTTATCAAAAAGGAAAGTTTTAAGCCTACTCTTAAACATAGAGAGGGTGTCTGCACCCCGGACCGAATCTGGTAGATGGTTCCATAGAAGAGGAGCCTGATAGCTGAAGGCTCTGCCTCCCATTCTACTTTTAAAGACTGTAGGGACCACCAGTTGGCCTGCATTCTGGGAGTGCAGTGTTCTAGAGGGATAATACGGTATTATGAGCTCTTCAAGATATGATGGTGCCTGACCATTAAGGGCTTTGTAAGTTAGGAGAAGGATTTTAAATTCTATTCTAGATTTTACAGGAAGCCAATGTAGCGAAGCTTAAATGGGAAAAATATGATCTCTTTTTCTAGTTTTAGTCAGTACACGTGCAGCTGCATTCTGGACCAGCTGGAGAGTCTTTAGAGACTTGTTAGGGCAGCCTGATAATAAGGAATTGCAATAATCCAGCCTAGAAGTAACAAATGCGTGAACTAGTTTTTTTGCATCTTTTAGGGACAGGATGTGCCTGATTTTTGCGATATTACGTAAGTGAAAAAAGGCAGTCCTTGAGATTTGATTTATGTGGGAGTTAAAGGACATATCCTGATCAAAGATAACTCCCAGATTCCTTACGGTGGTGCTGGAGGCCAAAGTAATGCCATCCAGAGTAGCTATATCATTAGATAATGTGTTTCTAAGGTGTTTAGGGCCAAGCACAATAACTTCAGTTTTATCTGAATTTAGTGGTAGGAAATTGCAGGTCATCCAGGTCTTTATGTCGTTAAGGCATGCTTGGAGTTTGTTTAACTGATTGGGTTCATCTGGCTTCATTGATAAATATAATTGGGTGTCATCTGCATAACAATGAAAATTTATGGAGTGTTTCCTAATAATATTACCTAAAGGAAGCATATACAGGGTGAATAGAATTTGGTCCAAGTACAGAACCTTGTGGAACTCCGTGTCTAACCCTTGCCTTCACGGAGGATTCATCATTAACATGTACAAACTGAAATCGGTCTGATAAATAGGACTTAAACCAGCTTAATGCAGTTCCTTTAATGCCAATTAAATGTTCCAGTCTCTGCAAAAGGATTTGATGGTCAATTGTGTCGAATGCGGCACTAAGATCTAACAGGACAAGTATAGAAACAAATCCTTTGTCCGATGCAGTTAGGAGGTCATTTGTGACTTTCACCAGTGCTGTCTCTGTGCTATGATGCGCTCTAAATTCTGACTGAAAATCCTCAAATAAACTATTGTTATGTAGAAAGTCACATAACTGATTAGAGACTGCTTTCTCAAGGATCTTAGATAGAAATGGAAGGTTAGATATAGGTCTATAATTGGCTAAAACACCTGAATCAAAAGTAGGCTTCTTAAGAAGAGGTTTAATTACAGCTACTTTAAAGGACTGTGGTACATAGCCTGTTACTAAAGACAGATTGATCATATCTAGTAAAGAAGTGCTCACTAAGGGTAAGGCTTCCTTAAGCAGCCTAGTTGGGATGGGATCTAAGAGACAGGTTGATGGTTTAGCTGAACAAATCATTGAAGTTAGTTCAGGAACGTCTACTGGAGAAAAAACAGTCCAAATATATGTCAGGATTTACAGCTGTTTCTAAGGTGCCTGTGTTTGGGGAGAGAACACTGCCTGTTGAGGGCAGGAGGTGGTTAATTTTGTCTCTAATAGTTAGAATTTTATCATTAAAGAAGCTCATAAAGTCGTTACTACTGAGAGCTATAGGAATACATGGATCAATAGAGTTATGACTCTTTGTCAGTCTGGCCAAAGTGCTGAAAAGGAACCTAGGGCTGTTTTTATTCTCTTCTATTAATGCTGAGTAATAGGCGGCTCTGGCATTACAGAGGGCCTTCCTATATGTTTTAAGACTATCTTGCCAGACTAAGCGAGATTCTTCTACTTTGGTGGAACGCCAAATCCTTTCCAATTTTCGCGATGTTTGCTTTAATTTGCGGGTTTAGGAGTTATACCATGGAGCTAACCTCTTATGTTTTATTATCTTCTTTTTTAAGGTGGCGACGGAGTCAAGTGTTTTTCTTAATGAGCCTGCAGCACTATCAACAAGATTATCAATTTGGGGGGGACTAAAGTTAACATAAGAGTCCTCTGTAGTATTGAGACATGGCAGTGAATTCAGTACTGATGGAATTGCTTCCTTAAGTTTATCTACAACACTATCAGATAGACATCTAGTGAGGACATTTTTGTCTAATGGTGTGTAGTCCAGTAATAGGAATTTAAAAGTTATTAAGTAATGATCTGATAGAATAGGATTTTGTGGAAAAATTATTAAATGTTCAATTTCAATCCCATAAGTCAGAACAAGGTCTAGGGTGTGATTAAGACGGTGAGTGGGATTATTTACACACTGAGAGAAGCCAACTGAGTCTAATAATGAGATAAATGCAGTGCTGAGACTGTCACTATCAACATCCACATGAATATTAAAATCACCTACTATAATTACTTTATCTGTACTAAGGACTAAAAACGACAAAAGAATTCAGATAGGAATTCAGAGTACAGGCCAGGAGGACGGTACACTATAACAAATAGAACTGGCTGTAAAGTTTTCCAGGTTGGCTGAGAGAGACTAAGAACAAGGCTTTCGAATGAGTTATAATTAAATTTAGGTCTAGGGTTGATGATTAGGCTTGAGTTGAAAATGGCTGCAACTCCTCCTCCTCAGCCAGTGTCTCGAGGAATATGAGTATTAATATGACTGGGGGGAGTGGATTCATTTAGGCTGACATATTCTTCATGACACAGCTAGGTTTCAGTAAGACAAAATAAATCAATATGATGATCTGAAATTAAATCGTTTACTAAAACAGCTTTAGATGACAGAGATCTAATGTTCAAGAGTCCACATTTAATTATCTTATTTTGTTGTACTATTGCAGTAGTGGTTTTAATTTTTACTAGATTTTCATGAACGACTCTTCTTTTGTTTACTTTGGATTTAATTGATTTATGTGGTCGGGGGACAGACACAGTCTCTATGTGGTTTTGGGTGGGTAACTGCTCTAATGGAAGCGCAGAGAAGCGGGTAGGACTGCAGCTCTGCCTCCTGGTCTCAACTCTGGGTTGTCATGGTTTTGGTCTACTAATAAACTTGGCCATATTTCTAGATATGAGAGCAGCTCCATCCAAAGTGGGATGTATGCCGTCTCTCCTAATCAGACCAGGTCTTCCCCAGAAAGTCTGCCAATTATCTATGAAGCCCACATCGTTTGCTGGACACCACCTCGACAACCAGCGGTTGAAAAGTGACATGCGGCTATACATGTTGTCACTGGTCAGATTAGGCAGCAGTCCAGAGAAAATTATGGAGTCCGACATTGTTTTTGCAAATGAACACACCGACTCAACATTAATTTTGGTGACCTCCGATTGGCGTAATCGGGAGTCGTCGCCGCCGACATGGATGACAATCGTACCATATTTACGTTTATTCTTAGCCAGCAGTTTTAAATTTGACTCAATGTCGCCCGCTCTGGCCCCAGGAATACATTTAACTATGGCTGCTGGTGTCGCTAACTTCACGTTTCTGACTATGGAGCTGCCAATAATCAGAGTTGGTTTCTCAGCGGGTGTGTCACTGAGTGGGGAGAACCTGTTAGAAACATGAACTGGTTGGTGGTGAACCGTGGGCTTCTGCTTAGGGCTATGCTTCCTACGGACAGTCACCCAGCCGCCCTGGCTTCCCAGCTGCTCGGGAGCTACCGGGGGAGTGGGAGCTACGCTAGGTCGGCCTGCACCGGATACTGGGGGCTGGCTAACTACATTAGCTGCTGATTGTTTTTCCATGGTGCGGAGCCGCGCTTCCAATTCACTAAGCCTTGCCTCCAGTACTGCAAATAAACTACACTTACCACTATCACTAAAGGAGGCAGAGGAATAACTAAACATTTGACACACTGAGCAAGAGAGAGCAGGAGAACGAGAGGGAGAGAGAGAAGCCATCGCTAAGTGCTTAGTTTAAGTTAGCTGCTAATGCTAGCTGCAGAGCTAAAATAACTAACAACTTGTGTGATTAGCGAGAAAAGTTGCTAAGAGAAGAGCGCTGAGAGTGCTTGTGTAAAACTAGCGAAAGTTTAAATATACAGCAGATATTAATCCACAGTAATGTGATATATATAGGAAAATCAACTGAGATGAGAGCAGCAACAACGCTATCAGTAGACACAGTCGGCAACCAGAAATGATACAATACGCTTACCGTAGCACGTCAGCACGTAGGACTCAGTAATATATAAATGTTTATATATTACTGCTTTGTTTTGCCAGTCATGTTTGCAACGTTTAAGCGTATTTGCTGCCTGGATTATGTTTCCTGGCAACTTTTTATAGTATAGGAGGTGTTATAGTTGTGCACATTGTACAAAGCTCAGGACTCCAGAGACCGGGTTAGGTTTAGACAACAAAAGCACTTTAGTTATGCTGAGTGACAGTCACTTGACATTTTCAATATTAAACCAAGACCACCATCTCTCCCTAACCTTGTAACATGTTGTAGTTGTTACAATCAAATATTGCAGGAAAACTAATGATTAATGTTGTCATTTCACTAATATGTCAGTATCAATATTTTGTGAATTTCCAGATGTGTTCATTAGCAACGTAACATAAATTTAATTATGTTGATAAAAACATTTTCTATTTGAAATAAGTAGTATATATACACTAATCAAGGCCCTGAATTTCACTGTGAGATCTCCTGTGTCATTGAGAGCATGCAGAGCTACAGAGCCCAGGGATGACAACTTGAGATTATTTGGTCAAACTACTATTTACAAGGTGAATGAACTTTCTCTCAAGCCATGGAGGGTTCATTTCAAATATAGGCAGTCACAGATTGGCTTTACTAAATTCTTGGACAGTCTTCTTCCATAGTGAGACTATCCTCTCCACTTCTGCAGCAGGTAAAAAGGACTGTCAGACGTGCTACAGGATATACATACTGACATCTCTTCTTCTATTTATACACTGCTGTATCTATTTATATCACTGAAACAAACAGGAATCCATAACACTGCAGGGCTGCAGATGAGGAAATGGACTTTTTCTGAAGCTCTGTTTGTAATCCTGTGTGTGTGTGTGTGTGTGTATGTGTGTGTGTGTGTGTGTGTGTGTGTCCTACAGCTTAGTGTCACTTTCATCAAGCTTCTCAGCAGGCGGGTGGACCAACCTATCCATGTCTGTTTTGGAACTCATGATGGGTGGAGGAGAGACAACCTTGTATGTGTCTGTTTTATGGGAACAGTAACAGGACAAGCAGGCAGCTCTGAACTAACCAGCCAACCAGTCTGAGAGTCAGCAAGGTTCTCGACTATCCAATCAGTAGATTAATAAATCTGCAAATGATCATTTACTTTGGAGAATGTTCCGGCAGGGAGCTCCACAGGAATATGTAAAGTAGGGATCCAATTTAGAAGATTTGGATTATTGAATAGGATGACAGTCAGCATTTTATCACAGTTTTGCCATGAGCAGCAGAAGAACTAAATCCCTTGTTGTAAATGGTCCTATATACATGTTATAATATAATATAACATGTTATAATAATAATAACAATAATAATAATAACTATTATTATTATTATTATTATCATTATTATTATTGAGTTTTAGCATGCAGTCTAATGTCTGAATGTGCTGAAGTGTAGCTACATAGTATCCAACATGGCTTGCACTCTCATGATGTCTTACAGATGTCAGTTCCCGTAAGGACAGGTGAAAGACCTTTGCATATGCACATACTTAAACCATGCATACACTAATTTCTAAGCATCATCCAAATCCGATTTATAAATTTCTTCTTGAGAATGTGCTCACATTTAGAGCCTCCTTACTGCCAACAAAATCACAGAGGTACACAGGTATAATCACAGACAGACAGAACCACAAATGAGCTCTACTGTCAACCATGTAGCAGTGGACAGATTGTAAGCCATTATTCCTGAGGACATGCATTTCTGTTTTTATTTGGAAAATGAAAATAAAATTGTGTCTTTCCAAATGAAATTATAGGTGATCATTAATGCCTCTATTTGTCTTGATTCTCTAATACTGCACCACTGAACACTTGTGGCTTAATATAAGGGATCCACAGGATGTGTTTATGACAGTCTGCATTAAAGGTGTACTATGCAGGATTTGTTGGATGGTGTTTGTAAACGCACAGCTTTCAAAGTTGGCCCCTCCTCCCTAGCTCAACTAGCGAGAAAGAGAGAGAGAGAGAGAGACACAGACAGAGCAGCGGTCAAGTGAGCTAGAGAGTGAATGAAACGAGTGAGTGGCACTGGCGAGAACAAAGCTATGAATCAGATAAATAAAACATTATTTTCTGATTGTTTCATGGCGGTTATGTTTTAAAGTGCAAATAAACATACCCACACCTCTGCACACCTTGGAACAACCCTGTGGGTAGGTGCCGCATTGCCAGATTTGGTGTGAATGCAGAACTTCATCCTGTCCACTGTGGCCTCTCTGCTCAGCATGTGTGTCTGTCAGTCAAACAGACACACTGACAGCAGAGGAGCAGCACACAGCAGCACTCCGCACACAGCAGAGGAGAGACGGAGAAGCAGGGGAAACACTGAAGCTCATAAAAATACAGTGATGTAACCTGGTGGCCGTGCTATGAGTCCTGACCTCACACCCTGTGCGCTGTTATTGGCTGGGGGCTACACACCCACTGCCCAAAGGCTGATGCCCAGAAATGTCCTGAACCCCTGCAAAATAATAAGATAATTAGAAAATACAGGCAGAGGGCAGGGTCCCTAAATAATCATAAGTGATGATTGAGAGGAATTATTTTTGTATGAGTCTTTTTTAGGAAAATCCTGCATGGTTTCGTCTTTATAATGAACTTTTATGTCTCCATTCCATTCCTTTTTATCGGTTTAACAAAGCCATGTATAGTTTGTCAAGCTGAAATTCCTGAAATGTGCAACAATTAAATAGAAATTCATAATTGATGAATTATACTGAAGTGGTGCTGTGCAATGTCGTTTCTGTTTACTACAGTTCTTTGTTTGACTGTTATCAACAAGCCACTTGTAGAAGTATCAAATAGAGTTACATTTTGATTTTACCGAATTTTTATTTATTACTGTGCTGATCTAAGGTTTAACTGCATTTGCTTCTAATAAATGATCTTAGCTGTGGCAACAAAAGTGTGGCAATAGTGAAAACGTTACAAAACATATTGTAAAATACAAGAACACCAGTAACAATGCAGAAACATATATAATAAGATGTTTATAAGTCTGTTATACTGATGCATGCTGGGAAGCATTCATTCACTCCTACTCCCGGGACACTGCAGTATCTTAACTTCACTGTCCTGATATTGTTTGTCTTTATTTTTCTTGTTTGCTACTTTTGTCCACAAGTGACTCTATATTAAGACTACTGAAACTTTTACAGGGAAGTGTTGACCATATTTGGCATTCTCGGGGGGTGTTGTATTTACATCAGGCTTTTTGTGCATGAACAGATGGATGTAGAAAAGAGAGATTTAACATTGTTCACTGCATGAAGTTGTGCGTGTGCATGTTTGATACATCACAATTTTCTTGTTTGTCTAGTGACTTCCTACACACACATTTAGAACTTTTGGTGACTATTGATGGGATATGGTCACCTAGGGTGCCACCTTGTCTGATGGGTGCTGATCACCATCAAAAGAAAAAAAAATTATTTTAAAGGCAATATCGCCACGTACCGGACCTTTTTCAAAACATTTTCTTCAAATTAATTTATTTATATGTTGGTTTATTTAACGGGGACAGTGCACATTAATAAACATTGCTGTATATGCACCAGAGTTAGCCAAGAGACTATTTTCCATCTGTAGTCCCTTGACAGATGTCACAGAGTCACCCTAAAAACAGAATATGAGCATGCAGAACAATAATAAAAGGCTACAACTACACTGAACTATGGGACCATTTAAGAAAGTTTCAAGTCAAATACCAATATTATCTATTATTAAATGGTTTCTTACATACTGGCATTATCATGGTAACACTAATGCAATAAAATATATTTAATCATAAATTATTCAATTATTCAAGTCTACAGGACACATTAAAGCTAGAATAACTTATTCCCATCAAAAATAATTTAAACCTGGACTCTTGATCTTTTTTCACTCATGTAATTGAACAGTACTGGTCAACCATTATCTATAATTTATGCTTCAGATGAGTTTATTGCCTGATGTGTTTATGAATCATTGTGTGTCCTTACTAAAGGATTAATAACTATATATGCATATATGTTGAGAGGTGAGGGAACAACAGACACAACATACACTGCTACTACTCTACAGCCTGCAGACACCATCAACTGGAACATATCCTGAATGTGAGTCCATCAAGGCAGCACCTATAGATCCTGCTGACTGGCCAGCCTTGTCAGATATGGTGAGGACAGGTAAAATAAGACTCTACATTTCCAAAAGGAAAGGATAGGAGAAGTTCCCATCACCATCACTTTTACAAGAAATTAGTGAATGAAGAAAAAAAATCAAGAGAAGCTGGGTAGTATATTCACAGAAAAAAATAGTCTTTACTGCTTCTGCTGCAAGCTGTTCTCACAAAAAAAAAACAAAAAAAGAAAAACTAATCAGTAATGGACTTAATGACTGGAAAAATTGCAGTGAAATACTCAAAACCCATGAGAACAGTCCAGAACATTCTGGGCACATGACATCATGGAAGGAGTAATTTATCGAGTGTAACCTATGAATAACCAAGTGCCAGTGTCTTTGATGTTAAATGGTAAAGGTAATTGGTAATATTAAGTTATTCATTCTTTGATATGTGATTAGTTTGTTTGAGAAGTAATTTTAATTTA
Organism: Thunnus thynnus; assembly: GCF_963924715.1. Lineage (NCBI taxonomy): Eukaryota > Metazoa > Chordata > Actinopteri > Scombriformes > Scombridae > Thunnus > Thunnus thynnus. The sequence goes on from NC_089527.1 coordinate 33,922,343, forward strand.
TAAAAATAAAAATATATATTTTTGTCTTGAAATCATTGTGGTGTCTGATGTTTGTTGTCCATATTTTTACAATAGAATGAGCAGGTGGACAACCCTGTCTCCATGAAATTACATTTATATAATACTAATCTGTTTTCACTGTGATATTGTGATGGGAAACATAATTGCTGCGTGTATATAGCGTGTTAATTAGTGAGTTAGCCATTTCCTCTTGTTTCCTGTCTTTATAATAAGCTAAGCTAAGCTAATGGGCTGCTGGCTGTAGCTCATATGAATCATGGTTTAATGTCACGTGTATTTTGGAAGGCACTGACAAACAAGTTGTCCTGCTGATGGCGGGACCAGAAATCAAATAGCAATCAATGACAAACGACACATTTTGTCATTTAATTTAGAGGACTTGTAGTGATGTATTTATGTTGCCTTCTTGGCCAGATTTCTGTTGAAAAGGTTTTAATCTCAGTAACACTTTTTGAAACAAAGGAATAGAAAAGAAAAAAGACTCAAGACATAAGACTCAAGTCTACAGACCGTACTTTCAGTTTAACATTGCCTGTCTCTGCAGCTCATCAGCATAGTAACTGTGTCATGTCATAACCATATCAAATATGCATCACATTCACACGTTACCTTAACTGGACAATTATTCAGCTAAGCTGTAAACCTTTTAAATAACCATTTCATTCATGTTCCGGTATAATATAAACCAACCAACCAGCCATGGCAGTTAGCCAGTCTGTCTGCAAGAGGTAAAGTGAGAGTAGCAGGCCATTTGGATTACCACTTACAAAGCAAACCAGCCTCTCTTTACACGTCACATCAAATCACACACTCTGCCTGTCCTCATTGTACTTGAGGAAAATCCTGATCGGAGCTATTTTCCGCTGGTACTCACAACTTAAAAAGGCCTTGCTTTTTCTCCTAAACTAATGCAGCCTTTGCTAGTGATGGTGGTGGTGAAATTGGCTAAGAGAGCATTCTCTCCAAAGCATTCATGTTTATTCAGGCTGTAGTTTCACATATTTAAGATGGAGGGAAGTAGGAAACAGAGGAGCAGAGTGGAGATGACTCTTGGAACCCACTGAACCCTCTATGGCCAGGAACTGCTGGAAAGAGAATCACTACTCCATATCCAGTAAGAGATGGCAGCAGTAGTGTTGGCTATCAAGCCATCTAGCATCTACCATCACTCAACAATGCAGGAAGTTGGTGGTCAGGTGGTAAATAGTATTTTTATGCACTGAAAGATCAGGCAATTTATGTGCTGTGACAATATGTTGTTCCAGCGCAAGAACTTCTATGATGTTCTTATCCTTTGTGAAAATTTAAAAAAGTCCTAAGAAGTCCTTTTAGCTCTGGTTTTGTCTCCACCATCTCCTGAGTCTGTCAGTTCAATATGAAACTCAGTAGCGAACTGACTAACCAACTTAGCTTACTGTGTCCTCTCCTATAGTACTGCAAAAGTCAACTATAACAATTCAAACTCTGAAACAAAAATTAAGACACTTGTCCAACCAATTTCTTAAGCAGAATGCAAATTCTCTTTACAAATAATCACATCACACAAACTGTGTGTGTATTTCAGCAGAATATGACAAAGAGCTGGGATGCAAAACGCATGATAACAGCCACCCCCTCCTACCACACAAAACCAACAAAATTTCATGTAAGCCAAGCCTACACATCATGACAATACACTCGCATCCAAGCAACCATCAGTGACAGACACTTTGGAACCATGGACAGCAGTGTTTCCCCTAGGTTGACTGCTTTGGGTGGCATCAGCCATGGCCTGAGGTTGAGGGGTTTTGAGCAAAACGTGTTGCTGTGTGTAAAGGTGTTACTGGTGTTACACGGTGTTCGGGCATAGACTGATTACAGCACATGACTTGCTCACCCTCCCCACTGTCGTTTTGCTTTCTTTAAAAAAAAATTAAAAAACCATTTAGTTCATTTTTGCATATCAGCACCCATGTTCATCAAATAAGAATAGAATACTAAGCCTGTTATCAATGCTTAGTTGGACGACAAACACTACGATTATAAACTGAAAGTATCTGCTGCGTGACCTTCTGTAGCAGCAGCAGAGTCCCAGCACAGAGGAGCAGTGTGAGACGTCTGTCCTCCCTCCTACTCTCTGCTGTAAACACAAGTAGCTGTTAGCAAGCAGCTGCTCTCATGTCTTCCCGGGTGTTGGAGCTTGTTTTCAGCAGAAAAAAATGCCATTACACATTGTGTCCAGACACAATGTGTCACTGCGGCTGCTCACTCTCAGCCACAGACACTTCAGTGCCATGGACAGCGCTTACATGTTACAGCATGGACACAGCATTATAAGAGGTTTTATGCACATTTACAGTAAATGTGCATAAAATCCACTGAGTTTGTAAATTTACAGATTGACTGGTAATTCTGCACAATGACTGTTTTAGTAGGTTTTTATGCGCTTCAGCACAGAGAATGACCTCTCCACAGGCAGCGGATACAGGGATTGTCAGGATGAGGCATGTGAAAGTGTACACTTGTGCCATGCTTTTTTTCAGTTCTCTTTTGAGGGGAAACTGATCAATGTTGGCTGGGCTCTTACCTGCAAAGTCAGACATGCCGTACATGATGGTGAGTTCAGTGTAGAGACAGGGCTGGTCGAAATATAGTGAAGACAGCTCTCTTTCTGGCTTCCTCAGCACTGTAGTTGGCATAAATGTGGATCTCCAAGCCCCTATATGACAGCGGGGCTTTCTCTCATGCAAGCTGCATTATCCGCTGCTTCATCTGGAAGTAATGGATACAGGCTATGAAGGGATGAGGCACGCTATCCTGTCTTCTCTGGGTAGCCACCCTGTGCGCTCTGTCCATGGTCAAGGGCCAGGGGAAGGCGTCGGTGCCAAACATCTCTCCCAGGCAGGACTGAATAAAAGAGGTTGCTTGGGTGCCCTCAGCTCTCTCTGGTATGCCCATATGTGACACCTCCTGGATCTGTTCTTGAGGTCTTCAGTCTTCAGCTTCAGTTGTTCATTTTCCTTTAAAATACTGCTAATTGTGGATTCCAGTGTAGTTATTCTCCCCTTAAAGTCATTCATTGACATTTCGATGGCCTGGTCATCAGAAACATTTTGTTTAGATGTTGATTGTCAAATTATGAATTTATAAAATAAAATTAGAACAGATGACTTTCTAAATATTATTTTTTTGAATATCATAGGCCCTCTCTGAGGGCCTAGAGGGCCCTGCCGGTTACCCTCTGATGAACTACAACCAGCAACAGGTTAGTTTAGCTTAGCATAAAGACTGAAAACAGGGAAACAGCTAGTCTGGCTCTGTCCAAAGATAACAAAATCCACCTACCAGCACCTCTAAAGTTTATGTATCTGTACAAAAATTGAAGTGTAAAAACAACAGGTTGTGGTTTTATGGCAAGTTAGGTAACTATTTCTTACTCAAGTGCAGTGACTCCCCTAGAGCAGACTTTTTTACTTTTGACAGAGCCAGGCTGGCTGTTTCTAGTTTTAATGCTAAGCTAAGTTAACCTGCTGCTGGCTGTAGCTTCATATTTAACAGATAAACACAAGGATTGTATCGATCTCACACCCACCTCACTTGTTGTTAGATCTGGAGGAGGAGAGAGAGGGAGAGATGAAGATGACGGAGAGGTGTGGCTAGCTACTCACCCAAATTCACATTTGATAGGATGATTTTTTGTAAATGAAACTGTTTTACAGGAAGAGAAAAGGCAGGGATTTTGATGTAAAAATACTCTGATTTTTTGACATTGTTGGGCCTAGTTTATAAAATTTTAAATGGTTGGCCCCTCCTCCACTATGTGACTTTGTGTACACTCGCTCAGTAAGTTCTATTAGATCTTCCAGAATATCCTCTATATAAGATTGTACCATACCATTTCATTGCACTTCATCTGGGTAGTCAGCTTTCTTTTTGAAAGCCACAACTCAGTGGAATGCCCTGCCTGATGATATGAAGAGCTGCAGTTCCATCAATACATTCAAAACCAAATTTAAAAAATCTACTAAAAACCTCTTAGCTCTGTAACCACTTAATCAAAATTCATGGTCTTCTCATTAGTGCAGGTAGTCTTGCCTTTAATTTGACAAGTTTACATGATTAATTTCTAGTTGATGTTATGTATGTATGTGATGTGCTATTGTGTGTAGCTTTGTATTTTGTATTTTGTATTTTGTATAATGTGCTCTGTGTGTTTTTTGCTTTGTACTGTTTGTTGTCATGCTGTTGTATGTTTTGATTGTGGGGGACTATAGATGTAAATTAGCTTTGAGCTAACTCTGGTGCAGTGCATTATTTATGTTAAAAACTGTACACTGTCCCGATAAATAAATACAATGCAATCAATCAACCATGTGCCATGTGGTTAGACAAAGGCAGGTCAACTTAACTTATAAACTCTGAAGCCTGACTATGAGGCTGCCTTTGTCCTTTAACCCCTGAGACAAAAGAGCAGTGCCAAAATGTTACTCTCTAAGTACTGGCTGCACAGGACATCCTTTGCCTTTCCATTGTAACTGCACCGAAGGAAGCTTTGCTTTCTCCGTGAGCCAGCTTACTAAAGGAGGTAACCCTGTGCACATGTAATTCCCCTTGCCAAGTTTGAAGAACCTCCCTTTCGCTGGACAAGCTGAGACTTTGCCCCGTGTTGACCCGAACACAATCACCGGATCTGAGAGACAGACTGCTACCGCAACCCTGCACTCTCAATTTGGCTGCAGAAGGGAGAAAGAATTTCACCACAGAAACAAAGGACAGCCTCTGTGCCCTGTTTGTCTTTAATTGAGTTGACTCCACTGTTTTCTCTGCAGCGCCCACTGAGAATCAGCTGCTGTCAAACCCACCAAAAGAGCGAGAGGACAGCCCTGTCAGCGTCTGAGCTGAGGAACTGAGCCGGATCTGAAAGAAAGACTGAAACACACACCTTACTCGCTTTCTGAAGTGACCAAGTAAGAGGCGTCTGAGCAGAGACAGTGTTAAATTGTGTGTTGTTAGCTTTTAGCTTTTTAAGCTTTATCGCTTGCGTTATTGTTGTGTGAATTAACCGACCAAAGAGTCCTTTTGCCTGCTATACTCTGAGAAGTAGTTGAAGTTTGCTGCCTTTTTAGTTTTGTTCACCATGCTAGACCATCTTGTGTTTGCCCCACTCGGGACTGCTGTGTTTGTGCCACCGTGAGTGAGAAAGTAAGTTGTTATTGTTGATATGCCCAGTATTTGTATCTATATTTGTTGAGGTAGCACAATTATTTACATTTGTATTTGTATTCGAATAAAAGTGGAAATAAAAATCCATTTTTTGTTTTTATTATGCTTTTAATTTTAGGATATTAATGTATTAAAATAAGTGTTTATGAATAAACTAAATTAGGAGCGACGTCCCCCACCGGGTCTGAACTCTAGTCTACCAGATCATAGACGACTGTGCTGACTAAACCAAGTGCATCACCATCACGCTGACAGACCTCTACTTATTTATACACCCATAACACAGAGACAGCACCGTGTATAATGTGCAGAGAAGAACTTCAATGGTGATTATTGCTTTGCACTTTTAATTTACTGCCTATTTTTTACAACCTAACTTTGTGGAAAGGAGAAGGGGAACAACAGGTTATGGAGAGTCTCTTGGGAGCACTTTGCGCATGTCAGTAGCTCAGCTTTATCTCTACAACCCCAACTCTGGGAATGATGTCCAAATAAGGAATGTGTCATGCAGCAGATAGATGCGACTCCCCTCATTGAGACCTGCTGATAGACGTAACAGCAGAGCACAGGAGAGAGACTGAAATAGCGATGTAACCGACCTTCACGCTGGTATTTCACGTGTTTTTTTTTTCTCTCCGAAAACAAATAATTTTAAAAATATTTTTTAATATATATAATATTTGCATTACAGACTGCTGTCCATACATGTGCTCTCTGTGGACAAAGCAACTGCTTTACCCTCCCATGGTTGCGAGACTCCGCCTAAAGTCGGCTTTTCCTCCTATTTCTTTCCCTCTCTTGCAACTAAGCCACACACACCTGCGCACCAGTGGAGGCTGGTCCATAAAGGCAGAGGAGGCTGCTCCTCTATTTTTTGAGAGGCAAGAGGGAAAACATAAAAAAGAATACTTGGTTGAAATAAACCATTACCAAATCTCAGTATCATTTATAAAATATTTTTTCTCTCTTCTTTGGAAAAAATCTATTATTGGAATTCTGATTAAAATGCTTCAACAGCAACACCTGCAGGGCAGGAGGAGAAAGGGCAGTCTGTGTGAAGTGGTGGTGGAGGCAGAGGAGGATGGGCTCCTGCTGTCCTCCTTAAGGCAGGATCTTTTACATTAATTGAATGTACTTCATTTTTTTCACGCTAATCTATGATTGGCCAAGACACGTAAAATGATGCTTCAAGGGAGGATGTCCTCCATAACCAATCAACAACCAGAATACAATATTGACCAATGATAGTTCCAGATTTCATCTTCAGTTCTCTACCACTGTAACATACTTGAGTGTGACGAACTGGTAAGAGAAGAAGAGCGGTATGATATAAATAAATTGATAGTGTACCATATTAGAAAATAAATTATAATGTGCAAATTGCGAACTATATCTTTAAACACATCAGTAAAACATTACATCTTATTTAGGCCCTTTCAACAACCAAATGTCCTTTTTTTGAGATTTAGAGGTTACGTTTCACTTCTTTTATGAAGCAGTAGATAGCTGCTTCCGTTAGCCAACGCAACATCTGGCTTTTTGTAGCAGCCCCGAAGGACTGTTAAGGACTGTTGTGAAGCTAACAGGAGAATGGATTTGGATGGCGCAGCAACAGCAGGACGCCGCCAGGGAGCGGCTGGAGAGCTCTGCTCTGCTGGTGCAGCCTCAGGCTTCATTGCCTCAGCTGTCCAGGCTGGACCCTCAGTGGGACTACGGTGACGTGATGCGACCCGACGTGCTGCAGCTCTGATGTGAACTCCTCTCAACAACAATAGAAAGTTAACAACATAATTTAAATGAAACAACCAGGAGAGTTAGCTTGTTTGTCATTGTTGCTAATGATATTAGATTGGTTAACCAGCAGCCACAAAGTTCTGTTAACTAACAAACAAGATGACCAACAGCCACAAATGGAGTTTATGAGATGGATACGTCATCTCCATGAAAGAAAGAAGATATCAGATAACGTGAGTCAGATACAGCTTCTCTCTCTCTGTCTCTTTGGTCGCTAATTTCGTCTCCGATGGTTAAATGTCTCTCTGTGTGACTGTCTCTCTGTGTGAATTTATCTCCTTAACACGAATGCAGCAAAGAGATCATATAATGTGCTGTGGGTAGTTTGCTTGTAGAAGTTACAGTGAGCTGTCTGGACAAACTGATCCAGTTTTTAATTGGGTGGTTGTTCAGTCACCTGTTGATGTTGTGTGATTTTTAAATGAGTGAGCAGGAGGTCTGGCTGCTTGCTTGTGACAATTTCTTCAGTTTGTTTCTAAGCTGAGCTGTATATTAAGGGATAAGTTTAAAGTAAACTAACTGGAATGACAATTGTTAACGTCAGCTTTGTAGACTATATTTTGTATGCATATAGATAAGAGTGTGTAAGTCATGTAATTGGTACATGCATTAATACTTTCTGATGTGATTCTACACTTTTAGATTTGTGAACATTTTTAGAATTCAGTCTTTTTAGTATTCAGCATTGATCTGCACCTGTATCAGATTATAAGCTTTGTGGTACTGTATATATTTCTGTATACTAAGAAAACACACAGAAACACGTGTAAATCGTGATATGTTGTCTGTTTTTGAGAAGAACATATATCTGTTGCCACAATAGAACAATACTATAAATTTGAATTTAACTTTGTTGGAAAAATGTTGGAAAAAAAAAAAGTTTTATTGGCATATAAAATTGCCCCCCACCCCTCCGATTTCATCGGGTGGGGGACAATGATATAGTAGGATGCAGTTTGTTGTAAGATTCCATGTTGGTTTTCCTCCTGTCCTCCTCAATTTTTTGAGTCACCAACTGCCACTGGTGTGCACACACATACACAACTAACACCTCTCTTACCATCTGATGGTCAGATAATGTGGGACAGCGCTGCTCTGTCCCACGTCACCTACCATCAGACACGTGTGTTTGATACAATGAATTGGGTGAGTGCAGAGAGTGCCATCCTGCTGTTGTCTAACCAAAGCACCACAGTCACATCCGCCATTTAGTTCTCACGTGACATTACCTCCTCACATAGACACGTCTGCCATCTAAACTCTCGTGCAACATCATCACACCAGATCATGGCCGCCATCTTGCCACTCACCCACACACACACACACTCGCACGCACTCAACTGCATATGTGTTGAACCGTGTACAGCTGTTGTTTTATGTATGTTTGCTTAGGTAGAATTAGATTTTAGGATAGTGATTTATTCATCAAAGCATCTGCTAACTTTGTTAACTTTGCTATTGTTTAATAAACACTGTTATATCTTTAAAGAGAAGTCTTTTGTCATTATTGTGTTTATATACTGTGAGAAGTGACTGATTGAGAGAGTCAGAGCTTGAGCTCAAACCTAGCATTCTAGATGAACTCTTTTATGTGACTACCTCACTGTCTGGTTATTGGTCCCAGTTTCCAGATGGTGACCCGTTATTATTAATTAATATCAATGATTGTATTAAATTTATAAAATTTATAATTGTCTCTAATAATTATTAATTATTATTAATAACTCCTCCCAGCTCCAACAAGATATATTTGACATATAACAAGAGATAAATGAACAATTAACACAGGGACACAGGATTAAAACTGGGAAAATGTATTTTTCATGGGGCCTTTTAGAAGCTGGAACAAGAGAATTTGGAAATTTAAAAAAGAAAAAAAGACTCAAAACGATTAATCTATTATTAAAATAGCTGGCAATTAATTTTATAGTTGGCAACTAATTGATTAATTGACTAATCACTCTAATGCGTAATTCCCAAAATGTGGAACTATCACTATCACAGCATGCTCAAATGGATCTTACTGTACAAAGAACCTTTTTGGTGGTGTAAAAAACATGTATGAGTAAATGCAAATCAGCCACGTGACAACTGTTTATTGTTTGCTTCTGAACTAGTGTTATGCATTTTGTATTCTGTGTTTTTAAATAACTTGCTGCCTTTTGCTGAAGACACTCAACTTTTAATCTCAGTTAGGATTTCCTGGTTAAATAAAGGTGAACACATAGAGCACACATAGAGCCTAAATCTAGACCACAAAATCCTCTCTTACTGTCTTTCTCCAGTCCTACTGAAGGCAGGTGAAATTCCTCTCTCCTTCCCCTGCCTGGTAATTTTCCTCTCTGTTTGTCTCTGTGTCATTAACAGTGATTTATACGAGGGCTTGCTTGAACACGGATGATGCCAATAGGTGGGATGTGGGTACATGCCACCCAGCCCTCCCTGCTCACCTTTCTCCTCACCGCAGCAGTGATTGATCAACATAAACACAACACAAAGCAGAGGGCCATAAAAAGGAAAAACACAAATACTGGGTGTTTTGTTTCAGGAGACAATAGCTATTGTGTGTGTGGTGGTGTGCCAGGAAAGAGAGGCGTGTCTGCAGAGACATAGAGCTTTATTTTGGAGAGCAGACCAGTGCTGTCATGTATTCCTCACTTGGCTTTTAGTATTCTGCTCAAGCATCTGTGCCAATGTAAACAGCCCAGATGAAGTTATTCATAGTTTTACAACATACACATTTCAGACTCAGTTTGCATTGTCTGTTTTTTCCAATACTAAGAAGAGGAATTTGTTTTTTATGTTATGTATTATTTTTAGACATGAGGTGCTAGGGAGGGGGTTTGATAGCATATCATCATATTAAATTCCAGTGTCAAATCCTTATCAAATCAAGATCCTTTTGAATCAATTATCAAATCTTATTAGGGCTCAAGGACCAAAGTGCCAGCAGTGAGAGTGTGAGGAACCTATTGTTTTTGAAGGGATTATTAGAGCCAGGGCATGAAAGTGCCAGGGGCGCAATGGTCCCTGCCACTGAAAGCGCAAGGAACCTATTGTTTTTGAAGGGATTATTAGGGTCAGAGCACAAAAGTGCCAGGAGCCCAACGGTCCCTGGTTATGAAAGCATAAGGAACCAATTGTTTTTGAGGGGATTATTATTATTAGGGCCCTAACATGAAAGTCCCCAACAGTCCCTAGCACTGAAAGTGTGAGGAACCTATTGTTTTTTTTAGGATGATGATGATGATGATGATGATGATGATTATTATTATTATTATTATTATTATTCTCCTATGTGTTATCTATCCAGTCTCATGACCCTGAACCATAGTTGGGTGGCCACTGGCGTGACGCTAGCTCACTTAGCTTAGTCTGGCTTGCAGCTGGTAACAAGCTTTATGAAGAATCTGGTCAAACTCTGCGGTGGAGAACGAGACACCTTATTCCAGCACTGCAGCAGACTTAATACATAGCCTCCATGTGATGCATCTGACTCTTTTATTCACTTACAGTGGTGGCTTATTTCTCCCTCTCGGCATACAACTATTTACTGTGGCTGCGGCTAAAAACACACACTTCCAACTGCTGGTGTTTACACTACTACGTCACACATACAGACCCACAAAGCCCACAAAGCCACCTGCTTGAAGGAGCAGGCTTGACTTGCAACACATGGCATTGCGTTTTTGAGGGGCTTAAAATGCTCGAAAACTCATGAAAATTGGCACACATGTCAGAACTGGTGAAAATTGCAAAGTTTTGTAGTGATTGGGACATTCCACTTATGTTTATATTGCCTACTGGCAACAGGAAGTGAAGCCTAAATGTCATATAGTTGATATATGACTATACGACAATATAATGTCGTATAGTCATATATCAAATGTATACACAATTTCCAATATGTCATCTCCAGCACCATGTACTGCACACAGAAAATAATATTTTAACATTTGTTACAATATTTTAACATTTTGTAACAAATGCATTTACTAGTTTTTCTGCATCTTTTTGGGACAGGATGTGTCTGATTTTTGCGATATTACGTAAGTGAAAAAAGGCAGTCCTTGAGATTTGATTTATGTGGGAGTTAAAGGACATATCCTGATCAAAGATAACTCCCAGATTCCTTATGGTGGTGCTAGAGGCCAGGGTAATGCCATCCAGAGTAGCTATATCATTGGATAATGTGTTTCTAACTTGTTTAGAGCCAAACACAATGACTGAGTTTTATCTGATTTTAGTAGTAGAAAATTACAGGTCATCCAGGTCTTTATGTCCTTAAGGCATGCTTGGAGTTTGTTTAACTGATTGGTTTTATCTGGCTTCATTGATAAATATAATTGAGTATTATCTGCATAACAATGAAAATTTATGGAGTGTTTCCTAGGCTTCCTTAAGCAGCCTGGGATGGGGTGTAAGAGACAGGTTGATGGTTTAGCTGAACAAATTATTGAAGTTAGTTCAGAAAAATCGACTGGAGAAAAACAGTCCAAATATATGTCAGGATTTACAGCTGTTTCTAAGGTGCCTGTGTTTGGGGAGAAATCAGTGCCTGTTGAGGGCAGGAAGTGGTGAATTTTGCCTCTAATAGTTAGAATTTTATCATTAAAGAAGCTCATGAAGTCATTACTACTGAGAGCTATAGGAATACATGGATCAATAGAGTTATGACTCTTTGTCAGCCTGGCTAAAGTGCTGAAAAGGAAGCTAGGGCTGTTTTTATTCTCTTCTATTAATGCTGAGTAATAGCATTACAGAGGGCCCTCCTATATATTTTAAGACTATCTAGCCAGACTAAGCGAGATTCTTCCACTTTGGTTGAATGCCAAATCTTTCAAATTTGCGGGTTTAGGAGTTATACCGTGGAGCTAAACTCTTTATTATTTTCCTTTTTAAAGGCGCGATGGAATCGAGTGTTTTTCGCAATAAGAGTCCTCTGAAGTACTGAGACATGGCATTGAATTCAGTACTGATGGAATTGCTTCCATAAATTTAGCTACAGCACTAACAGATAGACATCTAGTGAGGACATTTTTGTCTAATTTTGTGTAATCCCGTAATAGGAATTAAAAAGTTCTTAAGTAATGATCTGATAAAATATGATTTTGTGGAAAAATTATTAAATGTTCAATTTCAATCCCATAACTCAGAACAAGGTCGAGGGTGTGGTTAAGACAGTGAGTGGGATTATTTACACACTGAGAGAAGCCAATTGAGTCTGACAAGAAGATAAAGGTAGTGCTGAGACAATCATTATCAACATTCACATGAATATTAAAATCACCCACTATAATGACTTTATCTGTACTAAGGACTAAGTTTGATAAAAACTCTGAGAATTCAGATAGGAATTCAGAGTATGGGCCAGGAGAACGGTACACTATAACACATAGAGCTGGCTGTAAAGTTTTCTAGGTTGGGTGAGAGAGACTAAGAACAAGGCTTTCAAATGAGTTATGATTAAATTTAGATCTAGGGTTGATGATTAGGCTTGAGTTGAAAATGGCTGCAACTCCACCTCCTCGGCCACTGTCTTGAGGAATGTGAGTATTAATATGACTGGGGGGAGTAGATTCATTTAGGCTGACATATTCTTCATGACACAGCCAGGTTTCAGTAAGACAAAATAAATCAATATGATGATCTGAGATTAAATTGTTTTCTAATACAGCTTTAGATGATAGTGATCTAATGTTCAAGAGTCCACATTTAATTCTCTTATTTTGTTGTACTATTGCAGTAGTGGCTTTAATTTTTATTAGATTTTTATGAATGACTCGTCTTCTGTTTACTTTGGATTTAATTGAATTAAATGACACAGTCTCTATGTAATTTTGGGTGGATAACTGCTCTAATGGAAGCGTAGAGAAGCGTGTAGGACTGCAGCTCTGCCTCCTGGTCTCAACTCTAGATTGTCATGGTTTTGGTCTACTAATAAACTCAGCCATATTTCTAGATATGAGAGCAGCTCCATCCAAAGTGGGATGTATGCTGTCTCTCCTAATCAGACCAGGTCTTCCCCAGAAAGTCTGCCAATTATCTATGAAGCCCACATCGTTTGCTGGACACCACCTCGACAGCCAGCGGTTGAAAAGTGACATGTGGCCATACATGTCATCACTCGTCAGATTTTGCAGGGGCCCAGAGAAAACTACAGAGTCTGACATTGTCTTTGCAAATGTACACACCGACTCAACATTAATTTTAGTTACCTCCAATTGGCATAATCCGTTGTTACTGCCGACATGAATGACAATCGTACCATATTTATCCTTAGCCAGCAGTTTTAAATTTGATTCTAGGTCACCCGCTCTGGCCCCAGGAATACATTTGACTATGGCTGCTGGTTTTGCTAACTTCACGTTTCTGACTATGGAGCTGCCAATATCCAGAGTTGGTTTCTCAGCGGGTGTGTCACTGAGGGGGGAGAACTTGTTTGACATGCGAACAGGATGGTGGTGAACCATGGGCTTCTGCTTAGGGCTATGCTTCCTTCGGACAGTCACCCAGCCACCCTGGCTTCCCGGCTGCTCGGGAACTACTGGGGGAGTATGAACTACGCTAGGTTGCGTCACGTACTGGAACAGTGCTGCACAGAGACTCCCAAACGCTATTGATTTCCGAATGAATGGATATTTGGCGTTATTTTTGGCATTAAAAAATATTTTTTTGGCCTGGCCGGGGTTCTCGTTGTTATCATTATGGAGAAACACTGATTCAGTAAACATTTAGTAAGCGTTGAGAACAGTTAGACCTAGTCGTCTCCATTAGGTTGGGCTGAAAACAACGGGGGTGTTTTGAATACACCCCCATTTTCACAGGTAATTTGTTAGTCTGTTCCTCCCGCTGCAGGAAATAATGGATTAATCCTGGAAGGCTACTGATGTAGCACTTTTCTCCTTATGAAAGTAACACGGCAATTATTCAACCAATGAGAATTTGGTCGGATGAGAGCATATCGACCAACTAATTGACCAGTCGACTACAGCCCTACTCTTTTCACTCAAAGACGATCTTTGTCTGAATACAGACAGCAGCTGCAGAGAGCACATTAACCAGAAAACTTTTTATTTTGTTATGTACAGTACATTGCAGTATGATATGAGTATGAATATAAGTTGTTGTAATTTTACATTGCTGTGGGTAATTTGATTCTTAGGTCTCTCTTCAGTTTTGTACTGCTGATGCTAGCTGCTTACATAATGGAATCTAATTTACTATGTCAACTGCACATGTGAAAGCAAATATGCACATATACTATAATGAAGGGATCTATACCCAATGCAACAGCAAGGCTCCTAAATATGTTTTTGGACAACAATGAAGGATCTATGGTAGGGTTGGGCCGATGGGCGTCACTGATGGCTGATAGTCATTGACCACTGAGCCTCTACCATCGTGACATTGAGAGTTAGTTGTCATCAAGTTGACCTGGTTCACTGTCTCTTCTCTGTTAGCAACATAAATTAATCATCTGTTTTGTTTTCTTTCTTGCTAATCTTTGATAAAAACAAAGTATCCTTTAAAAAAAAAGGTGTAATTTTCCTCTCTGTATGATCCACATAGACCACTCTTATATTCACAAGTGCAATCAGACTTTGTAGCAGAGAGATGATCTCGTTAAGTAATATGCAGATTTATGCAGTAATTTGCATAACAAATCAGTTTGGTGGTGTTGAGGTGATAATGAGCGAGTGAAAACAAGGTGATAAAAAAAGCACAGGAGACCAAGAGAACAGAAGTAAAAGAAATAACAGCAGACAAAGACAGCATTTTAAGAGAGTGAAGGTTAACAGCTCACTTGTTGTTCAGTTATGTTTGAAATAAATCTGGTAAGTGATGTCATTTCCATACTTCCCACTCACTCTGCATTCTGGTAACAGCTCAGTGCTGGTTTGTTTTCACTACCATTTATTTTTATGTGCACTTGCACAAACAAAATACAAATTTGTACTATTCAAACTGTTTTTGAAGGAGAATAATTATACACACATCACATAGGTGCAAGGCTATTAGAAAGCAGCATCTATGAAAAAAGGAAGAAGGCCTGCATAGTTACTCCAAGCCACAAAATTTTATCAATCAGGACAATTTTTTGATCCTACTCAGATTTTTGTCAGGTAAAAATGTTAAGTTATGTGTAAAGAAGGACAAAAAACTCATATACATCCATGCACAGCAACCGGCTGATATGCTCTATGATGACAGGTGTGGTTAACCATCCAACATAAATATCTCAAAGCAATATACAATTCAATACAGTACATCAAATAGAGCATATCATATATAAGCATAGCACAAAACGTGAGGAAATTTGTGTTTGGTAGATTATTTCTTCATTGTAACAATGCTTCTTGGCAATAAATCTTGTACCGTTGGAAAGCCTGTTTATTTCCCTTTTAAATGGTGCCACATTTGTAAGGAACATGCATTTGTGGGATGAGCAGCAGAACTGAGTATGTGGCTTGCGCTGAAAAATTTGCCAAATATTCTCTGCCAATGCCAAACAGCTTATTTTTCTGTTGCTACTGACTCTTGTTTTGAGCTTTTGGTACCCCCAGCAGTGTGTGACCAGGCTGAACAACCTTGATGGAATGACCTGCCAGCAGTGCTGACCTCAACCCCATTGAACACTTGTGGGATCAGCTTGGGTGTGCTGTTCATGCTAGAGTGAGCAACACAACCATGTTGGCTGACTTGCGACAAATGCTGGTTGAAGAATGGGATGCCACCCCACAGCAGTGTGTGACCAGGCTCGTGACCAGCATGAGGAGGAGTTGCCAGGCTGTTGTGGCTGTGAATGGTTCTTCCACACGCTACTGAGGCTCCTGTTTGTTAAATGAATAAATTGTTAAATTGCCAATATGTCTTGTTTCTTCAAACTTCAATCATCCAATCCACCAAACACCAAACAATGTCAATGGCAGAATAAGCTGTTTGGCATTGGCAGAGAAGATTTTGCAAATTTTTCATCGGCGCAAGCCACATACTCAGCTCTACTGCTCATCCTACAAATGCATGTTCCTTACAAATGTGGCACTATTTAAAAGGGAAATAAACAGGCACCTGATTGGCCCTATGCTGCCAGGAGGCCTGCCATGACTGCCCTTCACCGTTTTTCGCCCATTTGCGCTGGTGTCGGCAACATGTGCACTGGAACCTGAACATGTGGAGAAACATTATGTTCAGCGATGAGTCCAGATTCTGCCTACGGCAGTTGGATCATGGGGTCAAAGTGTGGAGAAGATGTGGAGAACGCTATGCTGATTGCTGTACCGATAACATAAGTAACATCTTTTGGTGGAGGCATCTTTTGGTGGAGGCAGTGTGATGGTGTGAGGCGGCACTTCCCTCACAGGAAAAACGAGGCTTGTCATCATTGGAGGCAATCTCAATGCAGAGAGATATCGAGATGAGATTCTGCAACCAGTGGCAATCCCATATCTCCACAGTCTGGGACGGAACTCTATCCTCCAAGACAGTGGCAGCTGGTGACTCAAAAAATTGGGGAGGACAGGAGGAAAACCAACATGGAATCTTACAACAAACCGCATCATACTATATCATTGTCGTATATTGAGCAATAAGCTTAAAGTAACTAAAATAACAAGTGTTAACATGTCAGCTTTGTAGACTATATTTTTCATATAGATAAGAGTGTGTAAGTCATGTATTTGATACATCCATTAATACTTTTTTAGATCTGTGGATGTTTTTAGTGTTCAGTCTTTCTAGTGTTCAGCACTGATCTGAACCTGTATCACATTATAAGCTTTATGGTACTTTATATATTTCTGTATACTAAGAAAATACATAGGAAATATGTGTAAATCATGTGATATGTTGTCGGTTTTGATTAGAACATAAATCTGTTTGTTTAAAGTTTAAATATTAAAACTGAAAGTTTATGTCATTTAGTGTCTCGTCCTCTGAGGGATAAAAACTTGGACTAATATTCTTAGATGTCCACAAATGCTATTTTGCAAAACAAATGTGATGAGAACTGTCATTCAGAAGGATTATACAAAATAAAGAGACAGTAGAAGATAGAGGCTGCATGAATGCAAACACAGTGAATGAAAAGATGCCAGTGGAGATTTTCGGAGGCAGGTCTGCACTAAGTGGCTCAAACTGAGGCCAGAATAATTTACCTTGTGATGAAAATGTTTCAATTTCAGCAAAAACCTGTTTCAAGGTTCAAAGGACATTTTTGGGGGGTTTTCTTGCTGAGAAATAGATTAGAAGATTGATACCACTCTCATGTCTGTATGGTAAATACATCTACTACCAGCTAACTTAGCTTAGAATAAAGATGGGAAACTAAGGGAAAAAGCTAGCCTGGCTCTGTCCAAAGGTAACAAAATCTTCATACTAGCACCTAAATCTCACTAATATCATGTTATATCTCATTTGTTGAATCCTTACAAAGACAGAAGTGTAAAAAGAACATTTTTTGCAGGGAGTTATGTGTCATTTCTTGGCCAGGATCAGTAACTTCCTGGATCCTCGGCTGGTTACTTGGCAAACTGGAGATGTGAAGTCTGACAGACGTGGATGTTTACCAGGCAGAGAGGAGGTCATGAAATATGCTATCAAGTTGCATTATGGGAAATATAACATCCACTATTTTGAATTCTGTCCCTTGCAAGTCCACCCAAATGTATGGTAGTGCAATACTAAATGGCTAGGGTATTTTTTCTAGTTTAACATTTTGACACAGAAGTAAGAGATGCATTTATCCAATCTGCTGCAGATACGGTTTTGTCTTCAGCTCAGTCACTTTAAAAGGGAAGGAGAACACTTTTCAATCATCTATCCAATAGACAATTGACACGAAATACTCCACAAGAGGTGATGTATGAATGTTGAGACATGTAGTAATTCTTGTGTAGTAACATGTTCCTTGGTTTCCAGTCTCACCCTGTGACAGCATCCTATAGTCTGTATGCAGAGAGGAGCTGCTGGAAGCTGAGCTGGTTCATTCTAGTCTGGACTGCTTTGGTGTGGTTTGGCATGGGACTCTCTTTGCCATATGGACTGTTCTAGCAATAACACACTGTGCTGTTCACTTGGCTGAACACTAAACAGTAATCAGTCGTTTCCTATTTACATGCTGCTCCATAACTGTCAACCATCAATTTATTTAACACTTAATGTCATAAAAACTATTTTCTTACAATTTAGTAATTCAGCAAATAATAGAAAAATTGCAACACTTTGACATCCTGTCATAATCCCTTAGAATTTTCATTTGGTGTTATATTGTGCTGAGAGCATA
Source organism: Thunnus thynnus (assembly GCF_963924715.1). Lineage (NCBI taxonomy): Eukaryota > Metazoa > Chordata > Actinopteri > Scombriformes > Scombridae > Thunnus > Thunnus thynnus. Next base: position 33,940,644 of record NC_089527.1, read on the forward strand.
ACTGACTGTTTGATGAAACCCTCCTCTGAACATCGATTATCCAATCATAGCTTAGCAACTGAGCATGGCAGGTCTTTCAGGTTTTGTATTTCTCCACATGTTGAAGTGGTGTTCACAGAGCTTTGGTAAAAGTAACCCTGGATATAAAGGAGGATGGAGCCTTTTTTTAACACAAGAGCAAAAGTATAAGGAATGGATTTAATTACTGCATTTAGTAAACTGCATTTTGTGGGGTTACAGGCTACAGCCCTGTTCATAACTGACACTGTGTATCCTCCTCTATATACTTAACTACAAACTAACTAGCTCTACACTGCAGTACTAGAATAATGCTGTTTCTCCATTTACATACCATCTACATGGATCATCAGCTGGTTAGGGTGCTGACTGTTAACCTGGGACCAGTTAGCTTTAGCCTCAAGGGGGAAGTATACTTCTCTACTCCTCCAGCTCTGATTGACCATAAGTCGACCTTCAGTCTGTTAGCATGATATCATGTCATCAAGTGCATATTTAAGACTAGTTTTAAAAAGTCGGCCAGAAATGGCGTCTTCAACAGTCGCAGAGCTGACATTAGGCTAATTAGCCAGCTAGCTACAACTGATAAAACCTGCCAGTGACAGTTGTCATTCCAGCTGACAAAATTGATGGTTGCAAGGTAGAAATGAGATGATGAGTAGATGTCTACTTCTGTTTTAAATCAACCACCCATTGTTTAAACATTGCTAATATTGGTAATATAATTTGATGGTAAATGTGCCACTTTGTCAATGTAAACGGCATAGTTGTTAGTTGCCCTGCTACTGCAGTAATTATGGTAGGCTTAAGGCACTTTATCAGCTTTGACTAGACTGCTGTAATTACTATAGTAGGAGTACAACTGAATTTAAAAGGTGGATGGCTTCCCTGAAGTAAAGACGCTCCGCTTCTGAAATGTTAGCCACCATGATGTCACCCACTGATTTATGGACTCCAATTTTGAAGCCTCGAATGAGGCATTTTGACCGTTATTTGGTCAAAATGGTTACCACTATTTGGTGCTAAAGACCGCCAACTACTTAAACTTCATCTTGCTGTACATCATGTGAATTTCATGTAAATCGGATAATGTTTGTCACATAAGGCAGACTTCCTGGCCCTAACTATAAGCTTTATCAAAAAGTTTAGTTTTAAGCCTACTCTTAAACACAGAAAGGGTGTCTGCCTCCATACACTTTCAATGTTACACAGATGTTAGGCTGTTAGGCAGACTGTTAGGCTCCTGGTTCCACAGGAGAGGAGCCTGAGAGCTGAAGGCTCTGCCTCCCATTCTACTTTTGGAGACTCTAGGAACCACAAGTAAGCCTGCATTCTGGGAGTGCAGTGTTCTAGAGGGGTAATAGGGTACTATGAGCTCTTTAAGATATGATGGTGCCTGACCATTAAGGGCTTTTGCAGGTGAGAAGAAGGATTGACATTCTATTCTGGATTTTACAGGAAGCCATTGCAGAGAAACTAAAATGGGAGAAATATGATCTCTTTTTCAAATTTTGTCATGCAGCTGGACCGTTTTTAGAGACTTGTTGGGGCAGCGTGATAATAAGGAATTGCAATAATCCAGCCTAGAAATAACAAAAGCATGGACTGGTTTTTCTGCCTGTTTTTGAGACGGGACGTGCCTGGTTTTTGCAATATTATGTGGGTGAAAAAAGGCAGTCCTTGAAATTTGTTTTATGTGGGAGTTAAAAGACATATCCTGATTAAAGATAACTCCCAGATTCCTTATGATGGAGCTGGAGGTCAGGATAATGGCATCCAGAGTAGCTATGTCATTAGATAATGTGTTTCTAAAGTGTTTAGGGCCAAGCACAAGAACTCAAGTTTTGTCTGAGTTTAGTAGCAGAAAATTGCAGGTCAACCAGGTCTTTATGTCCTCAAGGCATGCTTAGATGTTAGTTAACTGGTTGGTTTCATCATATTAATAAATATAATTGGGTATCATCTGCATAACAGTGAAAGTTTATGTTTGTAAAGTTTATGTGTTTCCTAATAATATTGCCTAAAAGAAGCATATGTAGGGTAAATAGTATTGGTCCAAGCACAGAACCATGTGAACTCTGTGTCTAACTTTTGTGTGCATGGAGGATTCATTGTTAACATGTACAAACTGAAACTGATCTGATAATAGGACTAAAGAATTCAAGATTCAAGATTTAGTTTGTCATTTTCTTGTGTATTTGCATACACACAAAAAACTAAATGCTGTTCCTCCCAGCCCACAGCAGTGTAACAAAAACAGAAAGGATAAAGAAAGTACATGTCTCAGTTCGATGTAGACAGCTCTTGCATGTCAACAACTGACCAGCACTGATGGGGGAGTGAAATACGAATGTCTACATGATGACGTAGACATAGACATGGACAAAGACACTGCATAGTCAGAACTAGGAGAGGCCGCTGCAAACGTCGTCACGCTGCTATCATACCAGTTCATGAAGAGAGAGAGAACCACCAACAAGGACCCCTTCATTTCTCCTCTTATCTTCACAAAATAACACTTCTGTTAGCTTCCTCAGTGCAGTTTCTCCTTTTGAAGGTTGGTAACAGTGGCAGGTAGCATTTAGCAGTTGACAGCTAGCTAGTGTTTTGATTTAAAAAATATATCCAAAGATGATATTTCCTCTTCTGTTGATTAAAGCTGTTACCTCTTCTTTAGAGTTCTTTTCTGAAGATTATTAGGTTATTTTGCAAAATGTCACACTTTTTAGGTTCAAGTTTTAGATGTATTCAGGAGCACATCCATCTTAGTGCGGTTCTTTTAATTCCAATTAAAAGCTCCAGTCTTTGTAATAGGATGTGATGGTCAATGGTATGAAATGCAGCACTAAGATCTACACAAGTACAGAGAGAAGTCCTTTGTCTGATGCAGAGAACAGAAAGCTTATGTTATATACAGGCTTAGCAATAGTAACTAAGGGTGACAAGCCTTAAACGATGCATCCTCCATTGCCTTTGTATGCAATCTCTAAAACTCTATTTGTGTTCTGACTGAACACACAGTTACACGGAACCATCAATTGCCCTGCACTCACAGTGTGTCAGTAGTGATATAACGCCTTGTATTGCTTTATGAGTACTAAGGGTGTAACGGTATGTGTATTTGTCCCAAACCGTCAAGGTGCAAATGTTACAGTTTGGTGCATGCAGTCGTATGAAGAATATGCTCTATGACCCCAACAACTCTGACATGCAGAACAATAATTCTAGCACTGCACCACTTAGATTAGATATAGTATGCCCATGGTTGCCTGGTTACTCTGGTTACCCTGCAGTCAGAATGACAAACTAGAGACCCATAACACTGACTGAGTGCAAAACTATGCTCCATTATCTCCATAGTGAAATTCTATCTCGTCTCCCCGTCTCCCTCTCCTCTCTGTGATGGTTGGCTTCTCACTCCACTTTTGAGTAAAGCTGTTCAGAACAACAATAAAAACATTTGATTTCTGAAGTGGTCAGACATCATCAGATCATAAGAACCAGTTCTGAGAGAGAAAAATGTAGTTAAAAAGTATGAAATTAAAAGTATTGATTTGGTCCCTCTGACTGAGACGTTATTATATATATCAATTGATTATAAATACTGAAGCATCAGTGTTACAGTTGTAGCTGCTGGAGGTGGAGCTAGTTTCAACTACTTTATAAAGGCTACAGTTAAACCATAAATCATCATCATAAAACAGCTGTCGGCAGGTGTCTAGACTCCTTGCAAGAAACAGAAAGTTTGTTATCCTTTCCTACTGCAGCACAACTAAACTGTTTCAATAATAGTTACAGCCAATGAGCCACTGTTGGATGTTTACATTTTTCAAAATAAAGGACCAAAATATTATCTACTACCTTTCTTTTTTCCCTGCTGTACCGAAATTGTACCACACTGTGACTCCAAAACCAAGGTACATACCGGAACATGAATTTTGTGTACTGTTACATACTAAACAGTTTTGATAATCGATATCATGCAAAACATTCTCTGGTTCCAGCTTGTTAAATGTGAGGTTTGGTACTTTTCTCTGTTTTACATTATAGTAAGTATGATGGGTTTTTCTGGATTTTGGACTGCTGGTTATGCAAAAGAAGACATTTGAAGAAGTCACCTTGGGCTCTGGACATTTAATTGTTACGTTTTATGTAAATAATACTCTGAGATGTCATTCTAAGCTGTTTCTGATTGAATGATGCTGATTCACATTGTTGTCCATGAGATGAGTTAGGTAGTCACTATTTGTCCATGGGCTGAACAGAGTTTTGTCAGAAGATTTCTAATCACATCAGCTCTCTGTGTTCTTGCTTCTTTTTACACCCAGTTTTACTGCTTTTGTTTCCCTGTGAGTTTTTGTTACTCACCCTTTAGAAAGGTGAGCACAACCCAGCTGGTGCTCAGTGTGTGGGTGTGTGTGTGTAAATGTGTGAGTTTGGCAGCATTCTCGCCCTCAGGATGCTGTAAATCATACAACAGTTTATTAGCGACTCCACCAGCCTTGAATCCAGCACACATGCTCACAGAGTTAGCGTGTTGCTTCAGGGGATTGGGAGGGTTGAGATGATGTCATGGCTGAAACTTGAAGAGATCTCAACACACACACATTTACTTCATTAGGACAGCATGAAAGCCTCGGCACAAGATGTTTAAGACTGATGAGCACTCTCTTTCTTTGTTTCCACAGGGAGCATCAGAAGTGAGCTGCTGCAGTGGAACAGTAAGTCATAAGTTTGTCTCATTATCTTCATCCTTTTTCCTTCCTTTCTTAAATTCTTATGAGATTTGATCTCTGGACATAGATATGACATTGACTCCTCATAAGCAGGTTTGATGTCTCCTCTTGACAAATATAAATCAACAGGATGACAGCTGCTATTAATGATCAGTGTTCGTTTGGCATCCGACTGTGGATTACAGATTGATGAAATACTGCTTCTCTGTTTTACTACAGATTTATACTCCAGATACAGGTGTATTTATACCACAGATACAGGTGTATTTATACTCCAGATACAGTGTATTTATACCACAGATTTGTACACAATATACATTGCACTACAGAAACAGGTGTATTTGAACCACCGATAAAGGTGATTTATTCTACAGATACAGGTGTATTTATACTACAGATACAGTTGTATTTATACTACAGATAAAGGTGTATTTGTTCTACAGATACAGGTATATTTATACTACAGATACAGGTGTCTTTATACTCCAGATACAGGTGTATTCATACTCCAGATACAGGTGTATTTGCACTACAGACACAGGTGTATTTATGCTACAGATACAGGTATACACACGACCTCAATCGCTTGCTCGTGTCAATTTGCCCTGTACAACATCAGGAAGATCAGACCCTACTTGTCTGAGTATGCGGCAAATCTCCTGGTACAAGCTCTCATAATATCATGCATTGACCACTGCAACTCCTTACTGGCAGGCCTCCCTGCATTTACGTTCAAACCTCTGCAGATGATCTAGAATGCGGCGGCACAGCTGGTCTACAACCAGCTCAAAACAGCATGTCACCCCACTGTTCATATCCCTCCACTGGCTCCCACTTGCTGCCTGCATCAAATTCAAAACTCTGACACTTGCTTACAAAACAGCAACTAAAACAGCACCTGCTTACCTGAACTCCCTCATTCAGGTCTACACTCCCTCTAGCCAGACTCTTCTCTTCTGTAGTTCCCCAGTCGTGGAACAAGTTGATGAACTGAAGGACTGAAACTTCAGACTCAAACTTAGCTTTATGGCACTTACTTGTTTTTATTTGTTAATAGTGCAATACAAATGACCAATATGAAAGACAACAAATGACAGAAACAAAAAGAGAGAAAAGGCAAAACAGCAGCAACAATAACAACAAGAATGATGAAAGAGCAAAAAAACAAACAAACAAAAGAGGCATAATGTTTGGCTTGTTATTGTCGTTATTGTGTGTGTTTGTGTGGGTGGGTTTTTTGTGTGAAAGATATAGAGGGGAGAGAGAGCATAAGGGGGGCAGTAATAACCAAAGGAAGAAAGAAAAAGAAAGGAATAAGAAAAACATAGCTACAATGCAGCTTGGAGGGCGGGTTAGGTCAGGACAGCTGGGTAAGGGCAGAATTTCTGTATTTATTTTTGTTTTTCCTTCCTTTTAACTTTTGTTTGTTTGCTTGTTTTATCATTTTTTATTCTTAATTGTTAGCTCTTTTCCCCTCTTCTCTTCCTTGCTTCTTTGCTTTCACCTGCTTCAGGCTACCACCTGGCCTGTAGGAGGTGGCTGGCTATTTGGAGGACAGATGCCCTTTAGAACAGCCCCCACCTCTACAGGAGGGCTCTATTCTGCTGGTTCTGAGGAGCATCTTTCTATTTGACTCCAAGCTGTCCCAAACCAGTCCAGTTCCCCAAACCCCTGACCACCCCAGTCACCAGAGCCCAGTCCAAGGAGGCCCCATTATTCAGATATGGTTGGAATGAAGGGATAAATAGTACATAATAGAATAAAACATAGCAAAAGATTAATGAATATTCAAAAAAGTTTATAAATATACATAAAAGAGTGAGAGTAGAAGGGATGAGACATCTGTGAATAGAGTGGGTTGTTGAGTGAGGAGGGTCAGTATAATTTTTAATTGTATGCCTGTGTATGGCCTAAACGTGAAGATGCTTGTGCATGTACAGGTGTATTTATACAACAGATACAGGTGAATTTATACAGCAGATACAGGTGTATTAATTCTGCAGATCATCATAAAGGTATCATAAAGACACCTTGAATCATAAAAAGCAGAAAACTCACCCCAAACTGTGAATTTTTTATTTTTTTTTTACATTTTAACATACCTGAAAAAATATACACAACTCACTACAATAACACACAAAACCCCTCAAAGAAGTGTGTGTGTGTGTGTGTGTGTGTGTGTGTGCGTGTGTCTGTGTGTCAGGTGTGTGCACACTGTAGCACCCAGAGGCAGATCACTGTAGGCTGAGAGAAAGCAGTGAGGCTGGATTAGGATGGATTAGCACTGTCGTCATCATCATACATTTAGCTTTCCCCTCCCACAATTTCTCTCTCCTTTTTCTCCTCCTTCCTTCTTTCCTCACAGGTCCTCCTCTCTTTTACCCTTCTCTCTAGCTATTCACCATCTTTTTTTCTCCTCTCCTGTAGTCTCCTGTAATTTAATTTTTAAAATTATTTTCCTCTCCTCCACCCTTCTCCTCCATTATCATATATTTTTTCTATTCATCCCCTTTACCTCTTTCACCCCATCTCCTTGTTTGCTCTTCTTTTTTAATTTCCCCATTCCCCTTCTCTCTCTTCTTCACCTTTCATTTCTCCTCCATTCCCCATCATTCCCCTCCTCTTCTCTCCTCTCGTCTTTTCCCCTCTCCTCCCCTCTTCTTCCCTCCCCCATCGTCTCCACCTTTTTCCTCCTCAGAGGGGACAGCAGAGGAGCGCAAGGAGCAGTAGGGCCAGAATTTACATCTTGATGTATCAGTTTCCTGCAGCAGCAGAGGCGGTGATGGATGACGCGTTGCCGGCGCTGCGGCGCTGCTATGAGTTACTGTGGTGATTACCGGCAGAGACGGCTACTCACTGGCCACTTCATCACTGTGACTGGTAGGGAGAAAGTCGAGAAAAGAGAGAGAAAAAGGAGCGAGAGACAGGAAAACAGAAAGAGAAGTGAGAAAAACGCAGTTGGAGTAGAGGGCAGGGGAAGGCAGCGGTGACTTGTTATGGCAGGATGGAGGAACAGAATGATTAGAGGGGAGGATGTTCTACTGGAGGAAAGAAAATTGTTCTCATGTGGAAAATAGCAGCAAGGATGTAAAACATGAGTCAGATGAGTAGATTCATATAAATTTACTCTTTGTGATTCAGGTTTGTAAAAAGTAACTGCAGTCGAAACTGCTTATAGTGATCACAGTTTCAGTTATCAACTGCTTATATGGATCAAAAAGCTTGGGACAGAATCATACCCATACAAATGCTGTTTAAATAATTTACTTATAATAATCAAGTAGTCTGCTTACAATGTTCATTTTTGGTCTTTTCATACATGACAACATATGAAAAAGATTTTTAAAACACAGTAATTCTACTTTGTTTAGTCTCCTTGAGGCTTATGACAAACTGCCAAAAATGAGCTGAGATCCAGCAGCGAAACAAGCATATGAAACAGCTGTACTCTATTTTGAAACAGTCAATAAAATTCAGTAAATAGCGAAGCTGCCCGTTTCATTCCACTATATTCTTGAAATAAATATAAAAATATCAATTAGATGGTAATCTGCATGAGAAATAAAGAAAAAGAAAAAAAATTTGGTTATAGTAATCATCCACTTGTAGTGATCAATTTGACCCGGACAGATGTGATCACACTAAGCAGTTTCCACTGTACTTGCTGCTTAAGTTACATTTTGAGGTACCTGTACATGGCACATGCCAACTCAAATATTTGAGATTAGATGTATTTAGAAATAATTAAATTCTATTTTCACAATAAGTTTCATATGTTTAATTAGCTTTAGTAATAAAGTGTATAAACAAAAGTCACTTCTCTGTGTGTTTTTATTGTTAACTCTGCCTGCTACACACAGACCCCCCTCTCTGTTTGGGCTACTTAGTTCCTTCCAGCTAGAAAACTCTACATAGTATTAGCGGAGCTGGTAAAGCCGCTCAGCTGCGGCTGGAAGTCATGTAGAATCATTGTTAAGCACAGTGTGAGGTTTGAATAACCAATATCAGCTCACCCCATGAAACAGTTTAACTTGAATGAATTTGTAAATTACTTACAGCTTCAGAACTTCACTTCAAAGTAACTTTCACCACTATCAGTGGTTTAACTATAACCCACAAGTTATTAACATTAGTATTAGCTTGTTGTTCTTTGCTATTATTAGTAGCTAGATTGTTGTTTTTGTCTAAACTAATTTGCAGCACTGAAATCTATTATATAAAATCCAGTATATACAATATAAATACTGTCATTAAAAACAGCAGCTATATGTGTGTTACATAATGAGTACATACACATTACATAAACAGTTCTGCTAGCTAACCAGCTAACATTAGCCTTGAGTTTAAAGCTTTTTCGCTAACATTTTCATGTTCAATATTGCTATTAAATAGTTATAGTTGTAGATAGGTACTGATCGGGAGGCAGTTTGATCATAAACATAAAAGCCCAAGCTGATAATGACTGCAAACAACTTGGTATGGTGTGTACGTTAACATATGTATAGTGAAATTGTGAAACCTCACAAAAATTTGACTGGATGTTATAAAACATTATGCATCACTACAGATAAGGTAATTCAAATTATCCACGATCCAGTTAGTAAATATATTTCCTAACACAACACAATGTAAATGGGAAAACTAATTATGTTATATGTTATATGGTTGATGATTTTGATAATTTCTGCAGTCTTTCACCTCTCAGGGAAGCATGAAGAAAAAATGCGCATCTGCTGCTTTACTTATAAAACCTTGTGTACCACGGAACATTCACCTCCAGTCTCTCTCTGTGTGTCTCATCCCGTGGTTGGTGATTTCATGTCTAGACCAGCCACTGCCTGCCATCCAGCTGTGGGAAAATCTGACATCTCCTCCTACCTCCTGCCCTCTATAAATCCTGAGAAAAAAACAGATCTATGCTTCATTTTGCTGTGGGCTTATTAAAATGGAAAGTTAAGGGACCTCGTATGTGTCAGCACTGCAGCAGTCATGAAAGGGGAGTTACTGTTCATTGTCGCTATTAGTCAGACCTGCACACTGTGAGAATGTACAGATTTCATAAAAAAAGGATTGACCATGTTTCTATCCACACAATATGGATGGTTGGTTGGTTGGTCAGTTAGTCCACCACTGTGGTCTAGACTGGAATAGCTCAACAAATACTGTATGGACTGCCATGAAATTGAATACAGACACACATGTTCCTCAGAGGATGTATTTTAATAACTTTGGTCATTCTCTTTTCATACTGTACCACTATCATCTGGCCAAATTCTAATTTGCACAATACTTTGGTTTATGACCAAATACCTGCACAACTAATGACATTCCCATCATTCTCCGCTGTACTTTGTATTTCCTACTAATATACACGTTAGCGTGCTAAAGTGCTAAACTAAGATTATGGTAAACATCAACACATTAGCATTGCATACTGATGTTAAAATTTGGCTCCGGCCTCAGAGAGCTAGCATGGCTGTTAGTTTTGTTAATTCATATGCAATGCATTATAGTTAATCAAGTTGAAATTCCATGTTGATTTTATGTCTCCATTGTCAGTCTTACTGTCACTCAGTGTCACTAGTGTGTTTCCAACAGGGGAGTCACAGTGCGCTGTGGTGGAAGTTCAAACTTCTGTATGCAATAGCAATACTGGGAATAAAGGCCCCCTGTGTGCGATTTTGGGCTGTCTGATTTTGGCAGCCTGATAAAGTCAGAAATTTAAGACCAAATCTGTCTGCTGTTATAAATGTAGATATTGATTTATCTACAAGTAAATTAAATTGGCCAATAAAATTGGCCCACCAATTTATCTAATACAGTTACTAATCCCAGTAATGCTCTGTCAACATGCTTTTGTTTTTGTCCTAAGGAGGTATGCCCACACACTGGCAGTTTTATTTTAATATGAAAAACAACACCACTACTACTAATAATAACAATAACAATGATAATAATATGAAAACATAAATTAATAGATACATTGCTGATGAAATCTGTCAGTTGTGTTTCAGCACCTGTGTCCAGTCTCTTTGAATATATCTCTGATTCTGGATGCAAAGAACATGATTGTCTGTTGAAAGCTTTGTGTAAGCAGTAAAACACTCCCCATGGTAAAAAAACAAAAAAAAACAAAACAGTAATTCATTACATTTTCTGAGTAACCAGATTAATAACAAAACATGTTTAAGTCGATTGTATTGTAATGTGTATGATGTGTACACTCATATTTGGGGTACTTACAGCACTTATTGGTGTTTTTGTGAAAAATCACATATTGGCCTTTTAATGTTTTCCCAAGTAATGTTGGCAGAAAAAACAAAATAAAACAAAAAAAACTCCAAACTCTCACAGCTTTAATCCAACAATGATTGAACATGGTCAAACCCTACTGTGTACTAAAACTCTGCTGGCATTGGTACAGGTTTACTTGGGGACACTGATGTGATTTTTTTGTGTGTGTTGTGCTTTTGGAGGAAGTTGGGTACATGTTGGATGTGCCCATCAATGATTTTAAACCTGTCTGTCCTCTTTCCCTGCTATAATTACAGTTCCTACCATCAACTTACTGTTTTTTGGCACACTTGCGGTCCTCAATATTTGAGACCTGTCTGGACAGACACCTTGTATTTTGAAGGTTTATCTTGGAAGTTTATGCTGAAGGTCCACTGGTGATGAGGTACATTGTTTTCTAGCAGAATTTCCTTGTCTATTATGAACCACCTTCTATAATTTGACAGTGGTTAAAACAGGCATCAGGACAAATATTTTACTGTCTACCTTCTGCTAAAAACACTAATTCTGTGTGAATTTGGCTAAAGTCAGTGTTTCACTTCGATGTACTGATTTGAAGTTGTCAATTGTCTGTACAGGTCTCCATGCTGAGTAAAAAACAAATTAAAAAAGAAAAAAAAAGTGAAAATCAAAGGATTACTGAGAAGCTGATTGTCAGGGACTAATCTTATCTGTTAAGCCCGATGTTTGGTAAAATATAGTTAGAACTTTCAGTTAGCACTTTCTTTAGTGAGGTGTAAAGTATATATAGGTCAAGGTGGTGGATTTGCATATAGCATGTCTAGCAACTATTGTTAGCCTTTTAAACCTTAACCGCAATTGTTACAATTAACCTTAAGTGTTTTAGTGGCTAATACCTATATGCCTAAATATACCTTAGCCATACCATAACCATAGTTTATTTGCCATAACCACAATCTTTCCCTAACCTTAATATCAATGCACTGTCATGTGTGGATATTGACAAATACAATCATATTAAAAAGGCTGGCATTGAGTGTAATCTGAGGTTTTGCAGAATTGTCCTGTGTCTGTCTGGTAGTACAGAAGGTTTGGATTAAAAATACAGATGACCTCTGATTTTTACAAAGCACATGGTCACACATCACACTGGTCCTGTGTGAATACGCAAATTAATGGGCAGTGTGTTAATGAGGCCTTCTTTGAATTTATTTTCTTAATTCTGCTTGGATGTTCCCCTGCAATGTTTTTAGTCTACTGGACATGCTACATTTCTGTGGTGTACATGATCCAAAGAGAGGTGGTCTTGAAAAGTGCAAGACTTTGATGCTGGGGACCTGGGTACACATCCTGTGTGGTTAGGGTTAGGCAACACAACCACTTTGGTTAATGATAGAGAAAGACTGTAGTTTTAATTAATAAATACATCACATAACTCCTGCCTCAAGCCACTTTCGATTTGACTTTTGCTTTCCCTACCTAGAGCTGTGGGTGCCTAAACAGAACCATACATTTCTTTAAAATCAGGCTTTAGTTTCTTCATGCAAATATGCAAATATTGTATTGTAAGAGGGTTTTGTAGGAAAACAACTGAAATACTTTGTCGTTTTTTTCTAAAACGTATCAACAATTTATTATGTTGATTATCAAATGTTTCCTTATTAATGTATGTTGATTGAAAAAAAAAATCATCAAGGTGACATTACGTTTCTAACTAAAATCCTTGAAAAAGATATGATTTTGCAAAGCAGTAGTATTTGAACATAGTTTCAAGGAGACAAGGTTGTGCATGTATACCTACTGCTGAGTGAGGGGAGAAATATGTGTTAGAGGTGCATGTGTTTTTTCCTTCCTTGCTGGTGAATAATTTACCACTGTGTGGTTCAACCTTGAGTTGTCCTCTGTGGTCTGAACGTCCACAACACACTGAGATTTCTGCTGCTGTTTCATAATACATCACTCTCTCTCTCTCTCTCTCTACCTCTCACCTGCTTGTAAAAGAATACATGTATTTGAACATAAATGAATTCCTCCTCTGAACACATTTTCTCACACACATTTGATCTACAGACAGACTTGTGTTTTCCCTGGTTTGGGAGGTCTGGTGTTTAAATCTGTCCTCCAGCAGGTTAATACTTTATGGAAGCTGGCAGAGACAACAGTGTCAGATCCATGAATGTGGTCATGCAGAAGAACATCAAGCATGTTAGCAAACTGTCAGGGACTCCTTTACATGTGTTTTGCCTTAAGAAAAATGTCTTTTATAGCCAAGACACTAAAGGTCTGCTTTTTATTTATGTCACTGCTTACTGCCAGACTTGTTGCCTAATACAATAGTACATTAAAGTACAATATATTGAAAGATCACACCTCTGCAATCTGTTACTTTTCACGTTTAAACTGCAGCACAATCAACACTGACATGTTTTATATCTAAATGACAATATAACTCATTTGAGTGTTTTGCTGTTCTAGCACTTGTATCGGCAACAGCAAGTTTACGACCAAAATACGACCACTTTGTCTCATTTCAAACCCCTGTTCATTAATCTGCTGCTATAACAGCCTCCACTCTGGTTTCAGCCTCTCCACCAGATGTTGGAACCTGGCTGCAGGGATTTCCTCCCATTCAGCCATAAGAGCATTAGTGAGGTCCAACACAGATGTTAGGTGATAAGTTCTGGCTCACGGTCAGTGCTCCAGTTCAACCTAAAGGTGTTGGATGGCGTTGAGGTCAGGACTCTGTGCAGGCCAATCAAGTTCTTCCAAACCAAAGAGGGAAAAGCATTTCCTTATGGAGCTGGCTTTGTGAACGGAGACTTTGTCACGTTGAAACAAGAATGGGACAAACTGTTGAACACGAAGTTGGAAGAATACTGTTGTTTAAAATATTATTGTACATTTACATTAAGATTTCCCTTCAATGGAGCTAAGGGGTCCAGACCAAACCAGGAAAAACAGATCAACTATAAGGATATGTGTGTCCTCATACCTTTGACAATATAGTGTAAATCTTTTGAGATCATCGATTCTATATTATTGGATAGGAGACGCCAGAGACAGACATCCAGAGTCAGGCTTGATGTCCACAAACATACCATCTCATAGCATGTTGTAAAATTTGCCAAAGTGGGTGAGACAAGGAAACATCTGTCATGCTACTCTTTCTGTCGGGGCCTTTTCAGGTGTCCTTGCTCTTCCACTTGCTCTGAGAGTTGCTATTTCTGACTGCTGCTCACCTGGAAAACTTTCCTGAGCTGTAAAGCATTGTTGCATTGCTATGACAACCAGCAAGCGTGAGTTTTCAAGTCATTAGCTGTGGCATAACTGCATATTTAGAGGCTGTCATCTGAAGAAAAGCTACAGGATCAGTCCGTTATGCAAGTGCCCCAAAACAACATATATTTACGTTCAAGTGACAGGCGCCCTACAGGAGAATCAAGTGATGTTATCATAGAGCAACAAAGTCTGTGGTGGGAGGAGTTCGGGATGGATGGATGGATCAACAAAACATCAGACTTTAACACAAGAGATCACTGTTTTTTTCCTTTTTCCAACCATGAGTCACCATTAGTTTTTAGGCACCATGACCACAATCACCCCCCAACCTTAACCATGTGGTTATTGTTGTAAGCACGACAATGAAGGTCACCTTACCTTAACAGAGTACTTATTTTAACCCAAACACTCTATTTCTATAAACCCAAATGGATTTATGTTTCAACAGTGATGTGTAACAGTTGTGAAAGGCTCAGACAAATTATGTAGTCTTGCTGATAGGGGCATCAGATCAGAAAACGCATTATTGTGTTGTTCTACAGTGCACATATTTTGTTGTGTAATTTGGACATGTTGCATATTTAACAGGGTTTTTAAACTATGATTATGATTATGTTTATTGCTTATATCTTCTGTTTTGATGTTTCAAAACATAACATAAAATGTAGTTAATGGAATTAATGGTTGCATCACTGTCTTAGAGACAGGTCATTTTCTGCTATGACACACTGCATGGCATGAATTGACAAACTGTTGTGTTCTCATATTTGCTCCTGATGCCCCATGTCTATTACATTGGGCCTTATTGGCTTTATATCCTGTAGTCTGATCCTTGCAGGAATCACTGGTGGCACCTCAGGTGAAATAAACAGGAGAATGAGTCTTTAACACAATGATAAACCAGTAAATGATGCTCAGTGACAAGGAATTACATTCACAGACATTTTCAGCTTTGACACAGACATGTGTTATATGAATATGAGGTTGTTATTCACACAGAAAGCTGATCTGGAAGGATTTCTTTTTCCTTTAATAAAATGATGCCTTTCCACCTCCGATCTCTTTAATCAAGTCACAATAAACCTCTCTGCACATGTATTCCAATTGACAAATTGGCTCAGCTGAGGTGTGAATAGATACAGAATGTGACAATAGTGTCATGCAAGAGCAGCTGGCAGAGAATCTATCTGCATGTAGGAGGAAGGAAAGGGGGCTTTCTATGCACAAAAGCCTTATCGCCTCTCGATTCAATGCTTTCTCTGATCTCTCTCTCTCTCTCTCCTTCCTTCTTTCTCTCTCTCTCGTACCCTCTCCTCTCCCCTCCCCCAAAGGCATCTGGCTGATCTTTAACTGCTGGTGTGAATCAGATGAGATGAAGTTGCTGCCTGCTCTTTGAATAAATGCCTCTACCCAACAGTGCTTTCATTAAAAAAATCACCAGAGACACATCTCCTGAAGGCCTGTGAGTGAATGTTCCTGTACTTCCATCTTTATGAAGACCAACTGAATGAATGACGCTTTTTCTTCAGTGAGACACCACCCTGTTGTAATGTATGTGGGGGATTTGTTTTGTAGCTTTGTGGTTATGTATGACACTGCATATGGGTTAAATAAATATGTATGAGTGTATATGCATTGATCAGAATCAGGTTAATTTCCAAGTATGTTTGCACATACAAAGAATTTACCTTGGTGTTTGTGGTACATAGCAATTAATATATAGTGCACATTATACAGTTCTCAAAGAACGTCTGTACAAAGTCAAGGGGTTGTGATATGTAGTACAACAAGCTAGCGAAGCATTGTTAATGGAATCGTGTTCCTGCACATGGTCAATGGTGTCTGCTGTACAGGAAATGCTCTCAGAGAGATGAAATTGTGATTGCTGTTATTCATGTTTGGAGCCATTTCTAAACTAACTACCTAGTACTATTCCCAGGAACCCACTGTGGTGGGGGAACTGCAGCTGATGGCTGGAGTCAGGGGGGATGTGTCAGGACTGCCCCTTTGTCTTTCAAATTGACAGCAGAACTCATTTAGATTGTAATCGCCAGGCACAGGTCATTAATTGAGTTGGGGGCTTTACGTTTGTAGTTGATGTGAGATCTCTCCAGACAGAGTTCTGGTCCATTGGCTGACTTGATCTTCTGTCCTCTGCACATGCCCAGTAGGAGGAGAATTACCTGTTTTGGCATTTTAATGTAGATGGAGGTATTTGCAGAAAGAAACTGAAACACCCGTTGTGGACATTTTTGCATGAAAATGGCCCCTAAGCCTCTTTCACTGCCTTGCTAAACCTGTATTTCGCCTCTTTAACATATCCCTGTACCCAACCCTGAATGACTCTTTCTTTTTCAAACCTTAGACGCCTGGGCTTGGCATGTGCGTGTTGGTATGCAGCTGCCCTCACAGAAGCTTATGTAGGACATAACAGCCTCTGTGTACTCATCCAGAGTGTTGGTGGCAGTCCTGAAAACCTCCCAGTCAGTACAGTCCAAACACTCATGAAGGTCCTCCACAGCTTCATTGTTCCACGTCTTAGATACCCTCACTACAGATTTAGAGATCTTTTATTTCTGCCTGTATGAGGGGATCAGGTGGACCATGACATGGTTAGAGTGGCCCACTGCAGTGCGGGGGACAGCATGGTAGCAACGCTGACTGTGGTGTAACAGTGATCCAAACTATTCTCTTTTCTGGTCGGGCATTTAATAAACTGTCCATATTTGGGGTGGTCGTAGCTTAAATAAACTTTGTTGAACTTGCCGAGGACAATAATTGAGGAGTCCAGGTTTGTCCACTCTACACACAGTATCCAGTAAGCGAGTTTGCGTTGTGCTTCCTGCACATTGGCCTGCAGTGGAACATAATCATTGACAAGGAAGGATGCAAAATCGCAGGGAGAGTAGAGGGGTTTGCAGTTGATGAAGAAGGATTCCAGCAGGGGCAGAAGGGTTATTTAGTTGAATATGTTAGTCTAGTCTGCCTGACTCATTGAACTTTTATCAGACTGAGGTTTGAGCAAGAATCTATGGCCCTGACCACGGCTCTGAAATATCAGTAGCCTAACTGAGTTGTGTATTGATAAACCCATGGTGCTGTCCTTGGTGCTGAAGTAGCAGAAGGATTTGTAATTGCGCCTTTTTCTCTCAGTCCCACTCTTCTGTCAGTTACGTCTTGGATCTATAATATTCTCTAAACTATATACTATAAAGACTCAATTCTATACTATATTGTAGCCTATATACTCTACTCTCACTGTAGAATAGTGTCACCTTCATGATCAATGTGACAAGTAGCAACTACACATTGTTGCAGAAGAGCGAGAGGATCATAGAGACACACTGCTGCCTGTAGTATTCCTACAATATTCCTATGATCTCTATGATCATTCATACACCCCCAGACCAAGCCACCTCTGTAATAAAATATTTAAGGGTAGACATGACTACAGATATAGTTTTTACTATAGAAGTTTAGTGTAACCTGGAAGTGGAGCAGGTCATGTGACTGAGGAAATTAAGCTGCGCTGACCACACCGAGCTCAGCTGCTACACATAATTCCAGGTAAAGTTTATACTGTCAAAACTACAGTGTGTTTTTAAAAATTTGCGTTATTAATATGCTTAATGTCCACATCCAGTAAAAGAATAGGCCTACACAAAATATGTATTTAGCCTAATAGTAGTTCTATTAAACTGAAATTAAAATTGCAATTATAATATCAAGAATTAGTCTAGGCCTATATAATAATCCTGCGGTCCTACCCTAACCCTCCCACTGGGCCATCCCCCCCGCTAAAAATGAACAAATCACCTACAGGCTGGCAGTGATAAGAAAAATCACCCTCCTGCTGTGATTTCTCTACTCGGGCTGTTCTTCAGCATTAAAAGCAACATTGTGATGAAGCAGTAATCTGTTTTTCTTTCTCTGTATTTCAGTTCATTCATCGCTGCTTTTGTTAGGGGTTCAGCTCCTCTGCAGCATCAGCAAACTGTAAAAAGAAAAAGGGATCTGAAAGTGAAATGCAGGGTGTTGTCTGTGGACTCCAGCCAGCAGCTGGTTTCCTGAGAGACAAATTCTCATACCTGGCTGTGACCTTTTCAACAGTGGACATTTGATATGTCAAACACAGGTGTAGCTAAAGTACTACCATTAATGATAGATGCAATCCATTTCTATTGTTCATGCTGATTGGCATGCTAACTAACACGGCTTACTGAGATACTTCACTGTAATGGTGTCATCATCAATGTTATTCCAGTTGTGCTCAAGTGTTTCAAATGTTTGCTGTGAAAAAGCTCGTTTACATGTAACTACTGTAATGTGGCTTTTCAACACCAGTAACACATTGCCAGAAAACTTAAATGTGTCCATAGTTTACAAGAAAGGACAGAATAACAACAATCATAACAATAACAATAACAGCAGCGATAGCCAAGGAAGGACACCAACAGGACTGCAAAGGCTCGGCCTGCATCCCAGGGTTTCCTGTGAGATGAGAAAGCACAAAAAACTCAGGGAAAGAAGCCAAGTTAGTAACATGCATTGATGCTACATGAATGCATACAGATGGAGAGGAGGACGAGAGAGGAGCTCAGTGCATCATTGGAAGTCCTCTGGCAGTCTAGGCCTATAGCAGCATAACTAAGGGCAGATCCAAGGCGAGCCTGGCCAGCCCTAACCATAATCTTCATCAAAAAGGAAAGTTTTAGGCCTACTCTTAAACATAGAGAGGGTGTTTGCCCCCCAGACACCCATCTGGAAGATGGTTTCACAGGAGAGGAGCCTAATAGCTGAAGGCTCTGCCTCCCATTCTACTTTTGAAGACTGTAGGAACCACAAGTAAGCCTGCATTCTGGGAGCTCAGTGTTCTAGTGGGGTGATAGTGTACTATGAGCTCTGATGGTGCCTGACCATTAATTGCTTTGTAAGTTAGGAGAAGGATTTTAAATCTATACTAGATTTTACAGGAAGCCAATGCAGCAAAGCTAAAATGGGAGAAATATGATCTTTTTTTCTAGTTCTTGTTAGTACACATGCAGCAGCATTCTAGACCAGCTGGAGAGTCTTTAGAGACTTGTAAGGGCAGTCTGATAATAACAGTGTCCCCAGTGTGCTGAGCATGGGAATTGTAAGGTGCACATGTGGTTTTCATTTGTGAAACTTGAGTTTATGTGAAATCAAAATGAGATGTTTCAGTTCACATACGAAATGACCATTTTCACACATGAAAGTTTGCATTCACATGTTAAGCTAAAAGCATGTCAATTAAAATGGCTGGGGAGATGTTACAGTTCACATGTTGAAAACATGATGTCTTTTGTCACGTGTGATTTTCAAGATACACATGTTAATTCCAAATCTTTTTCATATGTTAAGGTTCAAATTCATGTAAAAAGCTGAAAATATGTTGTCTTATCACATGTGATTTTTAGGATACACATGTCATTTACCAATGTGAAGGTTTGGTTCACATGTGAAATGTTTCAGTTCACATGTGAAATGTTTCAGTTCATGGTAGTCAATAGTGTGATAGTCTTCAAATAAAGGGATAACAGTGTCAGAAATAGTTGTGTAACAAATTAAAAAAGAGTTTGAAGGAGAAGTTCAAACCACGCTTAGTTTCTCTGCTACACATACTGTCATTGTCCAACCGTTAAGCAGGCATCAATGTCGGTTCATGAAAGTTAGACAGCTCCCCCAATTCTGACATCAGGAAGGCATGGAGTTTGTGGGTTTCAGATGCTATTTGACCACCGGGATAGCACTTGTGATGTAGATACTGACGGTTTAAGGCTGTCCCTGCCGTACAGTTTCCAGCTCTATTAATATTTGCATGGAGCATGGCAATCAAAAGGCTATATCCTCGGTAAGGTTTGTGAGGCAGGCTCATTATTGTTGGGCAATCAGCTCATGTCAGTGCTGTAAACTGGATAGCTAGTGAAGCTAGTTTACTATTTATTTTTAGATTTGAGTTAGTATTTTAGTTATTGTATATAATTTAGCCTTTAACTGTATTTGTTAATTTCATATTTTGTGATTCATGTTAAGTGACTGCTATAACATTGTGATTTGCCTCTGGGATTAATAAAGTACTCCACCCATCTATCATCAAGCATATTTTAGGCTGCACATTATAATCAGGTCTACTTTAGGGTGCCTGCACACCCACTATTCTGACTTTTCACTGTGCGTCACTGTTGGTCAGGTAATGGTTTCAAAGTCAGAATAAAGCATGAAAGAGAACTTAAAGGGGACCTATTATGCTCATTTTCAGCTCTATATTTTTTATTCTGGGACGCCACTAGAGTAGCTTTGCATGACTCACATTCAAAAAAATTCCTTATTTATTTTATACTTAACCTTTATGCAGTCTTAGCTCCTGTCTCTTTAAGGCCCCCCTCCCGATGAGCCCACTCTGTTCTGATTGGCCAGCTTTCCGAAATCCTGCTGAGGGGCAGTAATATCAGAGTTGTGTTAAGTTATGGTCATCTGACTATATAAAGAAATCCATCACACCAATGTTGGGCTGAAAGTAGAAAAAAACATTGGAAACCGAGCAGTCAGAGCAGTCTGAAGCCTATGCTTATTGCTCATAGGGATACTTCTACGTACGTATACCTCATTATTTGACACTTTGGCCACATTTAATATGAACATCCGACATTGTAATATTACCTTATTTTCTCTAGTCGTGGCTGGGGCCTTTATTTACCTTAACTGCAGAGGGTATCAGGCCTTTCTTGGAAGCAGGCTTATATAGCAGCCTTTATTCCTAATTCCCTCTGTTTGATAAGTATACTTGCTCATATTTTAGTACGAAGCCTCCCTGTTTTCTGATCTGCTTCTGTTTGCTCTGTTAAATTTTTGTTATTGCATTATGCTATTAATAAAATTAAAAGCCTTCATTTCCTGACTTTTATTGTGAAACATTACACAAACATTTCAATGTAACTAACGTGTGAAGTATGATCGGTCAAGTACCAGAAGGGAAATATGGCCAGTGTCACATAAAAACTAGACAAATCTGAGGTAACGTTATGTTGGATATAAACATTAATAGCCAGTTAACAGCACAGCCAAATATCAAATATCAATCAGCTGTCTCTCTAGCTCCAAGCTAACTTTCTTCCTCCCATCACCAGCTAGCCATGCTCTCCTCTTGTCAGCTAACAGCAGCTCACACTTCTGTCTTTTCCAGTATCTGATTCTTATCGGGTCAGTGTCAAAATTTCTTGCAGCTTTCGCTCCTTAATTTTCCTCTGCATATTGCAAAACTCTCTCTTTGAATTTTACATCAAATTTCTGTCTGGTTGGTGCCATGTTTGCTCTCTACAGTGTTGTGGCATGGGTGTTATGGAAAATTTAGTCACTGACACTTGCACAGGTCCTATATGGTACTTCAAATATAGCTACCGCCATCTTATGGCACTTGTACATTACTACAAACCACAGTCACATTATAACAGACACCAAGAGGAGCGGGGCGGACATTTCTTTTCATTTGATAACATTAAAAGTAAAGTTAGGCTTTGCTATCGGTTTCCTAACTCATTTTAAAAAAATGAGAGAAAAAGAGAAAGAGGGAGCTAGAGAGTGAATGAAGAGCTTGAGCTAATAAGAAAGCAGTGAATCAGATCACTAAAAAAAATATGCAATTGTTTCACAGCGGTTACTTTCTAGAGCACAGATAAACACACCCACACCACCACACATCACCGTACAACCCTGCAGTGGTGCGCAGCAACACCTGATTTGATCTGAATACGGCCTTAATCCATCCTTGTTTTTTCCCTCTCCGGCCTGTATTTGGGGCCAGCCTTTATTTGTTCGTGTCGACCACACTCCCGGCCATTATTGGAGAATATACGGTATATATATGACTGCAAATAAGGAAAAGTATAATAAGTCCCCTTTAACATTATTCAGGTTGTCTGCAAGTCATATCAACTTGATGCTTTGTGTCAGCTTTATGGCATAAAGCATCACTTTTGGTACTGCCAGAACTGAATTTAAGATGTGAACATTATATTCAAGACCACTTATCACTTTGAATTCCCCGACATTTTATGACTTGGTTGTCCTCCTCCAAGTTTTGATTCCCCCCATGGATTACATCACTGACTTCTACCCATACATACTTAGAGATAATTCTCAGACAAATGTTTGATCAAACAAAGGCCTATTTCCATCTCTTCTCTGGACACCACACAATGTTAACACAAGAGATATATTGAGTGGATGTGCATTGATCTTTTATTTGACTGTTAATTTACAGGTATAGAGAAAGAACACCAATCTTTGACACTCCACTGTGGAAAACAGTAGTGTTCAGAAGTGTGAATTGTGAGATCCAGTGTGAAGTCTGAGCTGACAGATTTATTGTGGTGTTTTTAAAGTTCAGAGCTGCCTGCTGAGTTCAGTTTTACTCTTTAAAACGACTGATGTTGTCTGTAGCTCAGAGTCTGGATTATTCCATGATGGTGAACTCCACCCAGTCACAGTCATGAGGCACTAAAGCAAATACTGAAAGACCCCAACAAAACATTTGAGATGGTTACTGAGAATTAACTAGAAATGGAGACAGTCAATGACTCAGATTGATTAGATGTGACTTAGCTTGGGACAGCTCTCTTCTTCTAGTTCTCTTTACTTAAATAGCAAAGTTTCTCAAAGAATGGATGTGCAGTTTGTGTGTGTGTGTGTGTGTATGTATGTGTGTGTGTGAGAGAGAGAGAGAGAGAGGGGGGGAGGCTGGGGGAGCCAAAACATCTGGATCTCTCATCAAATTCCTGGAAGCTACCCCATCCAAATGACTGCGGAGCGGGGACTTTTGTTTGTATGTGTGTGTGTATATGTGTGATTTTTGTTACCTGTTTTGGTTTCACTGCAGCTGCATTTTTATTGGTTTCACGTTAAGGAGTTTTAAGGCTGTTTAAAGACTGAATAAGAAGAATGAATTTTAAGCTTGGGACAAACTTGAAGACTAGTTTAAACATACAAAGACTGGACAAACCTTAAATAATTGTGTGTTCAGGAGTTCTGAGGTGTGTTCCATCAAGGCAGATAAAGGGAAAGCCTGGCTTATTTCGATAAGCCTCGCTAATTCAAGTGAGAGTTCTGTTCCATTACTGTGGCTTATATGGTCCACACCTCAGTAACTGTGGTAACTTATGCAGGAAAACCAGCCTGCTCAGCAGCAGGCTAACTGTCAAGCTTAATTTAGCTGTGTCAAAGAATGTCTGACAGACGGAAACAGACCCCCAAAAGACAGTTCTGTCAACTGTCTTTTTGTGCTCACATCACTTGTCATGTCCGTGTTCTGAAACATAATTTGAAGAACTGTGAGGGACTTTTACAGAAATACCTATTTCAGTTAATCCCCATCACTTTTGCTTTGGAGTGAACCCCTTTTATTTGAAAGTTTAGCATTTATAATATTAAAAAATAAAAGTGTGCTAACAAGTCAAAACCATGACCTTCTGCTGTGTCTAAATGTATACAGTGGAAACTGCTTATAGTGATCACAGTTACAGTAATCAACTGCTTATATGGATCAAAAAGCTTGGGACAGAATCATTCCTATACAAAATTTATGCTGTTAAATTAATTTGCCCATAGTAATCAAGTACTCCACTTTCAGTGTTCATTTTGGGTTGTTTCATACATGACAACATATGGAAAAAAATTTTAAACTACGGTAATTCTGTTCATACTTAACTCCCATGATAAGTGGCTGCAGCACCATTGCCCACCTGAGGCTGCTGCTGTGTACACATTGAAATCATGAATCATTGGATGGTATTCTGCAAGCAAAGAGAAAAAATGGCTATAATGATCAATTTGACCCAGACAGACGTGGTCAAATTGTGGTTTCCACTTATATGCTTCTCCTGTTTCTTTATCTCCAATTGCAACCTCTTAACTTTTAACTTTCGAACAGACACCCTGTAAAAGAGAAAATGTGTCAAAGAGTAGCTGATTATGTAGTTGGTAAGTTGGTTCTCTTAAGTTGCCTACACCATTATTTTATCCATACATCTGATATTATCTAGCCTACTGATAATAGAAACACAATCAGTGATCTGAATGCTCATTTATTAAAACCATAATTAGGGGCAAGCACTACTTACCCAGATTCATCCTGGCAGTCTAGGGTATTGGCCCATCAACCTTCTGGTTACAAGCCTGCTTTTGGCCATCTCTAGCCATCTACATAGATGTGTATAATTTACCCTTGCTTTGTTAATTGCAGCAGTATTGCCCTTTTTGATGATGACTGATATAGTTTCATTAGCAGGTTTGTTTCGCTGCTGAGAAGAGCACCCCTCCAGTTTTCCCTTCTTTTTGCGGCATAGTACCTTCTTTTCCACAATCGACTGTTCTGTGCTGCTTATGTAGTCCATGCACACGCACACTGCAAACTTATTCAAGCCTGGCTAGAGTTAGCATTGTCTAGACACAGCTAAGCTGTGTTAGTGGAACGGCTTGAGCCTCAAGTGAAAGTCGACGTTAATTCTAGACAGGCTTTTTCAAGTAAGCCCAGCTTTCTTTAGCTGTGTTGATGGTATACCCCTCTGGTGGTAGACAACCCCACAAATCCTGCAAGAGTGCCACTTGTCATATGTTCTTTTACTAAAACAAACCTGGATGCCACCCAGCATCTTGTATTGTGCAGCAGAGGTCAATATGCAGTTCAATTAACACTAAAAAGGCAAAAAAGAAAGAAAACAAAAGCACAGAGTTTAGGTGAGATCTTGGATGGAGAGGTGTGGGTAATGTGCACTATTGAGCCTACAGAGGGAATTTGAGGGATCAGTTTTGTAAAATGAACATAACTTCAGGTTCTGGTCGGCTGTGCAGCTCTTTGAATTTACATTGCAGACATTCATTCTCTTTACAGCTCAATAAGCTTTTCACTCCATACCTTTCTGAATTTTCTCTTCTTTTGTTTATTTTCCTGGTACATCTCACACACAGGTGATGTCATCTGTTGCAAATATCAAACATGTTTAAAAAAATATTTATGAGAATGACTGGCAGTGAGTGGATTTGAAGACATGAGATTAGAATTCTTACATATCACACACTAAACAATTTTATCTGCTAACTGTCAACACAGATTGACCCAGACTGAAACAGACCAGTCTGGGCCAACTCAGCCCCAATGAGTTGGCTGACTTAAGTCAATGCAAAGTCTTTAAAAGAGACTTTCCTCTTGTGTGTGTTTGCCTCATTAACTCATGATTACCTGCATTTGTGTGTATACAGTATGTGTGTGCATGCTTGTGTTGGTAACTGGTGTGGAAAGATATTTTCAACCATGAAGCATTCAATCCACCACAGTAATTTGACCTGCAAGGCTGCACTAAATAATCCACCAGTTAATTAAATCATCACAAGAGGAGAAGAGAATGAAAACAGAACTCAAACTGTCAAATTGAGTGTGTGTGCAGATTTACTCCATCCAGGGCAAGACATAGGCGAGCTAGGCGGTTGCTTAGGGCACCACCAGGTGGAGGAGTGCCAAAGAGGAAGTCTAAATAATTCTAAATAATTTCAGACACCCAGTTTACTTTTAAAAGTCTGTCCCACTCATGCTAAATAAACCCAGTGGTCACACTGCAATACAATGATTGTTGATCTTCAAGAAGGCCTGATGGCCAAAACATCATCTGAATAAAAGAGAAATGCATATGGAGCCAGAGTGTGCAACACTTTTTTTCCCACCCCCACACTGCAATATACACATGATACTGAGGACTCTGGAGACATACAATAAGAGGACTCTCTACAGGAACTGACACTCACTGTAATATCATTAATTATTACACGGATTTGTCGAATACTCGATTCTGACTGTCTGTTATTTCTGAATAGCAGACCACTGCTATGAATAACAGACCATTCCTAAGGATGCAGTTCTGTTCATAGTCTCTGGAGGACAACGTCCAATCATATCAATCCGCAGAAAGAAGTCTGGTAAAATAACCAACTACAGCTCATTCGCAACACCCTGTGGCAAAAAAAACATCAGAGATAATGTCTGTGACTGGGCACATATTTGACAGCAGCCTGAAGAGCTACTGGGCTCCAACCATTACAGAGAGGGAAAAGTTTAGCAAGATCCTGTCCTCCAATCCAGGCAACAGCAGCAGATCTGGTGAGTGCCTCTCTTAGTTGCACATCGCTGCACACTAACTTAAATGATAAGTGGTAGTGATAATAGTAATATTGTGACCAGTTGTAACATTAATAACAATTGTGTTTCCAGGTGTGTCAACTGCAAAGCCCTGGCAAAAAGGAAAAGTCGAGATGAATGACAAAAACGTCATGATCTTAAGAAGGCTACAGAATTTTCATAGATATTTACGTTGCAATGTATGCAGTTCTAAACGTAGAATCTAACAGACTACTTTTTTTGGTGGAAACAATATAATCATTTTTAAATCAATAAAATAATTTTTAAATCAATATTTTGTGTCAGATTATTGATTTCTTTAGTAAATAGCTGTGTAATAAACGGGACAATGTACAGCGAGCGGGTCATTATTGTGAAAAGAACCCCTTCAGGGGGATTTCTGCATCACCCTGTTGGGGTTCTTTTCACAATAATGACCTGCTTGCTGTACATTATCCCAAACTTAATACAGCTGGCTGTCGCTTACTTTAGGACCACTGCAGTTCATTTGCGTGCACCACTGTATCAAAATACAGATATCATATTCTGAGTCAAAATCAGATAATAATTGGATAATGCTGATACTGGGCATGTATGTGTGCAGCTACGTCCTCAACACCAGTCACATTCATCAGTTGTACAGGAGATATGATAAAAGTTGTAATCAGCATCACCTGAGAATTAAAGTGAAACTAAGGACCAAACTGCTCTACAGGCGTCCAATCGGGACAAATCCAGGCTTTTTTGATTAATGTAGCTTAGTCTTGGTATTGGCTTTAAAGCCAGATGTTTTCCCCTGGAATAGTAGCTTTCTAAAACGCCCACTAAAATATTAAAATAATGACCGTACAGAGTGAGTAAGCAGATCCACAAAATGAATAAGATGCAGCCAGTAAGTGAGTACGTTTTCATCTGTTAGTGAGATTGTACAGGTAAACCACAACCTGAAGGTGCTACTGTTTGAAAACATTTTTGCTATTGTCAGCAATAGCAAAAATGTTTTCAAACAGTAGCACCTTGAAGAGAGTCTGTCTAAATTTATCCAAACCCTCCTGCTATAATAGATCAACAGTGATCTACAATTACATGCTGTAGGACACTACACAAAATATTATAGCAAACAATAAAAGAAAAATTGTGAATGACACTTATGAGCATCTAAACATACTCACTGACAGACAAGGCTAGGTGTTGTTCATGACAGGATGAACCCCAGAAGTTAACTCAAGTTGAATAAAGTTGAAATAAAGTAATTGTGATGTCCAGTGATGTTTGGACTATCGAGATGCCCAGAAGCAGCCCTGATCGGGAATATCCAATTGTACATGTAGAGAGCTTGAATTTAATTGAAATTAAATGTCTGCTACAGCAACATATCTGCTCTGTAAATCATTTGTCCTGTGCTCTTCTTTGAGAAACAAATCTGAAACCAAAAGGGAGAAATCTATATTTTAGATTCTTTGGTTGGATGAAGTACTGTTATTTCCCCACCTATGTAGATGGATTCCTTATTTTAAAACAGCAAATCAAATCTTGAATAAAGCGACAACATGTCATTCTATTATGGGCAGAGCAGACAGTCAGACCGAGCCTGATAGCAGCTGGCTACACAACACAAGAGCCACAGACTCTGAACAACAACCCATGTTAGCTTTCCTGTTGAAGTCCCCCTCTTACTTACCTTACAAACATGCACACACATCTTGTCCAGCTCCTCAGCTTGTTGAACAAGCCACCAAACAAACGTTCACCGGGGAAAAGTGCACCGCTAACATCAGTTAGCAGGCTAGATAGCTAATTAACTGCTCAGTTGCAGCACATTAAACAGCTTGTAAAAATACCTGCAAATGTCACTTCAGACCTGTTAGATGCTGGTGGTTTTTACTCGTCAGTATCACTGCTAACAACACACTGTCTGAAGCATGACTTGTAGCAGTTTGTTTGTCTCTTTTCTGTATGGTGGAAATCTGGCAGCCAGTCAACTGCTGTCAATCAAACAGACACTGACACGTCTTTCCAGCCAGGTGATACAAAGGGGCATTTCTGATATTTCTCCAAAAACCTTTTTAACAATGCATTTAAAAAACATGTTGACATAGTGTTACATGTTAGTGTCATTAAAGACAATCTGACATCAGCTTGTCGGGAAAGTAGAAAAAACCCCTGCAAACGAAGCGTTCAGAACTGACTGAAGTCCTGGCTTTTGACTTGCAGGGAGCATTTGTACTAGCCCAGTATTTGTATTTGTGTCTATATTTGTTGAGGCAGCAAAATCATTTATATTTGTATTTGTATTTCAATAAAAGTGGAAATAAAAATCCAGTTTTTGTTTTTATTATGCTTTTAATTAAAAAGGATATTAAAGTGTTAAAATAAGTGTTAATGAATAAACTATCTTATGAAGGAGGTCCCCACACCAGGTCTAAAACTCCAGTCTCCCAGATCATCGTTGACTGCGTGACTAAACTGAGTGCATCGCCATCACGCTGACAGACCTCTGCTTATTTATACACCCATAACAAAGAGACAGCACAGCGTTTAATGTGTAGAGAAAAACTAAAAAGGCGATTCTTGCTTTGCACTTTTCATTTACTGCCTATTTTTTACAACCTAACTTTGTGGAAAGGAGAAGGGGAACAACAGGTTATGGAGAGTCCCTTGGGAGCACTTTGCGCATATCAGTAGCTCAGCTTTATCTCTGGGGAACACCCCCAACAGCGGGATTAATGTCCAAATAAAGAAATGTGTGTCATGCAGCAGGTGGATATGACTCTCCTCATTGAGACCTGCTGATAACAAAACAGAGGAGCACAGGAGAGAGAATGAGATGTAACCAACCTGTGTGCTGGTATTTGACATGGGTTTTTTTCTTCTTCCCGAAAACAAATAATTTTTAAAATATTTGGACGAAATAAATGTTCGGAAAAAAACCCAACACTATTTGTGCTTTGCAGAATAATGTATTTGTATTCAGGTACACCCCTAATTTGTACATATGTTAACCTCAAGTTTTGGAACTTTGAACCATGTTTAACATAGAAATCCATCATAACAACAGTATATAAATAACAGAAAATCACAAAAGGCAATATACAGTATATCTCCTTTAAGGTAAGAGAAAGATTGTGCTCTTGGTCAAAGAAATAGTTTGACATTTTTGGAGATAAACTTGCTTTCTTGTGGAGAGTTAAATGAGAAGATCGATGCCACTCTCATGTCTGTACTTTAAATATGAAACTGCTGCCAGCAGCTGGTTGGCTACCTTAGCATAAAGACTCGGAAACAGCTAGCAAGGTTCTGTCAAAAGTAAGAAATCTGTATACCAGCAGCTCTAAAGCTCACTGCAGAACACATTATATTTTGTTTGTCTACAAACAAAATATAAGTTGTGTCTTTTTGGAGTCTTGTTTATACCACAAGGCTACCAGCTGAGACTCCAGGATAAAACTATAAGAAAGCATGAGGGAGTGACCAAAACCATGAATATCCATGAATTTCACAGCAATCAAAACAGTTGTATTCAAGCTATAGTATCATGTCTTGAAGCAATTGACTGTCTACGTCCAGAGGCCTTGCACATGCAGCAGACTGTATGTATGATCATCACATACAGACTTGCTTCTTCTATCTGGATGCACTGAGATCATTGCAGTCATTGTATTTTCTGCACTTTTAAGAGCTCAGGAAACTCCCTCAATCAAATTACACTGCTGTATGAACTCCCCCGTCATCTGCTGCATCTTGTTGTCTGATATCATCAGTGTCGTCTGGATGTTATTTGTCCCAGTGATTGGGTACGCCATGTTAAAGCAGGATTTGATTCACAGCGTCTAACATGACAGATGTCCTCAGTATGGTTAGACCGATATTCTGAATGCCAATATTGGCTTGTAGATGCTTTTTCCACGAAAGTTTTCTCATTTTTACATGTAAAAGTCCTCAAAAGGAATGACCTGAATTGCAGCAGAAAATTTTGTGTGGTGACAGGTCCAATCCAAACATATCAGATTCATGATCAGCTGTGAGGAGTGGCCTAAGTATCGGCTGTGACTGCAGTTATGGGAGCACAGAGGAGGCTCAGTGATGAGCTCTGCCACTTTTCCTAAGTTTTCCTTGATTGTAATTAGAGGGGATGGGAACAGACGGCGCTGCCTCAGCCCGCTGCTTCTGTCAATCAGCCCATTTAGCAGGGGTATAATACAAGGCTGTGATCACACATCTATACTAACATGCACACACACGCACACACACATTTTACACTGGATTCTGTGTCAGTTCAAATTCTAATTCTGCTATCATTACTTCCCCTGTGCTTCTATTTTTTCTTTTTGGTAATGAAAATCTTTTTTCATCACACATTTTGCTTGTTTCATTCCCCTATGGTCCTTGTTTCTTTTAACACCTCCACTGTGGGCAAAAGTAAGTGGACACATACATTTTTGGTGCAGTGCTGTTGTTCATTGTTTGGGCTGGGTCTCATAGTTTCAGTTGAGATATTTCACTGGACTAGACTGGCTAGAGGGAAAGTCAAGGGCTCACCGACGTCAGTAAATGTCATTATCTTGGGACTTAAAATCCTCTCTTCAATATATCACTCTAACATTTTAAACTTTCAAACATACAAGTGAAACCCACATAAGGAACAACAAAAATATCTGTCCTTCTCCCACTCAGTCCAGACATAACATCACAGGGAAAAAAACTGAGGGTCTCTGGTGGACTGGTGGATTATGGTAGCTGAGAAACAAAAAGCCAAACTGGGACAGAACCATAACAGTACCTTATACAATAATTCATGATAATTTATATGAGAACTACTGATTATTTATTTTGACCATTTACTGTATTTAAAGCTGACTGTTATGAATGCTTTCAGGTTCACAGAAAAATACTTTTTTGATTTTCACCCAGATTTTATGTTTGCACACCTCCAAAATTTTCCTGCAGAGCTGAAATGATAATTCAATTAATCAATTAGTCAATCTGCAACTATGCAACTATGTTGTGGTAAACTAAATATTTTAGGACTGTGGGTCCAACAAAAGCAATTTGAAGATGGCCTTAGGAAATTGTGATTGAAATTTTGATTTTTAACATTATTTCATGACATTTTTAGACCTAACAATTAATAAGATAAACCAAAAAATGATCTGCAGATTTATCAAAAATCAAAATAACAATTTGCTGCAGCCCTAGCTAACATTGTTCACAGTAAATAAAGAACATCTGCTCAGAATATGCTTCACGTAATACAGTAACAGCAAAAGCAATGTATTTTTTTTCTTTTTAACAGTGGCTTAATAAATTCTAAGATTCTTTTGAAGTAAAAAGCAAAAAAAGATGTTGCATTCCCTGTCCTCTTGCTTCTGTTGTAGGTGTTCATGCTGAGGATACACACACACACAAACACACACACACACACATTTGCATCTAATCATGCCATTACATTGACTTTTTATGTAAGCTTTCTGCGCCCTAATACACATCTTGCTCCCAAATCCTGTGTGAGTAATTCTGCTCTACTGATTTGACTTTATTGCATTCTGTTCTATTCTCAAAATGGGAATTGAGCCCAACTCGTCTTTTTCAGGTCTATTGAGTTGGACTGAAAATTAGTGAGAGGTGTTAGTTGTTGGTTTAGTTTGCTCACATGGATCTTTGTTGTCACATGTGAACAGCCCTTCCTGATGTCTGGCAGGAAAATGTAAATATTCATAGGCAGGTTCTATTCACTGTGCGTGTGTGTGTGTTGCGTGTGTGTGTGTGTGTGTGCATGTCTTTCTATCTTAAAGAGAACCAATTTCAGTTGAAAACCAGCGTTGTGAGGACATTTCTGTGTTGTGAGGACATTTTGTCTGGTCCTCACAACCTCAAAGGGCAATTTGAGGGTTAAGATTCAGTTTAAGGTAAGGATTACGTTTAGTATTTAGCATTTAATTGTATTGTTAAGGTTAGGGTAAGGGCCTAGGGAATGCATTATGTCAATGAGTGTTCTCACAAGGATATATAGACAAACGTGGATTGTGTGTGTGTGTGTGTGTGTGTGTGTGTGTGTGTGTGTGTGTGTGTGTGTGATGCTAATTGGCCCGTCCTGCAGAGCTGGGGCTGTGAGCGACAGAAGGGAAGGTGTTTAAAATGCAGAGAGCAGTCACGGCTGGAGGAATGGTAGCTACAAAACACTGTCTCTCCCCCCTCTGTCACTCCCTCTCTCTTCTGCTTTGTTGCTCTTCTCCCTCTCTCTCTTCTCTTGCACACAGTCTCTCTCTTTCTCTTTCCCCATTTCCAGTTTTCCCTCTCTGCTCTCTTTTTTTTTCTCCAACACCATCTGGTCATTCTCTGTGACTCAGCGCTGTCGCCTGCTGGAGGCTTTGCCACCCACCCACATACAGACACACACACACACACACACACACACACACACACATACACAAAGACTTGTGACACTTAAAATTTCCTACCCTGGAGATGTGTGTGACAGCGTGTGATACTGCCTTGGAGTACTGTGCAGTAACAAACACAGCACACTTACTACCAAAATTATCAAAGTCCCTTTCATGTCCGATCAAACCTGAAAAGTTCAAATGACCATGGTTGGTTGTGATTAGGAGATGTCACCAGAAATTTCATTGTCTATTACAATATCAAACCATGTTTTCAGGCTTACAGGTTGCCCTTTTTGCTCCTGAATAAAGACAAGACTGCCCACAGTGTTTTCACTTCCTCTTGCTGGGAGCAGTTCCTTCATTGTAGGACAATAGTGTTTATCAACATCAAGCCAAAGCATGGTTTATTATGCACATTGGCATTTGAAGAAATTCTAGAGCTGCAACCATTAGTCAATTAATCAATTAGTTCACTGACAGAAAATTAATCTGAGACAGTTTTGGTAAGTCGTTAATTGTTGTTACAAGTCAATTAGCATGCAAAAATGCCAAATATTGTCTGGTTGCAGCTTCTCAAATGTGAAGATTTGCTGCTTTTATTATTGTTATATCATTATAAACTGAATATCTTTGAGGTTTGGACTGTTGGTGGGAGAAAAAACAGCCTGAAGCTGTCACTTGGAGCTCTAGGAAATTTTGACAAGTGTTTTTCACTATTTACTGACATTTAATGAATAAGTGATAAATCAAAAAAATAACTGATGCCGAAATGCTGAGGGGCATGAATAATTGATTAATTGAAAATAATTGTTTGCTGCAGTCCTAAAAATTTTTAAGTCTTAAGTTGACTTTTCAGTGTGAATGCACCACATTCTCATATCACAATTAATGTGTTTTAGCAATTAGGACACTACAGTATACTTAGCCCCAATTTGTGCCTCTCATCTGTTAGCATTAGTGTTACATACACACAGCTAAGCATCCAGCGATGCCTGAAAAACCCAGAAGAACATATAACAAACATCTGAAAGTTTTTTCCAGACTCCTCAAAGACTCTTCTAACCATCTGAATAAAGAAATGTTGGCTAAGAATCTTTTTACTGAGCAGCAGACAGAACAGTTTTTCACCCAGATGGTTAGAAAAGTCTTTTGGGTCACAGAAAAAGATAATAGTTTCAGTTAAATGGGTTTTGAGTTCAAGTCAGTGTCGACTTTTTCAACATTCAGCAAAGACCACAATTTTTCCATTTCCATTTCCATTTTCCAACCAAGCACTGTTAGTGCTTAAAAAAAGTTTAACAGTGCTTCAGTTGCTACAAGCTCATGTTGTAGGAAAACAAACAAACAACAAAAAAAATGTTGTTGGTGAACATTTTAGTGATATTGCCACGGTCACCATTTCACTGCACCGCTGTCTTTCAGCCACTCCCGTCTCTAGATGCCCCACGACGTTCCCATACTCACGCCCCTCAGTATTTCAGGGCAATGTCAAATCAGGGGGAGAGAAAGACCCTTGGCTTCATGGCTTTTCTAACACCAAGACATTGTCCCTGCTATTCCAAGGATCCACCTAGATGTCTCTCCTTTTTTTTTAATGTCACAATGGGGCAGCTGTGGCTCAGGAGGTAATCAGAAGTTCAGTGGTTTGATCCCCGGCTCCTCCAGTCCGCATTTCGAAGTGTCCTTGGGCAAGATACTGAACTCCAAGTTGCTCCCAATGGCTGTGCCATCTGTGTGTGAATATATGTGTGAATGATTAGTCCCTACTGATGTGCAGGTTGTGCACCTTGCATGGTAGCCCCTGTCATCAGCTTATGAATGTGTGTGTGAATGGGTGAAGGTGACTTGTAATGTAAAAGTGGTTGGAAGACTAGAAAGGCACTATGTAAGTGCAGTCCATTTACAGTCATGATGCTCTTTTATTATGTCAGGCTCTCTCAGTAATTGACCAGCCCACGCCACTGCCATGACAATACACTCAGTATAAACATTTTGCCACTTGCCAGATTCGTTGCATGATCTCTAAGGCCGTATTCAGACCAAATCAGGTGGTGCGGCAAAAATGCCAGTCCTCCCATTCATTTGAATTTGTAATGTGTCTCAGCTGCGGGCATTCTGGCCACAACAGCACCACACCGGCATGCGGCCGGTAAGTTGAGCCAGAGTCAACTCATGGAGAAAATCAACCCGACATCACTGTGACTGAAGGCTACGGTGGCCAATCACAGTTGGAGATCAGACTGATCAGAGCTGTAAAACCCTGCCATAAGGGAGTACAAAGACGTTACTAGGAGGAGGGGAGGACATTTCTCTTTGTTTGATAATGTTAAAAGTAAAGCTAGACTTTGCTGTCAGCTTCCCAACTCATAAAAAAAATGAGAGAAAAAAAGAGAGACAGCGCTGAGAGAGCAGGTAGCGAGAAAGCCGGTGAATCAGATCAATAAAACTTTATTTTATTGAGCACAAATAAACACACCCACAATCACACACACATCTGCTCAACCCTGCGGTGGTGGGCCGCACCGCCTGATTTGGTCTGAATATGGCCTAATCTGGCATTACATTTCAACGTATTCACTATTGCAGAGCAGTAGTATAAAAATATAATTTCCATGAAACAGGTTTTGCAGTGTAGGTCACCCACATTTTTGCATCTGTCAGAGCCCAACACACAATCACTGTTTTTACTTGTGTAAAAGTGAAGAAAATCTAAAAAAAATATGCTTTGCTTCTATAAAGCACGAGTAAAAGTGAGCAGCTGTACAGCCTATGTAGAAAGATGACTGTTACTACTAATGTTTTACTCTA
Organism: Thunnus thynnus; assembly: GCF_963924715.1. Lineage (NCBI taxonomy): Eukaryota > Metazoa > Chordata > Actinopteri > Scombriformes > Scombridae > Thunnus > Thunnus thynnus. The sequence goes on from NC_089527.1 coordinate 33,976,307, forward strand.
ACTCACTAACTAACCAACTGATTTTAAAGTTACACACTGGTTTTTGTCTGATCTCTTTGTTTAAACCATAGACTATATTCAAATTCACCTCAACCTAAACATTCTACTTTCAATATGTAATTAAGCTTCACGTCGGAGGACAGCTCTTCACAGTTTGGCCTGAAGTAACAAATTGTTTGTGATGTTAGGAGTCAGCATGTCTCCTGCTCGATGTGCTGTTGTCTGCTGAGCTGAGTAGTCACTCATCATAATCATCATCAAATTCAACACACTTCAACAACAACACTGCTCTGTGGCTGTGTGTGTCAGTGTGTGTGTGTGTGTGTGTGTGTGTGTGTGTGTGTGTGTGTGTGTGTGTGTGTGTGTGAATAATGTAAACTGGCAGTGGTGAGCAGATTTGTATCATCTCTCATGGCACCTTCATAGACAGATTTGTAGTCCTGCAGCCAAGTCACAGTTTGATTCAGGCTGGAGTATTTTCACAGTGTCTGTTTTTGCAGATTGCTCTGCATCAAAACTACATAGGAACTGAGTGTTTGTGTCTTTTGAGAATACAGTCACAGCTGAGCTGTGTTATAACATGCCAAAATCAATTAAGAATGTCCTCTAAATCATAAATGCATCAGAACCTGCTCATAAAATAAATTGCTTGTCAATTAGAATGATACTGTATGTCTGTACCTTCCTTGCAATCATGGGTTAAGCTATCAGGAAATAAAAAGCTGAAAAAGTTAAATGTTTTTTTCTTTTCTCTATTTTGATTGAAACAAATATATAATATCAATTGACATAAAGTTTGCCAGAATATTCAATTTCAATTCAGTTTTATTTATATAGCGCTAAATCACAACAAATTTCATCTCAGGGCACTTTTCACATAGAGCAGGTCTAGACCATACTCATTAATTTACCCAACAACTCCCCCTTGGGCAAGCCCTTGGTGACAGCAGTAAGGAAAAACTCCCCTTTAATGGGAAGAAACCTCAAGCAGAAGGGGGTGGGTGGGGCACACAGAGAAGCAAAATAACAACAATAATAACAATCACAATAATAATATTAATAATAATAATAATAATAATAGTAGTAGTGGAGATGTGACTAGCAACAACAAACCGCAAAGGCTCACAGCATGGATCCCGGGGTTTCCTGCGAGATGAGAAAGCACAACAAACTCTGGGAAAGAGGCCAAGTTAGAAACAAGCATTAATGGTAAATGAATGCATACAGATGGAGAGGAGGAGGAGAGAGGAGCTCAGTGCATCATGGGAAGTCCCCCGGCAGTCTAGACCTATGGCAGCATAACTAGGGACTGGTTCAAGGCAAGCCTGGCCAGCCCCTAACTATCTTTGATATCCTGATCAAAGATAGCACCCAGAGCTGGAGCTGGAGGCCAGGATAATGCCATCCAGAGTAGCTATATCATTTGATAATTAGTTACTAAGGTGTTTAGGGCCAAGCACAATAACTTCAGTTTTGTCTGAGTTTAGTAGCAGAAAATTGCAGGTCATCCAGGTCTTTATGTCCGTAAGGCATGCTTGGAGTTTAGTTAACTGATTGGTTTCATCTGACTTAATTGATAAATGTAATTGTGTATCATCTGCATAGCAATAAAAATTTATGGAGTGTTTCCTAATAATATCACCTAAAGGAAGCATATATAAGGTGAATAGTATTGGTCTAAGCACAGAACCTTGTGGGACTCTTTGTCTAACTTTTGCGTGCATGGAGGATTCATCATTAACATACAAACTGAAATCAATCTGATAAATAGATAAATAGTTAAACCAGCTTAATGCAGTTCCTCTAATGCCAATTAAATGCTCCAGTATCTGTAATAGGATGTGATGGTCAATTGTGTCAAATGCGGCACTAAGACCTAACAAGTCAAGTACAGAGAGAGGTCCTTTGTCTGATGCAGTTAGGAGATCATCTGTAACTTTCACCAGTGCTGTCTCTGTGCTACGATGCGCTCTAAATCCTGACTGAAAATCCTCAAATAAACTATTATGTAGACAGTCACATAACTGACTAGCACCTGCTTTCTCAAGGATCTTGGAGAGAAATTGAAGATTAGATAGAGATAGATTAGATAGATAAATTAGATTATAGCTATTTTAGAGTAGACTGTGGTACATAGCCTGTTACTAAAGACAGATTGATCATATCTAGTAAAGAAGTGCTAACTAAGGGTAGGACTTCCTTAAGCAGCCTAGTTGGGATGGGGTCTAAGAGACATGTTGATGGTTTAGATGAAGAAATTGTTGAAGTTAGTTCAGGAAGTCAATTGGAGAAAAACAGTCTAAATATATATCAGGTTTAATAGCTGCTTCTAAGGTTCCTGTGTTTGTGGATAAATTGGTGCCTGTTGAGGGCAGGAGGTGATGAATTTTATCTCTAATAGTTAGAATTTTATCATTAAAGAAGCTCATGAAGTCATTACTACTGAAAGCTATAGGAATACACGGATCAACATGTGATTGTTTTATTTAAGACCTGGCAAGAAAAGTCTGAATTCATATCCAGGTCTTTCTGTAGTGAGTTTGATTTAATGCTTCCCCCATCACTTAATCATATGAGAGGAGAAATGAAGGTGATTTGTTGGCTGCCATTCTTTACCACCTCTAACAAGCTCTAGCTTGTCACAGTAAATGGATATAGCCACTTGTCACCTTAAGCTAATAATTCATGTCATTAGACAAGCAGTTACACACACTGCAATTTTCATCATAGGTTGCAGTAAGTGCTAATGCTAGCATGTTCACATTTAATATAAAGTCTTTAAGTCTAGACATTTGTGTAACATAAAGTGAGAGATCTCTGGATTTGGACAGCTCCTCAGTCACCAGAAATGCCTGGTTCACATTCACCATCTGAAAAACTTTCAATTAAGTTGGACATTCTGCAGGAGAGTAATTTTGTGAGACCTCATGCATCTCACAAAATTATGTCCACATTTCTTGTCAGTTCTGAAAAGGGAAAAACAATGTAACAAACAATGTAACAAACAAATAGCTCAGAGGGAATGAGAGTTATCACTAAAACAAAGAGCTAATTTCTTAACCAAAATGCAAATCCTCCTTACAAATAATCGCATCATCACACAAGCTGTGTGCACCTCAGCAGAATATGGGTGCATGACAGCCACCCCTCCTACCACACAAACCCAACAAAATTTAATAAGCCTACACATCACACACACACACACACACACACACACATCACACCGCGCACACAGCCAATATTAGCGACATATGCATATTAATGACCATGTTCCCAAATAAACTGTAACATACAACAGCAGCAGCGGCCAGAATAATATCAGTTTGCACAGGCCGTTATTCGATTTTTAAAAACTTACCCTTTGATGATCACAGTGAAAGTTACTTGAAAATTAAATCCTGCAGTTGAAAAAAGCGTTGGTTTTCTGCAAAAAAGCAGCTCTGGTGTAGGTCTTCCTTTGCTGATTAACTCCAACTTTTCATTAAAATTTAAACCTGCAGTGCTGAACTTTTACCAAAGGAGTTCACACAATACTGATTAAGCCTCTCACGGCCAGATAAATCTGTCTGTATTTCACAGTATACAGAGTTTTTGAATCCCATGTCAGGAGGGACATTCCCACGCTGGCTGTTTGAATGTGCACCCAGAGACTTACCAGCTAACTTCCGGTTAGCTCTCTGCTAAATTGAATGGGGATAAAATAATTGAATCACGAGGCTCCTCTAGACTTTCCAAACGTCATCGGACCAAATGGGTCAAATTCTGATAATGAAAGGAATCATTTTGCAGGGGCTGTGTGACGCTTGTAGCAATTTATCCACTGTTTTTCAGCCACAACAGTAGTGATGGAGTAGGCTAAGGCGTAGCCTATGACATAAGCACGTATCAACAGTGTTTTTGTAATTACTCTCACTGCCAGAAGGGAGAGACAAAAGTCCCGCACTCTAGCTTCAATCTTGAAAAAGGCATGGACAATCCTCACTAGCTCACTAAAATATTTGTTTTTTTCCCACTAGTTTGTGATTAGGTCTGCTCTATTTCAGCGCGCTGGTGCATTAACACGTAATAGCTGGGAAAACTGTTGGAGTGTAATGGAGTGTAGTCTGCCTGTAATCTGTGTAATCTGTCAACCAGCGGTAGCAACCACGTAATTGTCAACTGACAAAACAAACAACAATGTCGGCCTACAGGGCAAAAGCCATGGCAGTTTTCCTAGCTGACAAATAATTGCCAGCATGGACAGAATATGATTTTATGTAAGCCTGAATGACATTCATCAGTTCTCTGTTTTATCAATCTTCTTTGACTTGTTTATGTTTGTGTCGACCATGCGGTCATGGTGACGTAAGCACTGCTCTCGCTGCTGAAAATTGGTGGTAGATCTGGTGTATCTGCTCACTATGATAACTGTCAAATGGTGTGCAGACTCTGCCTACTCTGCCAGCGTGGTAATGGTGTGAACCCATTCACATCATATAGCGGGCTGAACTTGGCATAAAGTAGCAACAACAAAGCCCATTTAGAGGGAAGATATGGTTATGATGAATTGAATTTTACTGTCAAATTACTCAGCCCTCTGTAAAATTATAGCTGGATCACCAGTCACAGAGCTGAAAGCAGAATTGTCTTTCCAGCAACTGTGGCGCACAAAATTCTGATAGGCTGACAAAAGGGGCTTCTTTCATTTAACTCATTCCAACACAAACTGAATAGGCAGGTTTGAATGGTTTATTTCCTCAGAAATATTTTGTGAGTCCCATCACCATACAGCAGTAAAACACGTATTTTGAAAAGAAAAAAAGTATTTAAAATAAATACGTCCCTCCGCTAAGCCAAAATAAAATACATTAGTCCCTCCCCAGTGCTCAAAAAATTATTTGACGTGCCTCCCTGTTTTGCACCGACCCTGACATAAATTGGCATTAATTTAAAATTTCCCCCAATCTGAGGGGGAGGATAAGCAGACCTGATCAAAAATGCGGTCAACCTGAACAGCCCCTAATAGAGGAAGAACACCAACAACAGCAGCAGCATGATGTGCTGTCAATTAACAAGCAGCTGTGGCTGAAAAGGATAGCAATATAGTTGACTCTAAGTCTGGGCATTTTAGTGTTATCTTAGTCAAAGAAAACCTTAACTATTTTAGAATAGTTTTAGTCAATGAAAACTGTTGATATTTTAGTCTTTTTTAGCCATCAGATTATATTGAACATTTCAGTCAATTTAGTCTTTGTCATTTTTGTCAAAATTATTTCACATAAGATTTTATCTTATCGTTATCTGATGAAAAATACAGGTTGAATGATTCAGAATGCAGCCCTGCAGAAAGTGTCTGGTCTGATAACGATCAACACTGCACCTTAAAGCCTCCAGTGTAGACACACAGACGGAGCACTCACTGTCACTGCTGCTCTGCTAACGTACTGCTCAGGCTACGCTTCCTGTGAGTCTACAATATTCTAAAGAGAGGTTTTGGTAAAGTTTTTCACATTTTTCTACATTTTACTCTCATTTTCTCTGGTCAACAATATTGCATGTTGTATAGTCATTAAGCCAGTCAGTTAGTATTTAACAATGTTGGTGCTGTCTTGTCATTGTCACGTCTTAGTTATGGAAAAAAAGGTTGTTGATGAACATATTAAGTCATAGTTTTTGTTACGAAATTAACATTAAATAATAACCTAAAACAAATGCTTCAAAGACTAATTCTATTTTCCTAGTTTCACCTCCTGCACCAACAATAAAATATTTTTTAGCCAGCTGGACAATAGACAGAGAGGGGACAATAATTTCCTAACAATTTTGATATCTATCAATCAAATTCCAAGAAAATAACTGTAATTTAACAGCATAAATATTTTACATTGGCTATTGATTTCTTAGAAACATTTCTCTTGTTGTGATTATCAAAGCTGATACCAAGCACACTCAGATCCATTCTATTCCATTCAAGTATTTGACATATTGACACACAGACCAGAGACCCTACTCCGGCCAATCAGACTGAGTATAATTTGGACCATAATTAGGGCTTGGGTCAAGTGTTTGGTCTTGGTTCCGCAGAACACAACTTACCAATTAATATTTATTAGGGACAGCTGATGAAGTAGTGATTGAATTTGCAAAAAGAAAAATACAGTTCTGCTGCCTGAATGTTTTGTACATTACTTTTTGCCAGTAAGAAACTGAGTATTTAAAGAGATTCATCTGACTTGGAGTTTACCAGATCATCTTGGAACCAGATCCAAAACGGAACCTAATCCTAGACTGAATCCTTTCAACCATCACCATATATCTATACACTGTTATTACTCTACCAGAGAACATATAAACCAGCAATAAAACCAAAGGCATCATCTAGTCTAACAGGTATATTGCCTGCTTGTTGTGTCATTCACTGTGTTGTCCTTAGCAAGAGCAAAAAAGGTGGATCATGTGGTTATCCAACCCCAGTTGGTTACAGGTGTAGGACAAAAACTTCAAACAAAGAAAAAGAAGAGGTTGTCGACAAACAAAAAACAGGTTATATGTACAGACAAAAATGACAGCTTGAGATGCAATTTTGAGATGATGGGCCCTATTTTAACGATCTAAAGTGCACAGTCTTAAGCACATGGCGCAAGTGCATTTAGGGTGTGTCCAAATCCAGCCAGGAGTAGTGCCTTGGCGGATTGCTATTATGACGGCGCATTTTACAAGTAATAAGAAGGTGCGCTTCTCTGCAGAGGAAACGGATCTGCTCATGCACAAAGTGAAAGCGCACAATCCATAACGAGCACACTTGCCCTTCTGCTCCTGAACCCTCCTGTGGCCAGCCAAGACCACCAGTATAAGATCCTGTTTATTAATTTGTTGCACATTTATTTTCGTATGTTTTTTGAAAAGGTTTATTTTTTTAATTACAACTTTGGTTTGTTCTATCAGCTCTCCAAGGCCCTGATCCTGCTGCTGGCAGCAGCTAGAAGCTGTCCAGATTTATTTCCTTCTTTAGTTTAATCATTGTTTTCACCTCATTTATTTCCTCATGTGTTCCTCATGTCATCATGTATTGATGCAACAGGAAAGTCGATCTGTGTCTGATCCGTTGTTGTCCGTCTGTTTAAATACCTACATGTATTGCCACGATTTGGTCAAATAATTAGACTATTTAATCTGTCATTACTGCGATTAGTTAATTCTGATCAATTTTATGACTAAGCATTATGACATATTTTTAAAAATATGTTAATGTACACAATTACAATCTTTCACATTGTAATCCTTTTATTTGTAATCCTTTGCATGTATGTGTGCTGCTGCGCATCCATGTGTGTAACAAACAGAGTGTATGTTGTGCACCCACCTGTGTAGGCGCATATTACTATAATGATAATGCGCCCTTAAAATAACAGTGAAACACTGCGCCATGGACTTTAGACCAGGTTTTTGTTGGTCAATAGCGCAATTGCTCTCTGCTGCCTCAAGATAGCAATGCGCCAACAATGTGCCTGACCACACCTCATTTTAAGACCAATACGCCCATAGGCACACTGATGGACGCAAGTGCATTTGCTATTTAAACAACATTGGCGCTGGATGGGAAAATGACCACTGCGTTGGTCTGAAACTAACAAAGATTGCGCTTGACGCCGCTTTGCACCAGCGTAAGACAGAGCCTGATGTGTTAATATTACACAGAACATGATACACAATAAAACCTCTATCAAAGAGAAAACATATGATGTCCTAGAGAAGAAACTCATCTCACAGAGGACATATATGATACACATTAGGGGTGTGCCCAAATACTAATATGTTATTTGGCAAAGCACAAATAGTGGGGTTTTTTTTTTATAAATATTTGTTTCATACAAATATTTTAAAAATTATTTGTTTTCGGGAAGAAAATGTGTCAAATACAAGCATGCAGGTCGTTTACATTGCTCCGCTGTTTTGTCTATGATCAGGTCTCAATGAGGGCAGTCACATCCACCTGCTACATGACGCACATTTCCTAATTTGGACATCACTCCCGGAGTTGGGGAGATAAAGCTGAGCCACTGACACATGCGAAGTGCTCCCAAGGGACTCTCCATAAGCTGTTGTTCCCCTTCTCCTTTCCACAAAGTTAAGTTGGAAAAAATAGGCAATAAATGCAATAATCGCCTTTGAAGTTATTCCCTACACGCTACACGGTGTGCTGTCTCTGTGTTATGGGTGTATAAATAGGTAGAGGTCTGCTTGCAATGAGGCTATGAGCTAAGTTTTAGCTCAGTAGTCAGCACAGTATCTATGATCTGGGAGACTCCAGTTTGAGACCCAGTGTGATGACCTCCTTCATAAGGTAGTTTATTCAGGAACACATATTGTAACACTTTAATTTGGTAAAATTAAAAGCATAATACAAACAAAAACAGGATTTTTAAGCCTCTGACCACTTTTTTTGAATAGCAATACAAATACAAATAATTTTTCTGCCTCAACAAATACAGATACAAATACAGATACTGGGCCCTCTGCACATCCCTAATACACATATTTGATTTTTTGCAATATTTATTAAAGAGAATGTAGAATATTAATATTATACAGTACATGAGAAGAAAAAATCAGTCGGTAGCCCAGGTTTCGCACCAAGAGTCGTATCAAAGGCGAATGACACTTTATTGTTTTTAGAGTTTTATATTGAATTCCTCATTTACAGTATTTAAGGTATATAAGCAAAATGTTTTGTGTTTCTCCAAATCACCATCTTTAGCAGACTCTAGACTCTTGAATGCCAATATACCTTAGTTCAGTCAGGAAACTCATGTCGAGATTTTAATCATTTATTTCAACAACATGCTTTTTATTTGGGCAGTATGGCTCCGCTCATGTGATGCTCAGGAACAAATTTACGCAAGCTTGACACAAACTATCCCTGAACTCACAACTCTCCCAGCAGAGGCTGAGATACAAGAAATATTAAAGGTGCAATATGCAAGAATTGTCAGATTCATACTCCACACTCCAAACCAATTGGGGGCAGCATATCACTAGAATGTTGGGGTGTCTGTTACGTTATGCTACATTACACTATAGTGCCGAATCAATACTGCATTATCAGTGCTCTATTAGCTAGCAAACTAGGTAACTAGGACTTTGATTCAGTATGACAGCAATATCAATTCAGGGCGAAAGTTGAGCTAACATTTGCTTGAATGAATCTAACCTAGAAGAGGAAGTGCTACTTCTTCATCCTCTCATGTTGGACTTAGGCCAGATGATGCTACAGTGACTCACTGTTGTCTCTTGAGGTACAAGTGGTATTACAAGACAGGATGGGCTGGGGTTAGCTGGTTAGCATGCTAATTTCAGTAGATATGTCTGCAACAATACATTAATGTCTTTGACATAACGTCAAAACTGTTTGTTCACATTTTGTCGATCATTTTAATTCATTTTTGAATGTTTTGAACTGAAATTTGTACATAATTCTTACATATTGCACCTTTAACAATTCATGACCAACTGAACATTAACACAAGAGGAGGCTGGGGAGGTGGTCTGAAACAGGTGGTTGTTGTAGACAGGTTGAATGGGCAAATGGTAATATAGGCAGCCTGATAGAGGAAGATTAGAGTTTGTATGGAACAGGTGACTAAAAAATGACCTCCGTGCCTGCCTGAACTACCCAAAGGCTCCAGTCACAACATAGGTTGAGGTAAACGGCATGAGTGGTGAAAAATGGGTGAAGGCACACCGGGCACTCCTACCAAATGTGTCAGTTTCCTGTAGGGAGAGTGAGGGTATCTCAGGATGGACGAGGGGAGGGGTGGACATATCAGCTTTTATCAGAACATGGCAGTGATTGGTGGACTGTTTGAAAAGCATCCTGTTTCCTCTGTGATCGAGGACATGTTGCCTTTGTGTCCATGTTGGCACACAAGAGGTTGCTCCTATTTCCCATGTAGTTCCTTTTTTTAAGAAAAAAAAGGTAGCTATAGTGATCCTCCCTCTCTACTGTCATTTCCCCAGCCTCTCAAGCCCTAAGTGGATTAAATGGATTCGAAACACTAGCCGCAGCCACACTAATAGCATTGCTTGAATATTAAGCAATCCACGGTGGATTGATTCAGAGAATGAAGAGCAGCAGCACTGTAACTGAGATGCATGAACCACCCTTAATAGCTCATCCACACCGACACAGTGACATGTACTGTACATTACCTGAAAGGTTCATCTAATTGGCTACATGGTTTGGAAGGCTAATGGGAATATCTTTGGACTAGAATTGCTGGGACCTGATATTTTGTGCAAAAATTGTAAATCTCTGGGTTTCCCCCAAATCCAGTTACTATGAACTGTCATAGCAATGAATCTATTAGTTGCAGGGATACTCCATCAAAAATCATTTCAGTATCAAATATTCACTGCCTGTAACCTTGAATGATGGCTTTGAAAAGTTTGTATCTTGCTTCTCCATAGTGGAGCAGCTGTAGTCCGCTTGCATTCACAGTAGCACATTAGATGACCATGAACAAGAGCTAGAATAGAGTATGTTCACAGATATGTCTGCATCAGTCATTTCACCAAATTCCCAAAAATTACATTTATTTATGATTAAGTGGCAAAGTGGTTGTAGGAATTATGACTCATCTGCCAAGAGCAAAGGAAGAAGTCTTCACAATATCCACAGAGGGGGGAGAGGAGAGGTCTCAAATCAAGGCTGCAGTATAATCCATATCTCCACCTTTCATCTGCATGTTCATTATGAGCTAAATAGCTAAAATTGCACTTACTGTATGTGTTGTGCTATCGCCTCCTCATAGTGCTTAAGCTGCACCTGTAGTAGCATATATAGCAATTCCTTCCATGAATGCCACAATTGTGTGGAACAAACTGATAATACAGACTGAGTAATTTACAATGTTTATATAGTTTTTAACTTGAAAATGGCTCGTCATTGGAATCCATTGTACCTGCTGTGAATCCAAACTACAGCTGTTGGAGCAAGCTACTGTATAAACTTTCAGAGCTGTCTTTAGCCTATAGGGGCTGCACATTTCACACTCAAAACATAAGGATTCAATGGAATATTCCTTTAAGAAATTATGACATCATTCTAACATTTGGGATTCATATATTTTGACTGCCACCTGGTTACACTCTTGTGTGTCTGTAAGCAGCAAGCAAGTGTTGGTTAATGTGTGAGTCCTCGTGGCTGCAAACCAAAGACAGACAAGGAGTTTACACTTGCAGCCACTAATCTCCCTGAAATTGAATAAAATTAGTATACTACTAATTTGTTTTTCCATCGTTCACGGTTCACATGCTGAGTCCTGTGTGTGGTTTAGGCAACAAAAGCACTTGGTTAAGGTTAGTGAAAAGCTTGTGGTATTAAAGCATTTAATAATGCTTTAGTTGCTTGGGTTTTGAGACAACTGTGGCTGTGAGATTTTTGCCTCCACTCCAGTACTATGACATGGAAGTTCATTTTTGTTATTTAGAGCATTGGAAAATCACATTTATAAAATTCTACAATAACATCTCTTTCCAGAAGCAGTGTCTCAGTTACTCCACAGAACACACTAACAACAGTTTTCATAGGGACTATCTCCTTGGTAGAGAGTAGGAAACTGTTACAGTGAGGATGAAAATTAAAAGCTGACAAAATTGAGAAAGAGAGAGAAACATGTGCTGAGAAAGGCTCAAAGTTATAAAGCAATAGTTTGTCAGACAGTGTGCAAAGCTGAACAGAGCTGGAGGGCAACAAGATGCTCACAGCTCAAGAAATCAAACCATCTGCAGCCAGTAACCACATGACAGACAGACAAAAAAGAAAATGAATGTTTTGTTGCAACCTGTCCTCGGCCTCCAGTTTGTGGAGCTGGCTACTAAATCAGGCGTTAATTGCTACTTGTCCCTTGATGATGCAGCCTTTTCACTGCTAATTTTAAGCACTAGCTAATTATGAGTCTTACTACAGGGCAGGAACCTGATGAAGTGATAATGACTGTGGAGGAAGAGAGACAATGAAAACAGAAATATAGAAAACAAACAGGATGCCATTGAGCAGCAGTTCTACACTTGTTAAAGACAGATGTGAATAAGTAACTGCGTTTATTTATTTGGTATTACTGTGCAGCAGTGGTATCATGTTCCATAGTTGTGTAGGTTTTCGATGGGGCTACTGTCTAATGGTTATTTTTCATGATCTGAAATGTCAGAAATGAATGAAAAGGTGCCATCCATAGACACCATAATTTCTCAAGTAAAAGCCTGTATTTGCAAATAATGACTGGTTGCCAATTAAAGCTAATAAAACATTTAGTAGGGTGGAATTACTGTATTATAATAATTCACATTGTCATTTCAGCATAATGTCCATTTCCACAGCATTAATTATATCAGAACAACAATCAATCAGTCAATCAATCAATCAATCAATCAATCAATCAATCAATCAATCAATTTTTATTTATATAGCGCCAAATCACAACAAAAGTCATCTGAGGGCACTTTTCACATAGAGCAGGTCTAGATCATACTCTTTAATTTACAGAGACCCAACAATCCCCCATGAGCAAGCACTTGGCGACAGCGGCAAGGAAAAACTCCCCTTTAATGGGTAGAAACCTCAAGCAGAACCCGGCTCTTGGTGGGCAGCCATCTGCCTTGACCAGTTGGGTTGAGAGAGAAAGAAAGAGGGGGTAGGGAGAGGGGGAGGGGGACAGAATAACAACAATCAAAACAATAACAATAACAGCAGCAATAGCTGGGGAAGGACACCAACAGGACCGCGAAGGCTCGGCCTGCAACCCAGCGTTTCCTGCGAGATGAGAAAGCACAAAAAACTCCGGGGAAGAAGCCAAGTTAGTAACATGCATTGATGGTACATGAATGCATACAGAGGGAGAGGAGGAAGAGGAGAGAGGAAGTTCCCTGGCAGTCTAGGCCTATAGCAGTATAACCACCTTGGGCTGATCCAAGGTGAGCCTGGCCGGCCCTAACTATAAGCTTTATCAAAAAGGAAAGTTTTAAGCCTACTCTTAAATAGAGAGTAGAGAGAATGTCTGCCCCCCAGACCAGGAGCCTGATAGCTGAAGGCACTGCCTCCCATTCTACTTTTAAAGACTGTAGGAACCAGTAAGCCTGCATTCTGGGAGTGCAGTGTTCTAGTGGGGTAATACAGTACTATGAGCTCTTTAAGATATGATGGTGCCTGACCATACAGGGCTTTGTAAATTATGAGAAGGATTTTAAATTCTATTTTAGATTTTACATGAAGCCAATGTAGTGAAGCTAAAATGGGAGAAATATGATCTCTTTTTCTAGTTTTTGTTAGTACCCATGCAGCTGCATTCTGGACCAGCTGGAGAGTCTTTAGAGACTGATAATAAGGAATTGCAATAATCCAGCCTAGAAGTAGCAAATGCGTGGACTGGTTTTTCTGCATCTTTTTGGGACAGGATGTGCCTGATTTTTGTAATATTACGTAAGTGAAAAAGGCAGTCCTTGAAATTTGATTTATGTGGGAGTTAAAGGACATATCCTGATCAAAGATAACTCCCACATTCCTTTCGGTGGTGCTGGAGGCCAGGGTAATGCCATCCAGAGTAGTTATATTAATAGATAATGGGTTTTAAGGTGTTTAGGGCCAAGCACAATAACTTCAGTTTTATCTGAGTTTAGTAGTAGAAAATTGCAGGTCATCCAGGTCTTTATGTCCTTAAGGCATACTTGGAGTTTGTTTAACTGATTGGTTTCATCAGGCTTCATTGATAAATATAATTGGGTATCATCTGCATAACAATGAAAATTTATGGAGTGTTTCCTAATAATATTACCTAAAGGAAGCATATACAAAGTGAATAGTCCAAACACAGAACTTTGTGGAACTCCGTGTCTAACTTTTGCCTTCATGGAGGATTCATTGTTAACATGTACAAACTGAAATCGGTCTGATAAATAAGACTTACACCAGCTTAATGGAGTTCCTTTAATGCCAATTAAATGTTCCAGTCTCTGTAATAAGATGTGATGATCAATTGTGTTGAATGCGGCACTAAGATCTAACAGGACAAGTATGGAGAAAAATCCTTTGTCCGATGCAGTTAGGAGGCTGTTTGTGACTTTCGCCAGTGCTGTCGCTGTGCTATGATGCACTCTAAATCCTGACTGAAAATCCTCAAATAAACTATTGTTAAGTAGAAAGTCACATAACTGATTAGAGACTGCTTTTTCAAGGATCTTAGGGAAGATTAGATATAGACCTATAATTGGCTAAAATGCCTGAATCAAGTGAAGGCATTTGAAGCGCTATTGACCTACCAAATCCTGGTCTAAAGTCAATGGCGCAGTGTTTCACTGTTTTTTTAAGGGTGCATTATCAAGACAGACCTAAACAGGTGGGTGCACAACTTACACTCTGCTTGTTACACACACAGGACGTGCAGCATTGCACAAACATGCAAAAGGTAACAAATAAAAGGATTACAATGTGAAAGATTATTATTGTGTATATTAACATATTTTAAAAAATACATGTCATAATGCTTAGTCATAATATTTATCAGAATTAACTAATTGCAGTAATGACGGATGACATTGTTTAATTATTTGACCAAATCGTGGCAATACATGTAGGTATTTAAACAGGCGGACAACAACGGATCAGACACAGATCGACTTTCCTGCTGCATCAATACATGATGACATGGGGAACACATGAGGAAATAAATGAGGTGGAAACCATTATTAAACTAAAGAAAGAAATAAATCTGCACAGCTTCTAGCTGCTGCCAGCAGCAGGATCAGCACCTTGGAGAGTTGATCAAGTCCTGATAACTGTGTTAATGATTCTTTACATGATTTAAATTAATGATTTAATTTTTTAACAGTATTTAACAAATATTCTTTTAACATTTTTGAGAGTACAGTGATCAAGTTTCCATACTTTCAGCAATTAAAACCCTGCTGATTTGACCTGTTACTCCATGACTGAACAAAATGATTTTAAGGAAACCAAAGCTGTAATTATAAAAATAAACCTTTTCAAAAACCAAACGAAGATAAATTTGCAACAAATTAATGAACAGGATCTTAAACTGGTGGTCTGTTGCTGACCTCAGGAGTGTCCAGGAGCAGCAGAGGCAAGTGTGCTCGTTATGGATCGTGCGCTTTCACTTTGCGCACGAGCAGATCCGTTGCCTCTGCAGAGAAGCGCTCCCTCTTACTACTTGGCAAATGCACCGTCATAATAGCAATTCACCAAGGTGCAAGTGCACCTGGCTCTTAAAGGGAATGGGAGATGACACTTACTGTGATTGGTTTATTGCATGTTACGCCGAAAACACACCCATAATTAATTAGGAGACTATGGACAACCCCTTTGAACCATGCGCCTGGCGCAGCAACCATTTTTCCGCCGTTAAAATAGCAAAAGTGGAGAGAGAGAGAGAGAGAGAGAGAGAGAGAGAGAGAGAGAGAGAGAGAGAGAGAACTGGAGAAAGATTGTTGATATTTGAACTAAACCCCCAAACTCCTCCCTTCGTGCTCCTTCAGAAGCCCTGCCCCCCAAATTCATGGACGCACATCCTCAGCTCCTGAGAAGACAATGAGCAGCCAAACTGCCTTCACCAGGCTGACTGACAGCAGAAATTTATTGAATCAAAATAGTTTGCTTGTTGGCTCGACAGGACGAACCTGACAGTGTTTGTATTTATTGATTCATTCATATGGTTAATAAGTTCAAAACACATATACAGTGGGATATTTGTATGATTTAAACAGCTGCCTGTTCAGATTACATTTCACTTAACGCCACAGAAACAGACTTGGAGTGTAAAAATACGGGGTTCTCTGTGAGACTGTCTCAGACTCAGTGTGGATTAATACATTTATAAAGTGGAAGAGTATCTGTTTCATGAGAAAACACTTTCTTTTCTTTCTTTTTTTTGCTTGATAAATGACTTAATTGGTAAACTGTTGTGTTAATCAATCAAGTGGTTGAGATTAATGTTCCGTCTATCAACTAATTGATTAATCAACTAATTGTTTTTGAATAAATTTCAACACAGCAACACAGTTTCACACAACAGCAGCTTCTTTAACTGATTTGTCTTCAGACAGAGGGGAGACTCTCACTGAAACCAGCTGTGGTCTTTGATAAGCCACTGAAAAGCTGTCAAGATATTTTCTATTTCAGCAGTTTACACGCTGATGGCTATTTGAATGTTAAATGCAAAAGGCTGCCCTGCTTTTAGTGGTCATTATGGGGTCTAGGCTGACCTGTTTCTGTTGACAATGATTTGATTGGAGCTGACTGGATTTTCTGCTACAGCTACAGCCCATCTTTCCCTCTCTGTGTCGCTGTGGTTAATGGTGCCTTTCTAAAGGCTTTATTAGAAGTAATTTGCTGCAGTGAGCACTGACTGATATGTGGGCCATGACCCTGTCTCTCAGTTGAAGGGTAAAGAGGGAGTCCCAGTCACACTGGAAATGGCAGGCCCTGCACTCTGTCCATAGATTAGAGTCTTTAAGCTGGATATATTGAAGAGCACTGAGCGTGGACAAAGTGGTTGTGTGAAATGACAATGCTCAGTGATTCAAACCAGAAATGTCTTTGACATGACTCCTGTGGACTTTGGATTGATCTATTAAATGGAAATCATATTTACAGCAAGAATGAGTAATTACCCAACAATTAATTCAAATTAAACACCAAAATACATCTGTAAATGCCATCCAGAACAACATATATAATCATTCTCTAGTCTGTCACCGCTGTCAGCAGGACAACATCATTTCTCTGTGTCTTTCAAAACTGTATCAAATCACTGTTTCAAAAGTAAAATCCTAGCTTGAGCCACAAACAACTTGGTTAGGGTTAGAGACAGATCATGGTTTGGGTTGAAATTACTTGATGCTTGTTCAAACATTCGGATCTGCCTCCACACCACCTCCCACTGCAGATGTCCTCACTCGCATGCTTTAAGTGTTTGGGCTGGGGCATGAAGCATCTCATTATTACTCAATGCTTCTGTGCTGCTCGGATAATTTGGCCTCCGCATTTAAATTGGTTTGGGAGTCTGATCTGGCCACGAAATTTACAGAGGAGGAGTGGAATCTGCTGCTAAGAAATCTCAAAAAGATGTCCAGAGACCTCAAAACCAGACTCATTCAATTTAAGATTTTGAACAGAGTCTACTGGACACCATCAAAATTATTTTCAATTAAACTAAGGGACAGCCCTCTATGTTGGAGATGACAGGGGGCAGAGGGCTCTCTGATGCACATGTTATGGGATTGCCCTAAGATACAGGAATTTTGGGCAGGAATTAGCACTCAGATTGATTAAATATCCAAAGACAGTAGACCTTTATATGTTGAAATGGGATAAATGGATAACCCACATTGAGGGCTTGGATGGAGGATCAACTCATGCATAACTCTTATCCCCAATCTTACTGTGTACCATTGTAAGAACACTTATTTATTATAGTGTTGTTTTATTTATTTTATGTTTATAGCTGTTTTTTGTCTTTTTTGTTGCTGCTGTTTTGTTTTTGTCTTTCCTTTTTTGGTTAGTCCTGCCTGAGTTAATTTGATGCATTATTTCATACGGGGCTGTCTCACTGTTCATGTGTTGTTTGTCTTTATGATGTATTGTTGAAAATGAAAATAAAACTATAAATCTCAAAAGTCAGGTAGACCTCATCAGTCATTAACTACTTTTCTACCCTTTGCTTCAGTAGCAGAAACAGTCAGGCATTACTTTTCAGTTTTTTGTGTGACATATTCAGAATGGTTTCTTCATTATCCAACTAAATAGCAAAAAAATCTCACTCTATACTTCAGTCATATATAATAATACCAACATGTATTTTAAGCCTTAGCCTACTTTTAATATGTGGAAATTATTTCTAGTGTTTCTGCATCTTCTTATTCTGTTGTATGATTATGGGCTAATTTACATTTCACTTCACTGAATATGTATTTTTTCTGTTCCTAAAACAGAAACTTTCTGCAGATACTTGGTATCACCATTTCATCTCACACTATGAAGTTCTTCGTTCACGGTTCTAATGATACTGCTTGTAATTAACAACCCTGCCTCTTTCACATGAACGCGCTTGTAGCTGGATAGGAAAAACCAGAGTTGTTTGTGCTAGTTTATAGCCAGCTTCATAGTACCAGTTATCTGGACGGCCCATGTTAGGCTCAGTGAAGCCAGATAACAAAAAGATATCCCAGGTATGTTGAACTTGCTTTGTAGTACAGGCATCAGGACTAAAATTCTCTTATTGTTGAGGTGGAAATTATCACGTTTGTATAGATCAGTCATCTCTTCCAGAATGAGTCGAAGTGGCTCATATATCCATAACCGCATGCTGAGCAAAAGCTACATCACCACTGATCAGCACCATAGAGACGTTTGAACATCTCTGAGCTCCTTCAGAGGGTCGGGATTAAACCTGAAAATATGCAAATTTTAACAAGGCTTCTGGAGCTGAACTGATTGCCTACACCTGATGTCATTTGTGCCTGCATGTACAGTCACAGTTTGGGCAGATGAGTGATGCTCAGTGATGGCAGGGATAAGAGTGAGAATATCAAGGACTTTTGCAGCTGAGAATGAGTATGTAATGCCATTTGGATAGCGACGGATATAACCATGGAATCACCCACAAGGATATACCCTGGAGGGAAAGAGGAGGCCGCTAGCTTTAGCTGAGCTAGCTGCAGTAGCACCTGCCACTGCAGCCACGGCGAGGAGAGGGGGACTGGGGGAGATGGAGGGAGCCACTGAATGAGCCACTGAGGGAGTCACTTGGTAGCGCTTGCGGGAGGGAGAGGCATCCGGGGAGTTTGTGGTACTGCTGGAGGGTGAGGTGCGCTTTCTGAGAGAGAAGATAGTCCAGTACCCGCACCACCATTCTCCACAACCGAGGACCAAGAGGATGACCCGAACCAGAGCTAGCGGCGGCCCATCTTCATCCAGTCCCTGAAGTGGACCAAAGTGAGTGAAAAGGTGTTTCGCTATCCTCTTCACCCAGTGGATCAGGGAAAAGAGGCATGGACAACCTTGAACTCTTCAGTACCATGGTCCAGGAGGCGGAGGGTATCATGTCCCTGAGAGACAGCTCGGGGGCAGGAGGGAGCCAGTCACCAGCCATGCCAGCCAGCCGGAGACAAGAGGTGATCTGGGACCGGCTGTGCAGAAGTTCATGGATGAGCTTCTCCAGGGACAGAAGCTCAGATTTCAGGCAGGACAGTTCAGCAGGAGCCATCAAGACGAAAGCCAAAACACTTGTGCTACTGGAGCAGGGATTTTAACCAGCTGTCAAGATCTTCCAGCTGGTATCGGCTTCCACATACAGCGGTGCTGATGAATGTAAGTCCAGTATTCACTCACTATTAACGATTATGCAGATAATAGAGGTGAAAATGACAGGAGCTGAATTTATTTCAGAGGTCTCTCCACTGTAGAGTGTTGTAGGCAGTCTGGCTTTAGATGATTCGTGTGGCTGAAAACAGAGAGACAGAGAAAGACTTTGGCAGCAGTGTTGAATTGTGAGAGATGGTTGGTTTATTGGGTGGTAGCTGTAGCAGTAAGGCAAAAACAACCAGCACAAAATGAGATGCACTAGACTGCGTTCATGGACTGGAAACCAGGACAGTGCTTTTTGAAACAACATGGGCCCAAACAGCTCGCTATACAGCTGTCAGCTATACGTTTTTTCTCATGTGCTTTAGACAGCTCCTTCTGTTTATTTCAGGATCCCTTTAATTGTTCATCCTTCAGGGGATTTTTGTTGCTGGGAGCCGAACCATTTGTAGGGGTTTCCTCCACACAACAATGACGAACTAAGGCTGACTTTCTCTGTATAGTTTCATTGTCGCCGTCTCTCAGATAGGCCTAGTTAAAATCCAGGCGTACGATGAACCAAATCCATTATCCAGTTAAAGGAGATACTTAAAAACAACCAAGTTCTAAAAAGTATAATGTAAAAATGTGGCTTGAACTGGATAAAAAGTCAATTTAATACAGTGTATTAATACAACTGTATCTGACAGGTCTGATTATGAATTAGGGTTACTTTTACATATACTGTGAGTTGTTACAATGTTTTTAGGAATTCATGTAACTTTTACTCTAAAATGACATTTGTCATGTTTTGCTGTTGATGACTGCAGAGGGCAGTTGTGCTGGAGGTTTTCAGGGGACTGAGATTTCAGATGTCAGAAGGATTTGGAGTGGCGTGGCTTGACTCTTTTTCACCTCATTGTCCTCATAATCATTTATTCACCAAGTTGCAGTCAGTGTCCACTGGACATTAATGTACAAATGACACCAGATGCAAGGCCAATTGTTAAATGTGTTTGCTTCTACATTAGTATGGCTCATGTGACAGGTCAGTTCAGGAGCATCATGACCTTTTCAGAATGATATTGAATACCGGCCACAATGAAAACAAAATATGAGCTACCCATATCAATAAATAATCAGAATTGGGCATTAAGGCTGCCAGCAAAAGTAGCCTGAAGTGGCTGGAGCACTTCAGGGAGACACAATGGGTGCATCCCAAGTCTCTTAAATTGCATCCATGTTTCTCTCAATTGGGTCTTTTCCTTGCGTTTTAGTCCCTCCCACCGTGCATGCAAGGAGAGACGCAAGGAAACCAAGCGAGGAGAGAGGAAACGAGGAAATTTGTTTTAAGAGACATGAGACGTCCTCTCCTCTGATGCATCATGTGAAGTGACGTCTGTTTCTGATGACCGCGACAGCTGATCACAGCTGGATCAGCTGTCAGTCGGCTTTAACAGCTGTAGAGACTCCTGATGGAGTTTGTGTCTGCACACATGTGCACTGTGCTGACACTAATAAAGGTTCACAGTTATCACTGCTAGAGCAGCTATTTTCTCTGCAGCCTGTTACCTGTTTAATAAACACCTAAATAAAAACCTGCATTCTGCATTTATAGTGTGTCGTGCTCGGACGCATCTACTCCCAGAATGCATTTATACTATTTCTAATAAATGAAGAAAGTTGTTTATGGTTCTTTTGTTGATCAGACCGACAATTAACAGATTTTTAACTATATGATGAATCAGAAAACAAGTAAAGCATAAAACTTGGAAGTGATACACTTAAATTTAATATGTAATCTGTCTCTGAAACTGCAGTGATGTATCAGATCAGTCAGATCTGCTGCAGCGTCCAATCAATAACCGATATCCAATAAGGGGGCGTGTAGGCTGGTAAAAGACTTCCAGGAAGTCTGCTCTCATGTTTCCTTGCTCCTCGCTCCTCACTCTGGTTCAGGCGAGGAGCGAGGAGCAAGGAGACATAAAATAAGAGACTTGAGACGTACCCAATGAGTGATTGTAGTGTGAGGCAGGTAGTAGGAAGCAGCAGTGTTTAGGCAGGTGAAGAGTGTGGTGATGGAATTTACAGAAACTGTTTACTGTAGCTGACAGTCAGCTGATGTGACACATAAGAGATGTCACTCCTAACGAAAGGTTCATAATGTTTATTGATTGAAGTACTTTTACCATTTAAAGTTGGATATTAATACAGTCCATTTAGCTGATATTATTATCAGCTAAATGGACTGTACTTGTATAGCGCCTTTCTAGTCTTCCGACCACTCAAAGTGCTTTTTACACTATGAAACACATTCACTCATTCACACACACATTCATACGCTGAATGGGTACAGGGGCTACCATGCAAGGTCCCAACCTGCCCATCAGAGGAAGCTAACCATTCACACACATTCATACACCGATGGCACAGCCATCAGACGCAATTTGAGGTTAAGTGTCTTGCCCAAGGACACATCAGCATGTGAACTGGAGGAGCCGGGAATCGAACCGCCAATCTTCCGATTAGTGGACGACCCACTCTACCTCCTGAGCCACAGCCGCCCCTAAATCAATTTCATGAGTAGTCTTTCGTCTTTGAGTGTTTTCATAGATACAGTACCTCATGAAATTGCTGCAATATACAGTGTATCTTTCCATTAATGAATTATAAAATGGTCTCCACACGGAATGCGTGAAATAGCCAGCACATTACACTCTGTGGCTGATACAATATTCAGTGGTTAAAAGTGATGTGTAACGGCACACATGAGCTCAATATGGATATCTTCCCATGCATGTGGCTGCATAATGTGTGGACATTGTGCACATGAAAGTTCAGCAGGTATGTTTTTAATAATGCTAAATGCTAGGCAAAATAGCTTCACCATCTTTAAAAAACATTTCTGGTCAGCAGAGAATGAATCCTAAATACTTCATTGATACCCTGAGTTTTAATTTAGCTCCACCATTAGGTCAAAATTTTCACTTAATAAGAGGATGCTTCTCAAAATTGGAATTTAGTGCTAGTTAATGCTGCATGTTGCTCACAGAACATTTAACTTGACAATGATTACATACACTTAGCAGGGTAACAGACTTATATTTAGCACATTTAGGACATGAATTAACATGCTAAATGCCATGCAACAACCTGCATGGCGTCACATCAGGATACGCCACTGTTTCATTGCATGTCAACTTTCCAGAATGATGATTGAATCATCTGTATTGGCACTTTTCTTCACAGATTTCAAATTTTAAAGATGAAAAGATTTTAGTCAGTGTTCTTACAGTTTGATGACATGTTTAATGTGTAACTGAGTCAATGAAAAATATGAAGTGACTCAGTAATGGTAGTAGTAAGTAGTGAAAGGTTGACTAGTACGACCAGTGGAAGGTTTAAGCCCCCCATGAAGGTCAAATATCATTTCAGAGGTCTTTGATATGGATGAAATTGTGGGAAATCTAAAATCATTTGTTATGTGTTTCCACGGTTTTTCTTAGCACAACATCCAAATGTAGTGTTGTAGTGTTTCTTATTATAAAGCCCCCAAAGATTGCGTGACAGCCAGCTTCCTTCCCTGTATTTTTAGACTAGTGTTGCATGCTGTTAGCTGTAAGTACAGAAATGTGGTGCTTGCTCAGCTATATGGGTGAAGTCACACAGGAAAACATGACTCCCTAGACATGAACCTCTTGTCTGCTCACTACCATCATCAAACCCAGCATCTATGGACTCTAAACTCATTACAGTCGGATCCATGATGTGAAATAAACTGTTCACAGCCATTTTGAAATCTTTGCTATCTCATGCATGGAGTTTTACAGGAATGTGCTGAAGCAGACAGTTAACCTGTCTGTGAGTATGTGTAGACATTTATCAGTAGAGAAGAAGACTCTTTAAAGACTGAATCTTTGCAGATTTACTTCAGGGACCTTGGTTACCATGGTCCATCAAAATATTTTACACAAATGGAATTTGTGGAATGTTCCAAAACACATTTTAAAGAACTGGAACACTGTGTCTTAAATGAGCAGAAAAGCACGACATTTCTGTTCTGATTTATGGGTCCTTTTTTTATTATGGACATCCTAAGCACCGTTTGGGAGTGATCAGGAACATATGTGTTACACATTGAAGACCACCAGCTGAATCCTCTGCTGCTAATATTACTAATATTATCTAATTTTTCACTAGCTTAGTTTGACTGTTTGTCTTAAAGGTGCACCAATGGCTGCTTTAGCCACTTGGATTTCGCAACATGTTAGCAATCACTTGCATATTTAAGACTCAGGGGCTACATTATCCAGACTTGACTATGGGAGGAAGTCACGTCACACGAGAACCAAATGGCGGAAGTGACCGCAGTGTCTTGGTTAGACAATAACAAGATGGCGCTGCCTAGAGGTCGGTGTCTCTAATCTCACCCAAATCTGCGTAAAACACGTGTCTTATGGCAGATAAGGAGTGACAGAGTGGCGCTGTGTCCCACTTTTTATGGCTGGGGTGGGCAGTGTTGCCCCTATAGTAGTACAGGCCTGGCAGGCCGCCAGGCCAACGAGAACTGATGCCAGGCCCAAAAAATATTTTTTAATGCCAAAAATAACACCAAATATTTGGGAGCCTCTATGCAGTGCTGTTCTGAAATGTGAGTTAACCTCTGTGTCGTTGCCTAGGAAACTCTTGATAGCGTAGCTCCTTTTAAGGAAAGGGCAGTGCGTAAAATGTGGCGTAGCAGGTGAGTTAGTGGTTGAGTGAGAGAGCAAGTGGCAGAAAAGTGACGGTAAATGTGAGCAGAGCAGAGGAAAGAGTTAGCAGCAAGGTGTCAGTCTGGCAGTAAATGTAAAGTACAGACTACAGTGTGTCAGTTAAAAAATGCAGCAGCTTCTGAAGACCAAGAAAAGTCAAGTCTGTTTCCCCAACTGCTGGAAAAGTGAAGGGGGTTAGCCCCAAAGTTAGCAATGGTCGGTTAGCCTAACCTGCAGACGCTAAACAGAGAAATAGAGAACAGAGAAATGTGTGGCTGCTAAGTCTCCCGCAACCTTTATATACCAGGACTTTTGACTTGTGTTTACTGTAACCAGCCTTAGCACCTGCAAGTTAGGAGACAAAACAGGAAATGGAATGACTGAAAACTGGGCAGGCTGCATAAGATTAATAGACTAAAACACTAATCAATTAATTGAAAAAAAATCTGCACATTAATCAATAATGAAAATAATTATTAGTTGCAGTACTTCACAAATGCTTTGCAAATGTAAAATACAGTATGCACAAATAACATGAATGCTTGAAATTGCCAGATGTAATCCCTGCCCTCACTGGAGGCACTAGCATGACTGACTGCTTTTTATCATTAGAGGGATCTGATAGGGCTTGACTGTATTAGTGTGTTTGTAGTTCTGCAGTTCTTTTGTTTCTGTGTATGTATAGATATGTGTATAAAAGCACATCACCAAACAAATCCAGCTCTCCCAGTTGGTGTCCATGGATGTGTCTCTACATTCGCTGTGTATTTATCAGTGTGTTTGTGTCCAACTGAGCATTCCTCAGTATGCAAATTAGCAAACCGAGAGTGTGTGTGTGAATGTGTGTGTGTATGATTCAGAGATGTCAAGTGAGCTCATGAATAATGAACAGGACATGCATTCAGCTGTTAATATTTCATGATGCATGAAAGTGAGCAGAAGGGCTAAGCAGAGTTCGGCATCGTCCAGTTGGCTTTCAAAGGAGGGACGGGATGGAAGGATGGACAGAAAGATATAAGAAAAAGAGAAAGGACAGATTGGTGGAGAAAGAACAACAAGGGCTGAAGGACACTTCTGACCACTCCCAACCCAAACTTTGAACCAGAGAGGCCAGTGAAACACAGCCTGGTGTTACTCTTAAATGGTAACTACACTCTAAATCCTATAGCCTGTAATATAATCACATAGGCTTATGTTGGCTTATGATGGTAATACACAACCACATATATTGTATGTAAAAACTTGATTTGAAAATTCAGTACAGACAAATTCTCTGGCCCTTCCCTAATCGTGACATATCAGGCAAGATTCTGAGATCTATTTCATTTGGCTGCACCAAGTATAAATATCAGAAAAAATAAATCACATTCGGCAAGAAAACAAATCTAAAGCCATGCTGGTGACCTCTGTCTATTATTCCCAATAAAAACATGATGGATTAATGTGTTGATAATTGTTTTGATAAATCGATTGATTGTTTAATCTATGAAACTTCAGAAAATAGTGAAAAATGGCCATCACAATTTCCCAGAGCCCAAGGTAATCTTTTCAGTCATGTTTTGTACAACTAACAATCCAAAACCCAAAGATATTCAACAATGATGTGAAAGAGAAAAGCAAGAGGTGTTCAAAATCAAAAGTCTCATCCTTTGTTGAGCATGAATGTGCTCAATAAATTTCAATACATCTCTGAGTCGTGTGTCTTACAGACATCTTGTGTGCATGAGTACACTCAATAAATGTCTTGATAATCTGCCCATTAAATCATATTTATAGTGTGCAAGTAGAAATGTGGACCTGATAATGGCACTAGAGGAAAGGTTAGGGGGGTCACTAAAGCAACATTATTCAACCTCTGGTGAACATGACTATCTAGAACACATTTCATTTTAACCAACCTTTTAAAATATCAAAAGTAAAAGTACTCATTATGCAGACTGAGTTATATTATTATTGTATATTATGTTGTTTGTTTCTATCACAAACAAATACATGCAAGAGCATTTTAATGTTGTAGTTGTGGAGCCAATTTTAGATACTTTAGATAGATTGATAGATAAAGTAATGAAAGCTGTCAAATAAATGTAGTGGAGTAGAAAGTACAATTTTTCCCTCTGAAATGTAGTGGAGTGAAAGTATATAATGTACAAGTACCTCAAAGTTGGTGGTAGTAAGTACAACTACTTAACTTACTTAACTTAGTAAGTATTTACTACTTGGCGGTAACTACTTGAGTAAATGTACGTAGTTACTTTCCACGACACAAGATTAGAGGGTCACCCATGTTAATTGGTATTATCCTCTGCGGATCATGATTAACTATCCCAAATAGAAATATGACCAGCAGTTCAGTTCAGATATCTTCCTCAACCAAAGTGTTAGATGGACAGATTGAGCGTCCAACATTTCAACCTCTATTCTATAGTGCTAGTGGGAAAACAAGACTGAAACTACAGCCATGCTAGCAGCTCTGTGTGCTCTACTGAGGCAAAGCATTGCTTTGAGCTACAAGCTAAAGTCAGCATGCTAACATGCTCACAACGGTAATGCTAACATGCTGTATTTAAGCAGGTACAATGTTTACCATGTTCATCATGTTCATTCCATAAACCAAAATTAGATAAACTGATCATGGAGCTAGATGAAAAGTCAAAGGATTAGGATTAGCAACATGAATGTCTATACCAAATTTCATGGCAACCTATCCAATAGTTGTTAAGACATGTCACCCAAACCATAACTGTAAACCTTATGGTGGTGGTTGAGGTAAGGATCATCAGGTCATCGAGATACATATGTCTGGGAACATAAATGTTTGTGCAAAATTTAATGTAATCCATCTAGTTGATGTTGAGATATTTCAGTGGCACTAAAAGTAAAGTCAGGGGACCACCAAAGATTCATCCTCATTCAGGACTGAATGTCTGTGCAAAATGTCATTGCAACCCATCTTACACTTTATAGATAAATAAATAGATAATTCAGGCTGGACCAAAGTGGAGTGAATCAGCCTCCTCAGCTTGTCATAAGCCTTTGCTCCATCTACTATCCCCATCTGTATTGTTGGGGACCTAATTCTGCCTGCAGGATGTGTGTGTATGTGTTATGTAGAGTAGCAGGGATAGACAGAAATGCAGAGACTTCAGGCTGAGCGACTTCAGGCTCTTTTTGAATGCTCATGCATACAAGACTAGGCCGGCAGGACAAAGCAAAACAGAATACCACACAAGCAGATCAAACTGAACAGACTAAACA